>NW_027185797.1:185475-296803 GCF_028583685.1 Petaurus breviceps papuanus | reverse complement strand
CTCTCTCTCTCTCTCTCTCTCTCTCTCTCTCTTTTTTCTCCCCTCTCCCTCTCTCCCTCTCCCTCTCTCTCTCTCCCCTTTTCTCTCTCTCTCCCTCTCCCTCCCTTCTTCCCTTCCTCCCCCTTTCCTCCCCCTTCCTCCTTCTCTCTCTCTTTCTCCCCACCCCTCTCTCTCCCTCCTTCCCCCTCCCTTTGCCATATGTGTGTGCATTTTTTCTTCCCTTCATTATCATTTTCCTTCATACTTTAAATATCTTTATTTCCATGGAATTGGGTACTCTTTTTCACCAAACTAGATTGTGGCCATTCCATCACTCTATAAATAACCTTTAAGAGTTATTTCGGCTGAAAGATACATTATCTCATGGCCACCCTAGGAATGAATGCCTTTGACCTCAGACAGACTGGTCCTCAGTCAGCAAGCATACAATCAATCACCAGGACTCAAACTGAAACCTTTCCAACTTGGTAGGACCTATGAGCACTTGCACTCAATTGGCATAGCTTTTGAGACCTCCAGGTTCCCTCTGTGCCATGAGGGCTCCTGGTAGAAGGACTTAGTGGAAATGGCTATACTGTGCTATGTCTAAAGAGTATCCCTTTGGGGGGTCATTCTATGAAGGTTTTACTTTTTTTAAACATGAGGGTTCTATGACTTCTGAAACCTTGAATGCCACCCTCTCCTTGACTGATCAATAGATACTAAGAATATCTATCAGCTACTACATTTCAAATCAATATCCTTTTCTAATTTGAGCCATTCAACAGATATCAAAGTTCTAAATACAGGAAGCAAATGATTGAGAGAATGTAATCAATTCTCTGTATCAAAGATGCTTTGATTTCGTAGCCTAAAGCTAGTCCCACATACTACTCTGCTTCTCCCCCCTCCCAAACTCCTGCTATCAGGGTTGCCCCCCTGTGGTGGGGCACTGGAGTGGTGGGAGGAGGGATGAAAGAAGGGAAAATGAATGAAATGAAACTAGCAATTCTGTGGCATGTTGATAGAGTCCTTGATGGGGTAGAAAAGTTGACACCATTAGCAAAAGTGAAATTTTAGATTATCTATGGGTTTTTCCTTGTCTGGGCTATGACAGCTCTCAGCAAACTCAGATAAATGACAGTCACAGTTTGTAAAGGTTTCATGAGACATTTGATATAGAGACCCATCCTTCCTGGAAAATTATTTCAGTCTCAGAGATAATCTCTGTCACATAGACTGAAAACTGTCCTAGGTAATTAAGAGTAGTGATACATAGCATTTATTCCTATTTTAGGAGGGGAAGAGTGCTCTGAAAGGTATTTCAGTGGTAGACTGAATTTCATTTCATATTTGTCATGGAGTTGAAAAAAAAGGAATTGATAAAGTTTGGCTCATTTCTTTCTGTGTATTTTAAACACTGTCCAGGACAGGTTTTAAAGGGTATAACTATGCTTCTCTCTTTCTTTAAAAAAGATTATTCTGTATTCTGACATGGGAGTAGAATTGATTTTTCACCATCCATTCTGTCTTTTAAAAACTATTAATTCTGCTATTTCTATAACATCATAACAATATCACTTACATAACAAGTACAATCCTCAGTTATTCTATTCCTCCTAAAGTTCATGGCTAGAAAATGTTTATAGATGACTAATTCCCTCTTAGATTTAATTTAGCCAAACTAAGATCTCCCTTAGTTATAATAAATGAAACCCTCTATTACAATGAAAAGTTTATCATTTAGCAGTCAACCTATCATAATCTATTTTTAACACTTTTCATTTTTCTTAATTAATCAATCCCTCCAGCTATCTAAATA
Organism: Petaurus breviceps papuanus; assembly: GCF_028583685.1. Taxonomy (NCBI): domain Eukaryota; kingdom Metazoa; phylum Chordata; class Mammalia; order Diprotodontia; family Petauridae; genus Petaurus; species Petaurus breviceps. The sequence goes on along the minus strand of NW_027185797.1, from coordinate 295,002 downwards.
TTTAGGGGGATCGCTTTTACTAAAAAAAAAAATGGTTCCATTGGTCCACTTCTTAGTGCTCACAAATCAAGGCAATAATTTATGAATGATCCTACCATGAGCAACCAGAGAACCTCCAACTTTTATCATTAATGATAAGACCTCAGTATATAAAGTCAATATTCAGATCAATCAAAAGCTTCTTATTTGGCCTTGACAAGACTAGAATGACCTTGTTCCATCCACTAATACATATGGATAAAATCTTAGAGCTGAAGCAAGTCAATCAAATGGGCACATGTACAGTAACTTTGCTACAATGTCCTCAAAGAGTCAACCAATCTTTTCTAGAAAACCTCTTGTGAGACATCTTGATCTTGCTACTTTCTGGAACAATCCATTTAATTTTTAGACAACTAATTGTTGAGATTTTTTTTTTCTTACATCAAGCCTAAATCTGCCTCCCTACGAATACTACTCAGAGATTCTAATTGCTCCCTCTGAAACCAAGAGGAGTAAATCTAATCCCTGTTCTACAAGAAGGTCCTGCAAATATTTTTTTTAAACTGCTATCCTACTTCTAAAACATGTCTTCTTCAGGTTGCTCATACTAAGTTCCTCCAGCCAATCTTTGCATGACATGGTCTCAAGGCCACTCATCATCCTACTGTATGCATTGCAACTTATGAACAGCCTTTTTAAAACCAGGAGCCCAGAACTGATCCCCCATTGATTCTCCAAATATGTCCATGTGGGAATATTTGTACCTGAACTGTGGTGGAGCCTTCTGAACTAATATTGGTCTGGTCAGCCATAGTCAGATACTCTGTACCTTGATCCTGACATAGCGATATAATTTTGGTCTTCTTCAAGTATGAAGAACAACCAATAACCATGGGCTAACCATGGTAGAGTATATGAGTCTAAGAGCCTCCAGTCTACTCTATATCACTGAATTCAACAAAATCACACAATGAAGTCTTGCATGAAATCTACGCTTGTAGATTTCAGTGACCCTGATGGTTAAGGCAAAAGTATATCTATATCTATCTATATGCTAATATATATATGTAAACTTATACACATATATTAAAATAATGATGTATAAATGGTGGTTTTCATCATCTTGATAACTATTTAACACACAAATATGCTAAAGGACAGTTTTGACTTTCTTCAGCTGTACAATTAGCTCATTGAATTAAGGCTATTGCCCTAAGAATAAACAGAATCATCCAGACATTTAAATATCACAGATATTATACTGCCCAGGACATCTACCTTAAAAAAAAGGAATGCTAAGCATTCCAGGGAAAACCACTCCTATTTAAATGTAAGACAGAAGTGATGGTGAATAATAAATCATTGTAAACTGTGGAAAAGGCAAAGAAATGTGTACAGGAAAATAAGTTTTTATTCACACTGAATTTCTCAGATTGTTTGATGAATTCATGAAATTTAAACATCAATTTGCAAAATCCAGAGTCAAAGGGATGTGACTAATCCACCAACCAAAAAGAGATTTGGTTTGTTTTTGTTTTTGTTTTTACTTTGTGCCAGTATGGTGCTGGGAATACAAAGAAAGATTAAAAAGAATGCCCTGCCTTCAGGGAGTTCACATTCTAGTGGGGGAGCCATGTAAATAACTAAGGACACACAGGATATATACAGAGTAGGTAGGAGGCAGTACTAGAGAGGGAAATAGAAAAGGCCTCCTTCAGACCATGATCAGTCAAGATGGAGTTCTGAATCCATAGTGCTAACCTCAAAGGAGAAGGAAAAGAATTCAAAGAAGAGCAAAGTCATAAATAAAAGAGGTTACAAACCCACAGCAGAAAAGAATAAGAAGGAAAATGCTTTAACAGTAAATTTCAAAAGCCTCCTCTTTTCTCCACAATCAATGCAGTGACTTGGAGCATTGATGGCAAGATGGCGCCAGATCAGGGACATCTGAAGCTGTGGTGAGGAGAGAAAGAAGCTCAATCCATCTGCTCTGTTGTTGTTGGGGGGGGGGGAATGATCAGCCATTCAAACAGATGATCTCACTGTATCATGAACAAGGTGTATGCTAAAGCTAGATCTACTTTCACAAGAAAAGTTTAGCTTTAGTGTTGCTTTTGAAAGTGAATGGTGAGAAAAGAGAGAAAATAGTCCTACCATGGGGTTAATACATGATAAACCAGACACCTTTCTGCAAAGCTGAGTCAAAATAGTCCAGCTTAAATCCAAACCAACAAATTGTTCTAAAAGCTAAACAATATAGCCAGCCACTTTTGTTTACACAGTTTGGTTTTCATAATCTATTTGACATTGCTCAGATGTACAACAGTCACTTGAAACTGAGAAATTTTTAGATTCTTATTTGGAAAACTAGTGTAAACAGTCTTCTAATGCATAACTCACGGAAGAAGATGCAGGAGAAACTATTTTAATAGCAACAAGACACTAAAAAATAAATATACATTTAGCACAGAACTTTGTCAGGAAAAAAATTTCAAGAAGTGTTCAACAATAAAATTTTTCAATGATATTTCATTAGATGGAAACATTCCCAAAGATATGTACATCCTGGTGCTGTCCAAATACTGGAGGAAAAAAGCATTATTTCTTTTTAACTAAGATATGGGTTTGTTTCTCTCCATATTAAAAGAATACATGGCAAAATTGGAAAATGATTGTTTATTTCCATACAGTGATTAATTGTTTATGTCTGGGGAGCGAAAACTTCTCAGAATATGTCCTAGAATTTGGTGTCAGTTTTGACTTCTGGCTTCCCCCTTCTCCTTTCTTTGCTTCTGTCAATCAGCAGCAAGCCCTTTTAGGAGTCTTTCGACCCCCACCTAGCTTCACTCCTTTGTCTTCTTTCCTGCCTTCTGTGGGCCCCTCCTCCCAGCCAGTGGAAGTCAGGGACAACCCAAGCTCACCCCCTCCCCCACCCAATGGGAGTGAGAGACAATGGAGGAAATATGACCCTGCTGTATTAGGGTTTAAAAACTCTGTTTGCCCCACATTGCGTGCCTCCTCTCCCTGATCCACCATGGAGAAGACCGTCCTCTTCTTCCAGGGGAAGAGAATAAAATTTTCTCTTTTTATCCTGAGAAATCTCCATGTTCTTGATTAAATTTTAAATGGGGTCTTTCATCCCACACATTTACAAAATGCATTCCTCATAAAAGCAGAAAAAGAAATTGAGACTCAGAGAATGTAAGTAACTTCCTTTACCTCTTTGGATCTTATTTTCCTTATCAACAAAATGAAGATAATGGCCTTAATGAAATCCTTGCTCTCTTCTAGTTCTCAGTCTATGGTTCTATGACATTCACTAGAACACATGAATTAGTATGTGGTAAAGCCAGGATTTGAATTTGGATCTGGATCCCCCAAATATTTCCACTATATCTTGCAATAGATAATTTTCATTATAACTTAAAAGAATTTTGGATTTATCATGACCAAGCACCTGGCAGATAAATCCATATAAATTAAGACCTTTACATTGCATGCACAAATTATTATCTTATTTGCAAAAGGTTTTACAATTTACTTATTAAATGCCAGAGCTGATGATTTAAATAATTAAGATGCTTCCATTGTCCAGAATGTTATTTTTCTTTCATTCTATGCTATTGAAGTGATTGAAAAATATGTTAATTAACAGAGGAAAATGAAATATTATTTTATATTAGGTAGCAAATGTTCACGAATGCTAGGAAACACTAGTATGGATTGATATTCAAATAATTGTAGCATTGAGATTTGCAGATTTTAGATTCTATCATAATGTCTATCAATTATAATTTATCTTAAGGCCAATTAAAAAAGCCTGCTTGGATGGGTAGGATTTAGAGTTGAAGATAAGATATGCAAAATAATACTTAAATTACTAATAGGCCATTGAATTCTAATTAAAAGGGGGCTTTTCTTTAAATGAATTAGCTTAGATGTAGAAAGGAAAGCAATAGATACTATTGCCCTGCCTCCCCTTCAAAAAAAAAGAGAAACAAAATAAAAGAGGGGCATAGCTTGTAAACACACATAAAAAGGAAGAGGGTAAAGGAACACAGACAAGAAGGACAGCTTTGAAAGTGACTACATATATATAAATATATGTATGTATGCATATATGTATGCATACATATATATTTAAAGCAAAGTGCATATAAGAGAAATTTGCTGTTCCATATATAATCCTATATTTTGTATATGGAAAAATTCTGGAGAAAGAGCAATGCTTCAGTTTTTTTAAAAGGTCAAAAAATTTCAAAATAAGAAAAAGAAAGTAACACGTCACTTGGATAACATCAATACATTCTTCAGCTCTATACTAAACATATAGGACAGAGGGCAAAACAACCCAATATAAAAAAATATTGCTAGTTTCAACATGTCCAGGACAAAAATGCTTTTGATTAAGTGCAGATGTCTCAGAGGTGGTGGAACAAAGTCACTTGATCACAGCAATCAAATAGTTATAAATGATAACAAAGATAGCTAAGAAAAAGCAATGAGGGAGAACTGAAGACTGCTCAGTTACTGAAGGTATAATATGTACAAATTAAGCACTCTATTATAACATGAGAATTTCATACTAAGCCTCCAATATAGTTACTTGAGGGAAGGGGAGAGGATTTGAAAACTTAATAATTCATTGCAATGAGAGTTGAAAAGGTATTTGATAATTAATATTGTAATGATATATTCTATCATTATAAGTACTAATATTTAAGTAATTTATAGTATTTAATCTTAATTATACAAATATCTACAGATAGGCTTAGTCCACAAAGTTTAATCATATTACCCAAATGAAAAGCAGTATCAGTAACATACCAGATGAAAATATTTGCTTTGCTGACCTGCTCCCTATTTTATCTTTGAACATCAAAGAGGCAGACATTAAACTGTTTATACTCAAGATTAGAGCATTTAAAAGTAGCTTCTTTCCCCCAATCACATCAAAGGGTATGGTAAACAAGTGGCTCTGTCATTCCGTGTGGCAGACTGGCATAGAAGGCTTCTTTTCCTGGCCCCATCAGTTGCTCCTTCCTTACCCTATAAGGTCACCTTGATTCTTCTTTCTAAGATTTTTGTACCTATCTGTATATGTACAGGTTTTCTCCCCTGTTGGGATATAAGCTCCTAGAGGTCAGGATTATTTCATGTTTTTATTCCATCTCCAGTGCCTAGAACAATTGTTCATTGATTCATTGTAGAAGAAAAGTACCAGACTTGGGGCCTGGAGACCTGGGTTTCAATCCCATTGTGATACTTATTACTAATGATTTGGTCATGGAAAAGTCACTCAGAGGCTTGGCTTCTTTGTCAGTAAAATGGGAGAATTCACACCATCCCTTCCTACTTATAAGTAAGGTGAATTTTAGTGCATGTAAAGTAAATTTTTGTTATTTTTTCTTAGAGTTCAGTTTCCCAGGATCCATAGCCATAACCTTGTTCTCAGGTATTAGATAAAAGGTCCCACAATTATGATTCAAAACATCTCCACCATGCTTGTGCAGCATTATATAATGGTAAGTAATATAAATGTCCACTGTGGCTGCCCAGTGAGATACAGGGAGGGGGTGACTTAAACTTGTGAGGTTATTGCTGGCAATCCGTCTTCTTTCTCTGTTGCCCCTATAAAACAGGTGGTCATTGATCAGTGAATGGGGAACCTTAGGGTTGAAGGCACAGGCTGTAATGCTGTGTGTGCCTCAACTGGCCCCACTGAGGCTTGAGGGGATTAAGGCATACACAGTTGTACCAGTCTTGACTGACCCCATCGAGATGTAGTTGTTCCCCTTTCGCTGGTCTCTAGGAAATGCTGTAGGAGTTTGTCCTCCCAATTATCAGCAATCCTCTTCTGAGAAAACTAGACTAGAATAAAGTAAGATTATCAGCCCCTTCTTAGTGTCTTTCCTGTCTGACCAGATCAAAAGGGAACCTGTGCTAGCAGCCCTCCTGTGTGCTGTGTTTATTTGTCTTACACTGCCTCAAAGGGTTACATGGGGAACATGCTTCAAAAACCTAAAAATGCTATATGAAAATAAGCCAGCATTATTACTATACAATTTTATATGGGCTCTTTTTAGTGCCTGCTTGATATTGGCCCAAATTTCTCATCGATGAAGAACAACCTGAAAATTGTACACATTGTTTTAGACAGTTTTTCATTATATTCAGAAAGAAAAAAATTAAAAATAAAAAGTCAAAAAACAGACATTGTTATTTTCTGCTAATAACTCCATAGCTCTGGCCTTCACTTAACACCTCTGGGCATCACCTTTTATCATTACCCTTTGCTATTCCAGCACTAACTTGAAATAATTCAATTTTTAATTTTCTTATTTTTGATAAGTCCACTTTGAAGCTTATGATTATATATAAGCTCAGTATAGTGTCACATACAATGGAAAATAAATAAATGTTGACTGATAATACACATTTCTAATAAATTGTGTGTATGTGTATAATACACATATAATTTATTCATTCAACTTTTTCATTTAGTTGAATTATTTTAAATACAATCAAATACAATTTTAAATTATTAAGGGTCCAAGTGGAAAAGGTATGGCATTCAGTGTCAGAAGACATGAGTTCAAATCCTGGCTCTGACTCCTATTAACTTTGTGATGTTAGTCAAGTCACTTTAACCTCCCTTTCTTCATCTGAAAAATGAGGGGGTTAGACTTAATCTCTAATATCTCTCCCAGTTCTAAAACAATGATCCCATGAACCTAACTGAACTAAAACAACTGTCCAGTATAGATTTTAATGACTGGGGCAAGAGGGATGGGGCATTTCCTCAGGGGCTTCCAAGAGGCAGAAAGAATGATATATCTGTAGTCTCGGGGCCAGGGTTCAAATCTTGGCTCTGACATTTACTACCAAAGGATCTTGGGCAATTCACTTGACCATTCTAAACCTCAGTTTCCTCAACTGTAAACTGAGGAGATTGGACCAGATGACTTGTTCCCTCTAAATCCAAAAGTATATCATTAACTTGGTAACACTTGACCACATTCTGGACTGACTGAGACAACATTTGCTAGCTAACATAGATGTTTCCATGTCAGGCTCATATCACTCAGTTTGGCTTGTATTTATATTACCAGCTTATTATCTTCCCCTTTAGAGTGGATCTGAAACCATAACTATTCTTTTTCATAAATAAATATAAATATATAAAAAATAAATATAAAAATGTATTTTTACAAATTCCTGAAGATTCTCCAGATTGTACTTAATTCTTTAAGTATAGACAAGAAGAAAGCAAATGTTGCTTAAGCTAATTAGGTAGTTTCAACTTGGTCCTATTTTTTTTTAAAAGCTTTCATCTTTGTGAAATTTTCCACAGACATCAAGGAATTCAGCTCCACATGCAGAAGACAGGACATCGACATTTGTCATCAGATTTAATCTCTAGGGTGCCAGCTAGCTCAGAAAGTCTACAATTCTAATATTTTAATCAGTTTCTCAGATCTATTGAAACAAAACTGAGCCCTTCCTGAATAATCATCATCTAAGCATAACACCAGTTAAAAAAAAAAAAGGACAGCGAGAAGCAACTGTAGATTTTCCCTGTTCTAAGAAATTATTTTTACCCAATACTAGGCAACATAGAGACTCTTTCCCCATCTCTCTCTTCTGCTCATTGACCAAATAAAGATGGGCTAATCCCCTCTCTACAATTCAGGACAATGAACAACCCCTGAAACATGAATCCCTTGTCTGTGCCTTTGTTTAATTTATAGGATCCTCAATTTAGACCTGAAGGGCCCTTAGAGGTTAGAGCCAGGACTTAAATTGAGGTCTTCTGAAGCTAAATCCATCATTCTTCCCACTTCACATCATCTCTCAATAGCACCCTCCCTTTGTGATAACTGAAACTAACAATTCAAAAAATGCATTAAGCATCTACTTTGTGCTATTCACTATACTAGATGCTGCTGATATAATGACTAGTATCTGCCCTCAAGGAGTTTCTAATCTAAGAAAGAGATGAGATAGGATACTCTAATAAAAATAATACTATGAAAAATCTGTAGGAGCAGTACAATCAAAACAGTACTAGAGGTCTGAAGCAAAAGAGATCCCTTATAACTGGAAGGAAAGGAGTAAAGGGGAAAGGAGGGGTCCAAAAAGACTTTGTGGAGTAGATTATATTACTGGACCTGGAAGAAGTTCAGCAGGTGGAGATGTGGGGGCTAGGACGCTGCAAATATGGGGAAAGAAGAAAAAGATACAATAAGGTCAAAGACTGATGGGTAGAATTTTCTGGAATTTAGAATTCCTGAAGGCCATGATAGAAAAATAGTATTCAGAGATGGAAGGTATGTTAGAGGTTGTCTGGTCCAACTTTGTGATTTTAGATAAAACCTAGAGAAAGTAAGTTACTTGCCCAACGTCACATGGGCTGCAAATATCAAAGTGAAAATTTGAATCCAAGTTTATTTTACTCCAAATTAAAGAATGATAATTGACAAGATGAGAAAGATAAGTTGGCATCAGATTTTAAATGCCATCTGGAAACAATCTGCATTTTATTCAGTGGACAATGAATTCTAAAGGGGACTCAGTGCTTAATATACAATTACCATTGGCCAACCTTCTTATAATGATCAATATATTTTTTTAATGGAAATCAAGACATGGTCTTTATTTTTTTTAGAGTTAACTGAATGACGTAAAGGACTACTTACTGTCCAAAAGATTCTTCCCAAGGAACAAGATATAGAATTTTGTACCCAGGATTACTGATGGGGAAATGTGCTGACTGAGACATACTCAAAACTGACTTTTCAAGATGAAAAGAGAAAATAAAAAGTATCATTTTATCTTTATTAAAAAATAATTAGGGAAGAACAATTTTCTAACTTGAAAGGCCTTCTTTATTTCACAGGTGAAAAAATTGTGGCAGCAAAATTGTGACAGTTAAATGACAGTGACTTATCCAAGATTGCACAGTTATTGAGCTGTAGAACCACAGCCAGAAAGTGTGATCGATGAAAAACAATAGGAAAAACATATTCTGGTATTGAAGCTTTTTTTTCCTCTTGAAGAAAGAAAATGATATATAAATTACTATTACATTCAAAGAAATTAACTGTCTATAATTGAAATAGTAAGTTCTGTAGAAACATTGTAATAAATAGCTAATTTTATTCTATTTGCTTAAACATTCAACTTGTGCTTAACACAGTGCCTGGTACATAATAGGCACTTATAAATGTTTATTGACTGACTGGCATTCAAGTATCTTTCACTTTGTATTTTTATTTCATTTCTCACTCCACTCTGTATGTGTTGCCCTGCCTAGTTTCACTTCCAGGAAATAAGATGCCTCAATTAGATTAAATTCATCACCTCTAATCTTACCTCAAATTGCTAACTCAAACCTGATTGACACTATCTCCCTCAGCCTCCTCTCCCCACCAATTGGAAGGCTGGAGGGTAGAGTACCCAGCTCCTCCCAATGACTTCCTTTAAAGATGGCAGAAGCTAGATTGTTGGATCACTCCATTCTACATTTGCTGCTCTGTCTGGTCTTAATTTCACAGAATAAGGTGCCTCGATTTGGTATCTCTTCCTTTCCTGCCTTTTTTGTGTGTTGTCTCTCCCCATTAAATTATAAGCTTATTGAGAACAAGGATTGTCTTTTTACCGATGGTATCCCTAGCATTTAGCACAATGTCTGGCACATGGTAGATACTTAATAAATGTTTACTGGATTCGTATTGGACTTTATGGAAGAATCATGATCCAGAAAAGTATAGGTATAAAGAAGCTTAAAAAAAATTATATTATCCTACTGGCTTAGATTTCAAAAAAAGGAAAATGTCCTCAAAGTTTCCTTAAAATTTTTAGGACAAATGACTGAAAATAATACCTGGACTTATGCTTACACTGGTTGATATATTTTAATATCACTTTATGAAATTTATAGGCAATTGTAGCTAAAATTTCCCCTTCTTTTAAATATTTAATATGTTCCAAAGAGCTAGAAGATATTGCACTTTAGAAATGGATGCCACAAGCCATTACATGATATTTTCCTCTCTGAAAAATCCTCAGATGAGTGATTTAGGTGTCTATAAAGTATGGCATTAATTCATTTAATTAATCTAAGAATAAAATACATTGAAAGTAAATTTACTCAAAATAAAGGATACTTGCTAACCAGCCAGGTAGTCAGATTTATAGAGGCTTTGAAAATAGTTAACTATGTAAATTAAAAGAATAAAAACAACATCAAAAAGAATGCTATGGAATTGTAATGACCAAAACTTATCAAGAAAGAGAAATGAAAAAATGTACCTAGGCCATTTTCATCACCTTTCCTTCTTTGCAGAGGTGGGGAACTATGGGTGTGAAACATTGCATATTATTATCAGGTGGTTCATGTGTTAATTAGTTTTGCAGAATTACTTTTTTTGTTTGTTTTATTTTATGTGCTTTGTTACAAGGGACATCTTGCTAGAAAAGGGAGGGGGAGGACATGTTTGGAAATGAATATGGAATAAAAACAAAATATATGAACAAAAATTCAATTTAAAAAGTTAACTAAAAAAGGTTGCTGAAGTTTAGCTAAATGTAGAGGGATGATAAAAAATGAAAATAAAATTATCAGAGGCAATGTGGAAAGAATGTAAGCTCTTTGAGGACAGGGACAATTACATTTTTGTTGTATTAACTCCAGCTTCTAGCACAAAAACAGGCACATATTAGTTACTTAACAAAGTACTGATTGATTGGTTGACTAAGAGGAAAGAGACATGAACTTCATTCCTAAATTTGGTGATGTAATTATTTTTAGGTCTCAGTCATCCCATGTTTAAAATACAATAGTTGGACTACTACATTATTTCCAAGTTCCCTTCCCAATATGCTATAAAATTCTACTATTTCTTTTTTAATCTAACCTCAATTTAAGGTGTGCATGGAGGTTTTGATAAGATTTCTTTTATATCTGTATGACAGCATATAGCAAAAAAAAAAAAAAGTACCAATGGGGCTCAGATCTATTTTTCCCCACCAAAGTCAATCTTTAGTGGTTCACAGAAATTCATACCAATTTGCTAAAATTCGCCTCTATGTCAATGAAATCTTTGGAGCACAGAAGAAATCCTGTTGCCTTTAATGATGTATTAGTGCAGTATGCCTTCAAAGTAAAAACATCTGATGCCAGAGTACTCAAGATAAAGCACAATTCAGACTAAATGAGCAGAACTCAAACAGCACTAGCCCAGGAGGCCAACTTTACCTAATTGTTGCACTACCAAATGAAAGTCTCTGGAAAATGTCTTTGGAACAGAAATATGTGTCTGTACTAAGGGAACACATACATACACATAAACACACATACACACACACATGCACAATTTCAGTCCTTCTATCTCAAATCAAGTATTGCTACTACATTGTCATTACATGGTTAGAGTTATTTTATCTGTCTCTTATATATCTTATACAGTAGCAGAAACTATAATTTTCCCCCAAACTTATTTCACATTTGCCCCCTGAGCTGCTTCCCTATTCAAATATCAGACTATCATTTCTTATAATTTGAAAGAAAAAAAGGTAGAAATATAACACCTCCTCTCCTAAAGGCATGCAGAATGCTAGAAGAGGAAGGAAAAGTTGTCTTAAAATTATCAAACTTTTGCTTTTGACAAAAAAAAAAGTTCAGGCCACAAACTGTTTTCTCTACATTGTCAGAAAAAAATGTGACTGTAAGATAAATGGGATAATTTTTTAAAAACAGAGGAAGTCAAAAGTAAACATTAAGAATTTCTTTCTGTCCATAAAGAGTGATCCAGGAATAAAAATGTCATATATTTTCATCAAGGAAAACTGTACAAAAACGTCTTTATAAAACAAAAGTTGCATACATAGTATTTGCTTTGAAAAGGAATTCTCTGTAGAACTCTTTCTCCCTCCCTCCCAATTAATGGCATTTTATTTTTCCAATTATATGTAAAGGTAAGTTTTTAACATTCACTTTTATAAGATTTTGAGTTCCAATTTTTTTCTTCCTCCTTCCCTTCCCCCATCCCCAAGACCACAAACAATCTGATATAAGTTATACAGGTAAAATCAAATATATTTCTACATCAGTCATGTTGTGAAAGAAGAATCAGAACAAAAGGGAAGAACCATGAGAAAGGGAAACAAAAAAAAAGTGAAAATAGTGTGTTTAGAACTACATTCAGACTCCATAATTCTTTCTCTGGATGTGGATAGCATTTCCATCATGAGTCTTTTGAAATTGTCTTACATCATTGTATTACAAGAAGAGCTAAGTTATTCATAGTTGATCATCACACAATGTTACTGTTGCTGTGTACAATGTTTCTCCTGGCTCTCACTTCACTCAGCATCAGTTCATATAAACCTTTCTAGGTTTCTCTGAAGTCTGCCTGTTCATCATTTCTCATAGCACAATAGTATTCCATTATATTCATATATCACCACTTGTTCAGCCTTTCCCCCATTGATGGGCATCCCCTCAATTTACAGTTCTTTGCCACCACAAAAAGAGTTGCTAAAATAATAATAGTAATAAGAAAGCAGACATTTGAATCCTTAGCTTCATATATCTTCTTGATTGATTTTGTGAGACAGAGAGGAAGGGTTTAATAATACCATAATCCGGGGTCTCACTTATGGGAAGACTTGTATGATTTGGCCAGATGAGACTCTGGGCAACTGTTGAGTCCCCCAGCTTTGAAAACCCAGATGTTGATGCTTCTCTCTCTAATGGCAGCATAGAAGCAGGAAATTTCATGAGCTCCACCAACAACCATCTCAAATACCTATAAAAACATGACTCTAAACAAACTAGAGTTACAGAACCCACAAAGTGACAGAGAGAAAAAAATTCCCACTGAAGGCAGCCCATCAGGCCTGCAAGAAGGATCCATTGCAGCGTACTGGGAGCAGAGCACAGTCCCACTTGAGCCACACAGTTCTGGCCTCAGGGTAGCCCCGATCAACGGAGGCCAAAGCAGACTTCAGGAGAGTGAATCACCAGCAGCTATGGTGGTTTCCAGACTCCTCAACCCATAAACACCAAAGAGAAACTAAAAGGTCAGTTGGGAACTCTGTTGGAAAGGAAGGGTGCAGTCTGACCCCTGCCTCCTGAGTAAGAGGTGGCAGAGTTGCAGGGGCTGCAGTTGCTGCCCCACATGGCTGCCTCCAGAGCTCCTGGCCAGCAGATTGTAGGGGGACCAAGCAACCATACAGAGGCTTTAACCTGCTTGGATCTGGATTGCTGTCTGGGGAGGAGGTCCTGGGGTGTGTGTCCAGTGGACCAGAGCTTGTGGGGGCTGCAGAGAGGGCAACCTGCTAATAGCTCATGCAGCTGCAAAAACCCCAGCGATCTGGGACAAAGCTCTCCTCTCTGGAAGCAGAGTTCTACTGTGGCAAAAAGCTCAAAAGTCAAGTAATTGAGTGGCAACATGAGCAAGCAGAGGAAGCCAAACAAGAAGAGCAATCAAACCTTAGATTCCTTTTCTGGGGACAAAAAGGATCTGGGCATAGAACAGGAGGAAGACAATGAAGTCAGAACTCCTACATCAAAAGCTTCCAAGAGATCTATGAACTGATTTGAGGCCTTCTTGAGGAGCTCAAGAAGAATTTTGAAAATCAAGTAAGAGAAGTGGAGAAAAAATTGGGAAGAGAAATGAAAACGATGCAAGAATATCATGCAAAGCAAGTCAACAACTTGACTGAAAAAAATAACACCTTAAAAAATAGACTAATTCAAATGGAAAAAGAGACCCAAAAAGCCAATGAGGTAAAGAATGCCTTAAAAAGCCAAATTTGCCAGATGTAAAAGAAATTTCAAAATCTCACTGAAGAGAATAATCTTTCAGAATTAGACTGGAGCAAATGGAAGCTAATGACTTTATGAGAAATCAAGATACTATTAAACAGATCTAAACAAATGAAAAAATAGAAGGCATCCAGGAGAGATAATTTTAAAATTATTGGACTACCTGAAAGCTATGATCAAATAAAAAGCCTACACATCATCTTTCAAGAAATTATCAAGCAAAATTGCCCTGATATTCTAGAACCAGAGGGCAAAAGAGAAATTGAAAGAATTCGCCAATCACCTCTTGAAAAAGATCCCAAAAAGAAAATTCCTAGGAATATTATAGCCAAATTCCAGAGTTCCCAGGTCAAGGAGAAAATATTACAAGAAGCCAGGAATAAACAATTTGAATATTGTGGAAATACAATCAGGAGAACACAAGATCCAGCAGCTTCTACATTAAGATATCAAAGAGTTTGGAATATGATATTTTGGAGGTCAAAGGAGCTAGGATTAAAACCAAGAATCACCTACCCAGCAAAACTGAGCATAATGTTTTAGAGGAAAATATGGTCATTCAATGAAATAGAGGTCTTTCAATCATTCTTGATGAAAAAGACAGAGTTGAAAAGAAAATTTGATGTTCAAATACAAGGAGCAAGAGAAGCATGAGAAGATAAACGGTGAAAAGAAATGATAAGGAACTTATTAAAGTTGAATTATTTATATTCCTACATGGAAAAACAATAAGTGTAACTCATGAGACTTTTCTCAGTATGAAGATAGTTGAAGGGAATATATATGTTTATATAGGAGGATATGTGTGTATATAAATACATATGTGAGTGTGTGTATATATGTATCCATGTATACATAGACAGAAGGCACAGGGTTATTTGAATAGGAAGGGATGATATCTAAAAAATAAAATTAAGAAGTGAGAAAGGAATATAATAAGAGGAGATAGGGAGAGACAGAATAGGGTAAATTATCATATAAAAAAGGCAAAAGAAAACTGTTACAATGGAGGGGAAGAACAGGAAGGCAAAAGGTAATGGGTCAACCTTACTCTCATTGAATTTGGCTTAAGGAGGGAATAACATACACACTAAATTGGTTATCTTACCTTAGAGGGGGATGATGGAGGGGGTAGTTAGAAGCACACACTTTTGAAAAGGGACAGGGTCAAAGTAGAAAATAGAATAAGTGGGGGGCAGGATAGGATGGAGGGTAATATAGTCAGTGTTTCACAATATATCTACTGTGGAAATGTTTGGGTAACTACACAGGTACAACCTATATTGAATTGCTTATTTTCCCAGTAGGGGTGCGTGACAAGGGAAGAAGGGAAATAATCTGGAAATCAAAGTTTTAAAATCAAATGTTAAAAAAATTATTATTATTACATGCAACTGGGAGATAAGTTATACAGGCACTGGGGTAGAGAAATCCATTTTGCCCTACTAGAAAGTCAGAGAGGGGATGGGAGAGGATATAAGAGAGAGCAGATTGGGGGAAGGGGTATTCAGTAGGATCACTATTTTGGAGAGGTGGCTATGGGAAAGATGGGAAGAAAATTTGTAACTCAAAATCTTGTGGAAATATATGTTGAAAACTATAATAAACAAAAAAATTTGCCTAAAAAATAATATCATGATGCCTTTTGGAGACAGGAAGAACCAAGTTCAAATCTCAACTCTGACACTCATTAGCTACATCTGAACAATCTCAGTTTTGAAATGTGTAAAATGAGAATAATCTCAACTCACAGGATTGTTGGGAGGCTCAAATAAGAACATGTATGTAAATTTCCTCACAAAAATTCAGGTGATATATAAAAATCAACTGATGTTATTCATTCTTCTCCACTTTTGATCTGCTTAATTTCCATCCCAAAATGCCTTTAAAATGCTATCACCTCCAGCTCAGGTTTTATCCATGTGAATTTGTTCAGGTGAAGTTGCTCTTTCATGCTTGATCTTCCCGAGAAGCATTTCATACTGCTTTATACAGTGGATTGGAGAATGAGGGAAATCTAAACATAAGTTTTTCACTGGCAGCTGTATGGAGAATGGACTCTTTTAAATGCACTGACAATTGGTTCCACATTTCATCTATCTGTTGTATATACAATCCAACTTTCTTTAGGTTTCATCTGTAAACTCTTTGGGGGATAATTTGGCTAAATGGTCCTTCTGGCAGGATTTATACAAGATCATTTTCCTTCACATTTTTTGGGGAGATATTTGATAGGCATTACTGTTGTTAAGCAGAGAATCCCATGATCCTATCTTTCAATGTCAGTTGGAGGGATTTATCCCATGTTTAATATCCTCCCCCATCCTTTTAGATTAAATACTTTTTCTGGCTTAAAAAAAATGAGCTAGCTCCCTAATGAGCTAGACAGCTACTCTCTGGAAGATCTGGTTGTGCAGGGTGAGGAAATATAAATAGGTTATGATCTGTAGTTGGTGAGGCTGTAGGAATGTGAAGAGATAGATCCATAGAAATGTTTACTTTTGGAACAGGAGGGATCATTTGAAGAAATTTTTTTTCACAAATACATATAAGAAAACAGGTTGAATCCTCTTGTCTTTAAGATGACTGTTACATTGGTTTTTTTGTTTCCATATGGATTTTAATTATGTTCCCATCCATAATTTTGCATAAGAAATATGTTTCTGAAAAGCTTGATGTCAATATAATCATATTTCAAATGTGTTTGGGTACTCTTTATTTGAAAGAGTTCTATCAACATGTCATACTGTATACTAAGATAAGGTCAAAATCGGTATGTGATTTAGATATAAAGGGTGATACCATAAGCAAATTAGGAGATCAGAAATAGTTGAGCAGTCAGATGTAGAATTCCCTAAGAGAAGAGAAGAATTTATGACCAAACAGGAGAGAACATTATGAAATACAAAATAGATAATTTTGTTTACATTAAATTAAAAAGGGTTTGCACAAACAAAGCCAATGCAACCAAGATTAGAAGGAAAACAGAAAGCTGGGGGGGAAAGTTTATAACCAGCATTCCTGATAAAGTCTTCATTTCTAATACATAGATAATTGAGTCAAATCCATAAGAATGCAAGTCATTATCCAATTGAAAAATTGTCAAAGTATATAAACAGGGACTTTTCAGATGGAAAATTAGAGCAATCTATAGTCATCAAAAATGCTCTAAATAACTAATGATTAGAGAAATGCAAATTAAAACAACTCTGAGGTACTACCGTGTTTCCCTGATAATAAGACCTATCCCGAAAATAAGCCCTCCCCTTACTGTGTAAGATTCCTCTAAAATAAGCCCTCCCCCGAAAATAAGCCCTATTGAGATTGCTACTGTAGTGAAGGTGATCCCCTGCGCTACATGCTACATTATGGTACCCTCTGTATGCACCGTTCCCCCCCACCCCCGTGAAACGCAAGCCGCACTCTGAGCTGCATCCAATCAGAGCTGCAGCAGTGAGCGCATTATCCTGTTCTTTATTGAATTCATTATTGAATAAAGGTACATTTTTTTGTTCACATTTACCTATTTATTAAAATTGCTGTCAATTTCATTAAAATAAGCCCTCCCCTGAAAATAAGCCCTCTGGTGTTTTTCTGTCCAAAAAAAATTAATAAGACCGTGTCTTATTATCGGGGAAACATGGTAGTATACCTCACAACTATCAGATTGGCTAACATGAGAGGAAAAAAATGATAAGTGTTGGAGAAGATGTGAGAAAATTTGAACACTAATGCATTGCTGGTAGAGTTGTGAACTGATCCAACCATTCTGGAGAGCAATTTGGCACTTTGCTCTTTTTTTTTTTAAAGCAATCAGGGTTAAGTAACTTGCTCAAAGTTACATGGCCAGGTGTTTCTGGGTGGGTGCTAAGTGTCTGAGCCCAGATTTGATCCCCAGGTCATCCCAACACTGGAGCCGGTGCTCTTACTCACTGTGCTACCTGGCTGCCCCAACTTTGCTCTTTTTTTCAACTTCAGTGTCTCCCTTTCTACTAGCTCTGTCCTTGCAGTCTATAAATGTGTCTAGATCTCTCTCAACCAATAAACAAATTAAAACAAACCAAAAAAGACCCTTCCCTTGATGCTATTATTCCTTCAAGTTATTGCCCTATATTCTGCTTTTCTTTGCTAAGCTTCTAGAAATATTACCTAGGGGCGGAGTCAAGATGGCAGAATAGAAACAGGACTTCCGCATGGCTCCAGCTTCCACCTTCCCCAATTCATATAAAAGGGGAGTCTGAACAAACTTTGGAGCTACAGAATCCACAAAATGACATAGAGAAGTTAACCTCCTGCTCAGGACAGCCCAGCAGGCTGGCAGGAATTGGCCAGCGCAGTGCTATGGGAGCCAAGCCCAGGTCCTAGTGGGCTGGAGGTTTTAGCCCCAGGGTGGGTCTGACCAACCACCAGCTGGAGGGGTTCCAGATCACCAGCACCTGTGGCCATTTCAAAAATTATCAACACATAGATTCGAAGGACAAAGTAAGAGGTCAGTGCAGTGTGGACTTTGGGACCAGTAGTTGGGAGAGCATCAGCTTTTGCTCCTGGGGCAAGAAGCTGTTGAGGGCTGCAGCATACCTGCCTCCATATGACAGCTTCAGCTCCTGGCCTGCAGATTGTAAGAGGACCAAGGGATCAGTCTGAGGAATAATTACTCTTGCTTTAACATGCTTGGATCTGGGTTGCAGTCTAGGGTGAAGGTCCTGGGGTGTGTGACCAGCTTGCCAGAGAGTGTGGAGGCTTCAGAGAGGGCACCCAACTAATACCTCTGGCTGCTGAGAAAACCCCAGCATTTGGGACGGAAGCCCTCCTGTCTGGTGGCAGAGACCAACTGTGGCAAAGAGCCCAAAAGGCAAGTAATTGAGCGGCAACATCACCAGGCAAAAGAAGCAAAACAAACAGAAGAATCCAACATTAGACTCCTATTTTGGAGACAAAAAGGATCAAAAGTATGGAACAGGAAGAAGACAGTGAAGTCATAACTCCTGCAGCAAAACTTCAAAGGAAAATATGAGCTGGTTATAGGCCATAGAAGACTTTAAGAAGCAGATAAGAGAAGTGAAGGAAAAATTGGCAAGAGAATGAGAACAATGCAAGAAAATTATGAAATGAGAGTCAACAGCCTGACTGAGGAAAATAACACCTTAAAAAACAGACTAACTCAAATGGCAAAAGAGGCTCAAAAAGGCAATGAGGAGAGGAATGCCTTAAAAAGCAAAATTTGCCAGAAGGAAAAAGAATCTCAAAAGCTCACTGAGGAGAATTATTCCTTCAGATTTAGAATAGAGCAAAGGGAAGCTAGTGACTTTATGAGAAATCAAGATGCTGTTAAACAGATTTGAACAAATAAAAGAATAGAGGGCAATGTGAAATATCTCATAGGAAAAACCACTGACCTGGAAAATAGATTCATGAGAGATAATTTAAAAATTATTGGACTACCTCAAAGCCATGATCAAAGAAAGAACCTAGAAATCATCCTCCAAGAAATTCTCAAGGAAAACTGCCCTTATGTTTTAGAACCAGAAGGCAAAATAGAGGTTGAAAGAATCTACTGATCACCTCCAGAAAAAGATCTCAAAAAGAAAACTCCTAGGAATATTATAGACAGGTTCTGGAATTCCCAGATCAAGGAGAGAATATTACAAGCAGCCAGGAAGAAACAACTTGAATATTGTGGAAACACAATCAGGATAACAGAGGATCTGTCAGTTTCTACACTGAGGGATCAAAGGGCCTGGAATATGATATTCCAGAGGTCAAAGGAGCTGGGATTAAAACCAAGAGTCACCTACCCAGCAAAACTGAATATCATGTTTCAGGGGAAAATATGGTCATTTAGTGGAATAGAGGACTTTCAAGCATTCTTGATGAAAAAACCAGAGTTGAATAGAAAATTTGACATTCAGATACAAGAAGCAAGAGAAGCATGAGAAGCATATATTCATATGCCTATATAACCCTCTAATAAAGACTATATATATATACATATATGTATATAGGTATATGAATACATAAGTGAATGTGTATATATATATATGTGTGTGTTTACATGTATACACAGATGGAGGGCACAGGACCAATTTAATAAGAAGGGATGATACTTAAATAGGTGAAATTAATAGGTGAGAGAGGAATATAATGAGAGGAGATGGGGAGAGACAGAATGGGGCAAACTATCTCATATAGAAGAGGCAAAGGAAAATGAGTACAATGGAGGGGAAGAACAGGAAGGCATAAGGGAATGGGTCAACCTTATACTGATTGAATTTGGCTCAGGGAGGGAATGACATACACATGAAATAGGGTATCTCACCCTATAGGAGAGTAGAGGGAAGGGGATGAGAGGGGGGGATGATGGAAAGGAAGGCAAGCTCAGGGGGAAGGAAGTTGGAAGCACACACTTTTGAAAAGGGACAGGACCAAAGTTGAAAATAGATCAAGTAGGAGATGGGATAGGAGGGAGGGAAATATAATCAGTCTTCTACAATATCTACTATGGCAATGTTTTGCATTAGCTACACATGTGCAACCTATATTGAATTGTTTATCTTCCCAGTAAGGTTGGGTGACAAGGGAGGAAGGGAATGAATCTGGAATTCAAAGTTTTAAAATCAAATACTCAAATATATATGTATATACTATTATTAGTACTATTTTACATGTAATTGGGAAATAAGAGTAGGGGATATCCTGGGGGACTGCTATTTTGGGGAGGTGGGTAGGGAAAAAACAGGAAGAAAATTTGTAACCCAAAATCTGGTAGAAATGAATGAAGTAAACCAGAAGCTAATAAAGCATTTGAAAAAAAAGAAATAATTATCTACTCTCATGGATTCCACTTCCACTCCTCTCAAGTTAACAAATAGACAACATTTATTAAGCACTTAATATGTGGTGAGCACTGTATTAAAGCTCTGGAAATACAAATATAAAGCAAAAAATTCCCAAGGAGCTTATATCTTAATAAGGAAGACAACATACAAAAGGAATGTGAAAAGCTAATTTCCAAAGACCACTATTCTAATACCATTACTTAATGACTTAAATGAAATGGATGAATATTTACAAAAATGCAGAATACTCAGATAAACAGGTATAGAGAAACTAAGTAATCTAATTTCAGGAAAATAAATTGAATTATTTATAAATGAAATCTTAGAAGAAGAAAAAACCAGAGGAATTTATTAGCAAAATTGTATTAAATATGACAAGGTCATAACTGCTATCTTTGAAGGCCTTTTTCAGGTCTGATCCTACTTTACCCTTTTACTGCATTTATCAATTGAGCTTGTATACTCTTAAAGGGATGTTATTTTAGGGTGTTTTGTCTCCTGGGCAAGCTGATCAAGGACTTCCTGGCTAATGTGGTTTTAGAGTTCCTTTGACCTCCTTATTGTGGCATTTATTTGATGTTGGTTACTTTTCACAAAGAAATTACAGTAATTTGAGGTAATGCCTCTGCTTTTACTCTTTTTTTGAAAGGACATAGTTTACTTAAAAAGTTTGAGTCCCACTCTTACAGTTGCATTTACAACCTTCTCCTGCCTTTCTAGTCCTCTTGTATCTTTCTCCCCAATAGGTACCCTTTGATTCAGTGACAATGGTCTTCTGGCTTTTCTACCAACCAGACACTCCATCTCTTAGCTCTGGGAATTCTTTCTGTCTGTCCCCCATGCCTGGAACCCTCTCTGTCTTCCCCTCTCACTACTGACTTCCCTAGCTTTCTTCTAGAGGAAACCTTCCCCAATCCCTCTTAATTCCAGTACCCGTTCTCTATTAATTGTTTCTTATTTATTTTTATATAGCTCACTTTGTATTTATTTGATTTACATATTGTCTTTCCCATTAGATTGTAAGCTTCTTGATGACAGGGACTATCTTTTGCCTCTTTTTGTATCCCCAAAGTTTAGCATAATGCCAATAAATGTTGATTGACTGACTGATCCTCATCCTTATCCCTTCTTCTAATTTGGTGTTTCTGTTAACCTTTCCTCTAATTCCTTGATGATCTGGTTTAGCACAGGAAGCTATTTATGAAATGACGTATGTAATCATTTTCTATTTTTCTAACATTTTCACTTTTCCCTCTCCTACTCTGGTTTGGGAGACTTTGTTGAGTTCTTCACAAAATTTATGTATTTCATCTTCTTCCACAAATGCTGGGATAAAAACCCTAAGTTATCTTCCTGTTAGTCAATTTGCTTCCCTTATTCTTCCTGAATCTTAAAGGCTGGTATAAGACTGAGTATCTCAGAAATTATTTTTGGGTGCTTTTGGGTACAGGATGGATCCAATTTCTCCAAACTCTTTATTCATTCCTCAGGAAAAAAACAACTTGAAATTCATGCTTCTATATAGCCTTAACTTCTGTACCATTTATAGTGATAACATTAATGTACTATTCTGTTCCTGCAAAAAGGTATCAATTTGTTGGCCATCAAAAATATCATAGGATGATAGATTTAGGACTGGGAGGAAATTGAGAACTCATTTAGTCCAACACCATCATACCTGGAATAACAACAGGAAAATTAATAGCTTCCTGAAATTATATTATACACTGTTATTTCCCTAATCATGCCTTCCTAATCCCACTATTGAACTGATTTATACAGGCCATCAGAGCTATGTCCTTATAATTCACTAGAGAGATCAGGTCAACGGCACAAAGCAAGCTGGTCTGTGTTCCTTCCTGTTTCCTCTGGTTGTGCTGCCTACAGAAATCTATGGCCACTATTAAATTCTCCTACATGGAAAATTTTTGCTTGTATATTTATCTGAAGTAAAAACAAACCATGGGCCTTGAGGAACATTACCATCAGAAAAGACTGAGAGGAAGGGAATAAAAATCCTTTCTACAACCCTCTTCAGTCTTTTCTGTCCCTTACAACCAAAGCAAAGAAAGTAATTGATACACTTATAGTGAAATCACATTAAATAAGATTCCAGTAAGGTTTTCTCTCTGAGGGAATCCTATGAAAGGGCTTGTAGGTCCCCTCCTCTGCAGGCCTGTTGAGGGTAGGACTCGGGCTGAGCCAAGTCTCATACTGTCTCAGAGCCTTGGTTTCCTTAATTATAAAATGTCAATACCCAGCCTCTGACACTGGGCAACTCAGTTTCCTCATCTGTAAAATGTGGACAATAATACCATCCACCTCCCAGGATGAAATGAGATAAATGAGACAACATAAGATAACATAACACAACACAACGTAACATAACATACACTCTGCAAATCTTACAGTGAAATATAAATTCTGATTGTTCTTACTGCTACTGCTATTGTTATCACTATTTATTTAAAATGACATCAAAAATTAAAGGCAATTTGACTTGTGAATTCAGAGGAATTTGATATTCATGGGGTTTATTTAAATATTATAATAACTACCTGCCATTCATGAGCAAAGGCTGACAAGACTTAATATCTTTCAAATTTGGAACAAAGAAACACTAGGGTTTGCTTCAGGGCACCAGCCTTTTCAGGAAGTGGGTAGAGGTAGAAGGGGGGATCGGTGGGGGTTAGGGAGCACTGATAGTACTTATACTCCTTCATCAACATAGAAACAACCGAGTTTGGTGACTGATTAGTAACAACAACAATAATAGACATATTAAAATAATGTTTTGAAGATTGCAAAGCACTATACACACATTATTTTGTCTAAGTTGATATTACAGGTGTTGTTATTCCTGTTTTCAGCCTGAGAAATTAAGAAATTAAGTCCATGATCCCATGGCCAATAAATGTCCAAGGTAGAATTCACACCCAAGTTTTCCAGACTCCAAGTCAAACACACTACCCAGTAGATGTCTTGGGGTTTCCCAAAATATCTCCTCATCTTGATCTTCAACCAACTTCATTCAATGTAGACTTCAGGATGTGTTCCCTACTGTTTGCCTAGCATGCTTTGAGAAGCTTGCTCTGGATACCCAATCATTGACTCTGGTTTGGCAAAGGAATTTTCCTTTTTGAAGCAGAAACCGCTTCAGGTCTTAATTTCTTATCATAAAATTTTAATTCTTTTGAAATGAAACTGAACTCTAGATAATGAAAGGTCACTAATTCATTTTATTAACAGTTCTGCATTCTTCCTACTTAAGGGGGAAAAAACTGTCTAATCCTCAAAGGAGGTTTTTGTGCAATAGAACCTGGTATTAAACTGGAAATAAGACAAATCTTTTAAAACATATAATTTTCAGGAAAGCAAAAGCTGCAGTGTGCTATGTAGGCCTTTCCTTTGGGAGAAAAAGAAACTAAACTGCAGAGGAGGGGCAGTGACCAGGGTTTTATACAGAAAATTCAGTGTTATGAAGCTTTTAACTACTATTAAAAGGTCATAATGAAGCTCTGTTGTAATAGAAATTTTAAACAAGAAGGAAAAGTTTCATTTTAAAAATTAACACCATAAATAAGTGGCTTTACTATATAACCCCATGTCTGACCACTCCATCTATAGCTAAAATAACAATTATCATAATTACCCACCATCATCATTAGCTGCAGTAGAAACAGAAAGGAGCCAGGAAGACCTGAGTTCAAATCCAGCCTGAGACACTTATAAGCTGTAAAACCCTAAACAAGTCACTTAACCTCTGTCTTGCCTCAGTTTCCCCATCTATAAAATGAGGATAACCATAGCTTCTGCCTCACAGTG
Organism: Petaurus breviceps papuanus; assembly: GCF_028583685.1. Classification (NCBI taxonomy): domain Eukaryota; kingdom Metazoa; phylum Chordata; class Mammalia; order Diprotodontia; family Petauridae; genus Petaurus; species Petaurus breviceps. The sequence goes on along the minus strand of NW_027185797.1, from coordinate 270,525 downwards.
TTGCCGTGAAGACCAAATGAGATAATATTTGTTAATCACTTTGCAAACTTTAAAGAGCTATATGAAGATCTGTTTATGTAGGTAAATATTATTATTACTACTATTAATAATAATTCACATGTATACAGCACTTTAAAGTCTACAAAGCACTTCCTGTACAACCATCCCAGGATGTAATGCAAATATTCTTTTTTTTTTCTTAATTTTCTTCATTTTCAAAGATCAGAGATCACAGTGCTAGGGTCAGAAATGACCTTGGGAAGGCTTTTGAGAAGCTTTCCCAGGATCACATGACTAATAAGTATCTGAGGCACAATTAAAACCTAGGCCTCTTGACTGAGCCCAGCTCTCTGCTCTGCCACACGGCCTTGGTGTGGACACCACCTATCCTGATATATGTTAAGGAAGTTCTCATAATTGAATCTACTGCCTCTGAGAAACTCTAACAAGGGGCAAGTCATTTAGTCTCCCAATTCTCTAAGCGACTCTCTAAAGCTAAGTGGCCAAGAAGGTGCCAACTTGCAACGGAAGAGGGAGTTGATAGGGAGTTCCATTGTAACAGTGCAATTACTGCTCCATTCCCTCGCCTCCTATCAGGTATCATACCAATGATAATGTAAGGATGGTACATAAACAAAATATGCAGTGCTCATTCACCTAGGCCATTCTCCTGTTTGTCTATGTTGGAAGGGAATAGAATAGAACAAGAGGGTGGGGGCCTGAGCTGATTCTGGACTGTGTTGTCGGGCTTCATAACTTGCTGTCCTGGACCCCCTTTGGCAGTCTGGTGAATCCTATGTACCTCTTCTCAGAGTAATGTTTTAAAGCATATAAAATACATAGAGTTACACAGGAAACCAAAGGCAAGTGAAAAGAAAGATGTAATTTTTTCCCCTATCCAAAGGTAGACAGGATATCCAGAGGGTGAAATCTATCCCTGAACCTAGGTTAAGAACCTAGGCTCTATTAGCTTAGAAAAGGATGAAGTTCACTAAACAAGGAGTATTTAAAGTCAAGTATCAATTGTCTAGCTTAAAATCAACTCCACAGGTAACACATTTCTCTGCTTTGACTAAATGGATGCCCACTTCCCTCTTCATAATGACCACTACACACAGCATAGATATAAACACAATCCTAGAACACAATAGATATTATCTACGGCTTTCTAGGGTCTCGCGTGTTAATGACATGTCAGGGAATTATGTTAAATCAGCTGCAAGGGATGGCTGAAGCTGGTTTTTATTTTGTGTTTGTATCCTCAGTCCCTAGGATATCGCCTAGCATATAGTAGGTACTTAATAAATGCTTCTTACATTAAATTGAATAGCTTGAGTCATATCCTATAACTTGAGCTGGGGGGGGAGGAGTGAAGAATCTTTTATTAAGCACCTACTATGTAATGGGCACATTGCTGAGTGTTTTACAAATATTATCAAATTTGTAGAAGGGTAATTTGCTACAATTCCACCAAACTATAATAGTCTTAAAAAAAAAAAACTTCTCTTCCTTGGTCTGGAGATTGTCCCTTTAGAATGAAGTATTCTAATATAACTATTAGTTCTGTAATAGAGATCAAGAAGAAAAGAGATCAGAGAAAAAAAGACCTATATATACAAAAAATTATTTATGGCAGCTGTTTTTGCAGTGGCAAACAACTGGAAATGGAGGTAATGCCCATCAATTAGGGAATGGCTAAACAAGTTGTGGTATATGATTGTGATGGAATACAATTGTGCTATAAGAAATGATGAACAGTTGGATTTCAGAAAAATCTGGAAAGACTTAAATGAACTGATGTAAAATGAAATGAGCAGAACCAGGAGAACATTATACATAGTAATAGCAATACTGTTCCATGATCAACTGTGAATGACTTAGCGATTCTTAGCAATACAATGATCGAAGATACTTCCAAAGGACTCATGATGAAAAGCACTATCAAGCCCCCAGAGAAAGAACTGATGGAATCTGAATGCAGATTGAAGCATACTCATTTTTTTTACTTTATTGTTCTTGGGTTTTTTTTTGGTTTTCATTTTCTTTTACAACGTGGCTAATGTGGAAATTCTTGGCATGATTGCCCTGTATAATCTTCATCAAATTTCTTGCCTTCTTAAGGAGCAGCGACGAGAAAGGAAAGAATTTGAAGCTCAAAATTTCAAAAAGTGAATGTTAAAAATTCTTGTTTACATGTAATTGAGAAAAATAAAATTAAATATATAAAAAAGGAGTTAAGTACCTTGACTTCATTAAGCACCAGCTACTATCTTATGCTACATGAAGTTAAAACACAAAAGCAATGTTGGGTTGTGGATCTGCCCATTTAGCATGAGATCCTCTAGGATTCTTTCCCCAATCTTTAAACATTTATTTAGACCAGAAGAGTGTCATACTGAGGCAGAATTATCCTATATACCTGGGCTGGTCCTTACCTGCACTTTCCCTCCTCAGATCTTTAGGATAAACTGGGTTCTTTGTGGGCCAACTTCAGACATCCTCCCAATGTTTTCTCTTCACTTGCTGAAGCTGTAATTATTCATAGTCACTCTGTAGGGGTGTGGAAGAGTTCCCAGTAGGTAGGTCCTGAGCAAGGTGTGAATGTGGCCTTGTTTGCGGGTGTGTGGCAACAGTAACAGCCAGGAGTGATGGAAACAGATCCACTGAATAAATGATTAATTTTCTCCCCCATTTAACACACAAAAAAGCTGAGGAGTTTAAACATTAATAAAGTCTGTGAGCTTTTGCTCAGACCACTAGGAAAGTGAACTGGGTGGGAAAAGAAAAAACATGCTCTATTTATCCATCCTCTGTCTACTTAGAGGCCCAGGGGTCCTTGACACACTTTGAGACCAGCACATCCTGACAATCTATGCTCCCAAAAGCTGATGCTTTAGACCTGACCTTAACTACTTGCCCAAACACCATTAGCAGGATGAGAAATCTCTGGAATTCATCCAGGCCACTTGCTAGTTTCTGACAAACATAGATCATAAGGCCTCTGAGTATTTAATCACTGCCTTAAAAGTTATATCTGAAACAGAGAGAAATAAGCAATCAGTAACTATTTTTTGTTCCCATTTTTGGTTTAAAAGGAGGCTTATAGGTAGGACATAGACCTATGGACCTACTATAAATTGAGTGATTTTTTTTCAGAGTCATCTTCTTGTATTTATATCTGTTTTCCCAAATGTATTTCTCTGAAATTATATAAATAGGATCTCACAGCTGACTATCTAAAATTCTGAGCATGATGGAAGACTGAAGAGAAAAAATCCTGCAGAACATTACCTCTTGCCAAAAGTGAGAAGACAGGTCTAAGGTAGGCACTGGACCTGTGATTTCAATGGTCCGTGCAATTCTGAGATAAAAAGAAATTTCAAACAATATGGACCCACACCTTCTATAATCTATAGTTGTAGGAGCCTGACTAGAACACCAAGAGGTTAATGACTTATCCAGGGACACATAACCAGTGTGTCTCAGCAGTGGATCTTGAGAAAAAAGGAAGGAGACTGACAAGGATTTATTAATCACCTCCCATGTACCCACTACTCTACTAAACATGTTCCAAATATCTCATTGGATTCTCCCAGGAGGGAGAAGCTATTATTATCCCCATTATCATTTATTATCCTTATTTTACAGCTGAAGAAATTTAGGCAAGCAGAGGTTAAGTGACCTGCCTAGGGTCACACACCTAGTAAGTATCTGAGACTGAATTTGAACTTCTTGACTCCTGGCCCAGGGCTCTGAGCACTGTAGAACCTCGGTGCCCCCTAGTTGGGATCTTGAACCCATAGTTTCTTGGCTTATGACACATCATCTCCTCAAGTGATGAAGGAGGAAGAAACAGTCATTAAGGAAGAACTCTACAAGAGGCAATGGGATACATTAAGATGAGCAATGGTTTATATAAATCACAAGAACTGGGTTCAAATCCTGGCTCTGTTCCTTAAGACTCAAGGCAAGTCATTTAAACTCTCTGAGTCTGAAGAGATAGGTCCCCCTTTCTACAGAGAGATTTAGATCCTAAGTCACTTATGTTCTCTGAATGTCAAGCGAGAGGATTGGACTATGATCCTTAAACAACGACACCTCCTGCCCTGCCCCCCCAACACCAACATGGTGCACAAAGACTTTAATGGGTATGAGATGCCAAGGTGTTGTTATCCCCATGACTCACCAGGAGGCTGGTGTGTTTGACTTGGCACCAGGCCTATCCAACTACTGAATCACACAGGAAACGGTTGGACTCCACAGAGGTGAGACAAGGATTGAACACAAGAACTCAGAAATTCTCCAGTGTGGCACTGGCCTGGAAAATCGCCTCGAGTCCTACTCTGCCTACCAGTCTCCTGCTTATCTATGCCTTTATTCCTACCATAAAGCAGGCAGCAGCAATCAGGTTTGGCCAGGAAATGCTTGACTAGGGTCACCATAAATAAGGAGAGCAGACATTATCTCTGTGGCCACATTCACATTGTCTGTAAAGAGTCCACATTCTAGTAAGAGTAAGGCAGCTGAGGTAAGGGCCTTCCCTGCCTCTGGCATAATGTAGAATAATGAATAATTCTATTCTTCACTCTGGTGTGGAAAGAAAAAAATTTTTTTTTCACATCCAGAAAACAAGGGGAAAAAGAAAAAAAAATCTGCAGATAATGAATCACATAATTGTAGAAGCAGATTTAGTTGGTGATTTTATTCTAATGAATTATCACAGGATCATAGATTTATAACAGAAAGTGACTTCCGTGATCAACTCATTTTGCCGATGAAGAAAGCCCAGAAAAATCAAGTGACTTGCCCAAAGTCACAAAGACTTTAAGTGGCTTAGCACAATACCCGGTGTATAATATGTACTTAGTAAATGCTCATTGATTAATTAATTAGCAGAACACAGGTTTTTAACTAGGGTCCTCTACTCCAAATCTGGCACTGTCCCACTGTAAGACATTATCGCCCCTGCTTATAGGTCCTCACTGATTTCTCTTTGGAACGTCCCATTGATATCAATAGAATAAAAGAGTAGATCAGGTTACATGGGAAGAAAAAACTGAGGAAGAATTTCGATGGCTTATCACAGTCAGAGACACTGTAGATATTCACCAACCATCCTAGGACTCTGAGCAATAAGCATGATGCAAGGAAACTGGAAGAATTCAGTCCTTAGAATGACAAAGGCTGTTTGCCCCTCAAAGGTCATGATCAACCAAAGTCTGAAGGAACCCCACAAGGGGTTAAAAAGAAAAAAAAAAGCACTGGAAGTGTTGGGGGGAGGGGAGGAAACAGGCTCTTTCCTGAAACAGCCCTGCAATAAGTACAACAATTCCTGACCTAGTGTTTCCTGGAGGTGAACTGTGGTGATGTGAGAGGCAGTATCAAAGGCTGTATGGAATCCTCTCTGGTCAGATTTTAAACATCACTGTGAAGTAGCCATGTCATGGAATCAAAAGAACATAGACCTGCAGCTGGTAGGGGTCTGAGAGGCCATCTGATCTGATTCCTTCATCTTACAGATGAGGAAACTGAGGCCAGGGATGTTCAACGATTTGCCGACAAACACCCAGGCAGAATTTGACCCCATGTTCTCTGATGCAAGAGACGATTCTTTTTTCTACAGTTTAGCCTGATGTCTCTGGGCAGTTTTGGAAGCCCCAAAGCTAACCACAAAATCTTGTTCCCGTTTCTGTTTCAAAATGAAGGGATGGGCACAAATAGACTCAAAGGACAGGGCTGATCTCCAGTCTCACTCGACCATACTTATGTGCTCCCAGTCTGGCCCTTAAAGCATTTGGCTATATGTGGGATGGCTGTTTGCCTTGGATGATATCATGAAGAGGCAGCACAGTACAGCAGCAGGCTCGGAGTCAGAAGCTGGATTCTAACCACAATTCTCACACCCGCTGTATGAACACCTTCTCTGAACCTCAGTTTTCTTATCTGTAAAACAGGACTGATAATGCCACAGGAGAAGAAGCAATGGGTAGGATGGTGGATTTGGAATTATAAAGACCTGATTTCACATCCTACCTCTGACATCTCCTACCTGAATGACTCTGGGCAACTCACTTAACCTCTCAGAGCCTCAGACAACTCACTAAGACTTAAGGGAGTTTCCCCCCCTGAGGAAATCACAGGTCCCTGGTGCCTGGATGTAGAAGCTTATCTCAGGGCTGCCCTGAGTAGCACATGAGGCTTGCACACCACCAGCACACAAAGCACTTGCAAGCCTCCAAGTGCTGTGTAAATGTGGGTCGGTATTGTTTTAGCAGGTCTATAATCATCTTTTCTTGCTGAGCACTACCACCTTGCTTCTCCTACTTCAGGGATACGCACTTTGGGAACATGAAACAAATATTGATTGAATTGCATTTGCAGAGAAGTTTCCTAGTGCCCTAAACAGCATCTCGAGTGCTCCCATTGTATTTGTAGTCCTGGGCCCTTCCTCTTCACACAGCCCTGTGGTAGTCTGAAATGTGTGTTTGTTGGCTGCTGGGGCCAGACAGGAGGCAAACAGTTCAATGCAACATGTGATTCATTCTGGGAAAATAATTCAAAACCAGACACCCTGACAATGCAAGCCAACTGTAGCATTTTGCCTATGAAGAAGATATACTCCAGTGTATGCATAAAGGTAAGCATCCAGGTATACCTCAGTATTAACAACATCATATTTATGTAGACACTCCACTAAGCAGGCCAGCTAATTGCACTGTCAAAGACCATTAAGTGAAGGGTAAAAGTCTGCTGTCACCTAGAGAAAGCTGCAGGCTGTACAAAGAAAATGGTACAATGTCCTTTAGGACAGCTGGGCCCTACTCCACATCTACCATAATTTCTGATATGACTCTATACTTCTTCCTGATATAGCTATATCATATGACCGCAAAAATCGAAATAATGATCATTTATATTATTGATGAATTTTTGTGGTAACAAAACACTGGGGTGAAAGATGGAGATCAGCAAAAAGGAGGATTTCTTCATATCCTAAAGGAAGGGCTTCTCTCTCTCTCTCTCTCTCTCTCTCTCTCTCTCTCTCTCTCTGTCTGTCTCTCTTACACACACACACACACACACACACTTTCAATGAGGGTGAAATGAAGTTTGCTCCAACTATAATACCAACAAATTATTTGCTAAAAAACCTATCCCTTAAAACTCTAATATCAGATCCACCTTCTGTCTTGAAAATAAAATAACAGACTTGAACTCCTGAAATTATTTAGTAGAACTTGAAAAACTAGCAAGTGTGGGCCATATGTTTCTTAAAGAATCAAGCTGGCTCCAAGAAAAATTGATCTATCCTCTGTGCTATTAAGAATGAGAAGACATTAGAAACTTGTGCATACCTTTATACCAACCACAGGAGCACATATTTTGGAAGTGAAAAGCAAGACTAGCAGCTAATAATATGGATGTCACACATATATGCACACATCAACATAGTCTACATATTTCAATACATCCATGATCTCATCTATATAGGTACTCCTTCCAATGGTACTAATTCCAATCTCTCTGATAATATCAATTATGCTGCTTTTTTCTGAGTGATTGTTCCTTAGTATTATGCTATAGCCTATTTACACCCACCACACACAACTCCATTGCCTTTTGGGTGATCCATACCAATAATTCTTCAGAACACATAACATTCTATTGTTTAGTTTGTAAATGTTTAGTGGCCTATCAAACAGCTTCTGTGTTGTATTATCTGCATGTCAACTTAATTGATTTAGGTAACAAGGTCTTTCAAGTCATGAATATACTCTCTAATAGCTGTCTCTTGTACAGTACCTCTCTCCAACCCACCAGCCACCATACTCAACAGACTCTACTTTGTGACAATGTAACTCATAGATATTCACCTGATATTAATTGAATTGCTTCTATATTTTTCCTATTTGCTCTAACTGTCTACACTATATCTCTACAGTTTAGATCTCAAGTTCTTATAGGCCTAGCTTATTAATTGCAAAGAGGAAATATTGGCAAAATTTTCTTCATACCTCCAAGACACCAGTTTCCCTATCTCTTAATAAAAAGTCATTTCTTCCACAATTTAACATGACATAATTTTGAAGTGAAACCATAATTTATCTTCATTATAATACACAATGGCATTGTCACCCAAAGGCTTTGTCTGAAAGGGACTGATTTTCCATAGGAGTTGTCAATGCTCAAGGAAAGCTCCGAAATTCCAATCAAACTTGCCAAAATGCTTCCATTGCTACCAAAGAACCTTCTGTGTCTCACCAATATGCCCTAAAGCATGCTGGGAAATTTCCCGAGGAAAAAACAAAGTCTAGACTGCCAACTGGTACTGTCTTTCCCCCAGGATGGTGACCCATATCCTACACACTGTCCTGGGACTAATTCTATGCTACTAATGAGCAAATGCATTCAACTTAAGTCCATGGTTTTCTTCCCTAGGGAGTTGCCACCTTGACTGGTCATTGAAACTTGCCAACCTTGTTTACATTACGTAGGGATAAAGAGTATCAAAGTGACAGGAATAAAGAGCAAAGCAGGAAGTCACGTGCTTAATTTTCACATCTGAAAGCTGGTGAGTGGCTGTTGTCTTAAAATAAAATCCATTTCCTTTTTTTTATAGCCACCAGAACTTGAATAACAACGACCATTTTGCAATAGAAAATGAAATGCTAAAAAACAAGTAGGTGTGCCCACACATGTTGGGAGGCAGAGGGTAGAGAAGTAGAATGCATTATATTATAGGGGAAAGAGTATTGGATTCCAAACCAGAGTCTGAATCCCATCTCTGCCACTTTTTATCTATGTGACCTTAAGCAAGTCACTTCTCTGGGTTTCAGTTTCCTCATCAGTGGGGAGAAATTAGACTAGATGGCCCCGAAGATCCTTTCCAGCTCTAAATCTGTGGTCCCACTATCTATGGTCTATAACCAGTCTTTAATGCTCACAGAATATTGCTAACTTGATCATGTTCAGAAGAAGAGGGTATTGATTATCTCCAATTTATCTTCTCTACCTTGTTTGTATATAATTGTCTTCATGTTGTCTCCCTATTAGACTATGGGCTCTTTGAGAGCAGGTCCTTTTTTGGTATCTCTAGTACTTAGCACCACTCACATTTTTTTGTTGTTGAGTGGTTTCAGTCACATCCACCTCTTCACGACTTCATTTGGGGGTTTCTTGGCAAAGATACTAAAGTAGCTGTGTTGATCTTCACATACAATACTCCATCTCCTACCCCTGAGACTCTGCACTGGCAGCCTTTTCTTCTTGGAATGCACTCCTCACTTCTACCTCTTTGGAATGCTCATTTTCTCCAAAAACTCTGAACAAGCTCCACCTTCTATGTTAAATCTTCTCTTATTGCCCCTATTTGCTAATGCTTTTCTCCTGCCCCATCCCAAACTTACCTCATATTTGTCTTCTGTATGTTTTGTGTTTATATACGTGCATGTTGTCTCTTCAATGGAAAATAGGCTCCTTGAGGGCAGGGATATTTTTTTTTGTATCCTCAATGAATAGTGTTTTATAAATGCCTATTGATCAATTGATTGACTTATAGGGATTGAACCCACAATCTTGGAGGTAAGTAAGAAGCCACAGTTTTTGTAAGGTTCCAACTGAGCTAACCAGCTACAAATCCTCTTGATATTTAATGGGATCATAGGCTTAAAGCCAGAAGAGGTGTTCTACTCTCGCAACTAGTATAAGCCACTCACGTTGTCGGTGAAGAAATAAATACCCAGGGAATTGACACGGCACTCATTAAAGTTTTTAAAGACTGGATCACAGGATATCCGAGGTGGGAGACACTTCTTAGGACATCCTCTGAATAATCTCTTCTACAACAGACATGCTAAGTAGTCCCCCAACCTTTATTTGGATGCCTCTAGTAAGTGAGAGTGAAGCCACCTCCCATCACCGGTGTCCAGTTCCCCTTAATATGTAATAAGTAACATGGTACAGGAGAAAGAAATGACTGACTCTAAAAGAATAGATTGTTGGGCTAATTTCTTTTCTTTTTTTCCAAATACTAATTCTGTGGCTTCTGGACCAAATGCTGAAAGAACAGTTCCCGCTGCCTTGAAGGCCATTCCCACCTTCCCAGATTTTATCCTGAAGCCCTATGTCAAATTGCATACTTGCATAGTTCTGATTCAGAATCCACCTTTTCTTCAATATCCTGATTTCCTCTGTGTCCCAATAGCTGCCTCGGTGTTCTATTCTACAGTGACAGAGAGGACTTATTGATTGCTGCTTTCATGTGGGAATAGTCCAATCCCAGAACCACAGAGCCTCCCATGAAGAAAAATTGCAACACTCTGTATGATACAGTACCTGTTTTGGTAACTGCCAGGTACCCACAGTATCCCACAAATGTCAGACCCCACATGCCATCTCCTGTGTCAACTCATTTGTCAATGACTCCTACGACTGAGGGGAAATTAAACTCTCCTTAGTAATAGCTTGTAAATACATGTGTGTATACATATATATAAAGTATATATATATATATAAAAGTATATATATAATATATATAAAAGTATATATACATATATACATACACACATACTCTGTATGGTCACAAAGCAGTGAAATGCAGAGGGTCTGGGAGGGAGCTGGAAATATGCTGGTATTCTCACAATGAATTTCTACATATGATAAAGAAATAGCAGATTTTGGGGGGCTCCCCACCCACATCTGCAGGGACAGGTGCCTTGGGAGGTCCTGAGATGGAAAAAGGATTTGATTCTTAGGTAAGTAGTTGGAAAAGATTAATAGTGATGATGATGATGATGATGATGATGATGATGATGATGATGATGATGCTATTGTTCAGTCATTTCAAGCATGTCCAACTCTTTGTGACCCCATTTTGGGGCTTTCTTGGCAAAAATAGTATAATAACTTGCCATTTTTTCTCCAGTCTTTTAGAGATGTGAAAACTGAGGCAAACAGGGTTAAGAGCCTTGCCAACAACCACAAAGTTAAATAAGTTTCAGAGGCTAGATTTGGACTCACAGAGAAGAGTCTTCCTAACTCTAAGCTCAGCACTCTATCCACTGTGCCACCTAGCTGCCTAATAAGAATAACAGTAAGAGTAATTAATATAACAAACATTTACAAAATACTTAATAGGTTTACAAAGTGCTTTAAATAAATGATCATTTGCCTACTGGCATGTAGGGATATCTATTAGCTTAGCTTAGTCAATAATGGGGATGCCAGAGGTGGACCCATCAAAGAATACAGGTTCAAAATCAGAACATCGAATAGAATGAGACAATGAACCATAGAGCAGGGCAGGTACAAGAGAGGTCTGGTTGTCCCCCAGTGCATAATTCTGGATCCACTTAGTACAAGTAGAAAATATGCTTTTTAAATTGTCATCAAAGGCTCATCTCACTCTTTTTAAAATACCCTCATAGTGGTTTAAAGTAATTACTGTTGACAGCCTTAGAGTGAAACAAAATATACATGAATGCTAAATACTTTTAGAACAATAGAAAGAGCCGTGGACAAAAAACATTTCATCTCCTTGGGGCTTGGGTTCTGCATCTGCAAACAAAACAGGGCCCTGTGGTCCCTTCTTGCTCTGGATCCACAATCCTGCAATGGTATTAAATCCTCAAAACAATCTTAAGAGGTAAGGAGCATAAACAGATATTTGTTGAATGACTGAATGAGTGTCAAGAAGCTTTCTTTAGCTTAGTAAATGGAATTAACTTTTTTTCTTGTTGTTGAGTCACTTCAGTCCTATCCAACTCTCTATGACTCCATTATGGAGTGCTTTGCCATTTCCTTCTCTGGTTCATTTTACAGATGAGGAACTGAAGTAAACAGGGCTAAGAGACTTGCCTAAGGTCACACAGGTAGTGATGTCTGAGGCCAAATTTGAACTCAGTTCCTCATTTAAAGCAATTAAAAAAACCCAACAGTAACACAAATGTCAATATCTTGACCAATATTTTTCCTTGACTTGTGAAGATGAGATCAAATATTCTAGACAGAGACAAGGCATGTTGATGAAATCATTTTGGTGACATTACTAAATAGCGTAACTCACATCAAAGATGGAGCTGTATTTGGCACCCATCCTCTCTTAAACAAGCTGTGGGTTAGATTTCCCCTTTGTTTTCTTGGCAGTTTTCTTTAAGCCAAGTGAGAGAATCACTCCCTCATTGGTATGCAAGAGGCCCAGGCATTCAGACAAGTAAGGTGATACATATCTCATTTCAACTCCAGTGACAATGGCATTTTCATTAACTTTAAAGATTTCCCCACCAAGCACAAGCCATAAATCTACTGTGCCAGGTCTTCAGGAAATCCCCAAACACATACTAAGCATTCAGCCAGGGAGGCAATCAAGACACCAACCTCAGAATAGGGCTATGAAACATGACTCCCTGCCATGATTTACACACATATTTCAATGTCCAGAAGTTGGGTACTATGTATAAAGACCAAGTCTGCAAGATGTCAATGGAAGGTATTAAGACTTGCTCCACAAGACCATGTAAATCAGCTATATTGTCTGGCACATAGAAGGTGCTTGTTCATTGATTCCTAGTCCTACTACACGTGCCATTATGACTATGTATCAGCCTACACACCCAAAAGTGAGTGTCCACTAGATGAAAATAAGCAGGACTATGTCTGCCTCTCATCCTGCCCTTGTTTCCCCAACCTTCTGACGTAAGGGTCTCTGAAGGGGCAGCAAAGTAGCAGGCAGAAGGAGAAGACATATCCAGAACTGATCCATGTCACAGATAAATATAGATCAGACATATAATATATTGAAGAGAGAGAGAAAGGGAGAGAGAGAGAGGACAGAGAGAGAGAGGAAACAGAGGAGAGAGAGAGGGGAAAGAGAGAGAGAAAGGGAAAGAGAGAGAGAGAGAGAGAGAGAGAGTGAGTAAGGGAGAGACAGACAGACAGACAGATGTCTCCACCTCCAATGTTGGCATGGGACACCAATGAACTAGCCACACAGTCCTCCTCCCAGAAACAGGCCGCAGTGAAGCCTGGAATTGACATCAGACTTGAAATATGGTGAAATGGTTGAAACAAGTAACAAACTCCATATAATTACCAAAAATTAAAAAAAAAAAACTCCACCCATTCATAGCACTACTAAGGACTCTGTGACCTTTCCAGTTCAGGCATCCAAGTAGGCACTCACCTTTAAGAACAAGTTTAGACTATAAAAATTATTTATATACATTTTACAGCTACTGAATTATAGGATCCTAGGCTATCAGAGCTAGAAAAAGAGCTTTAAGAAGGCCCTTCCTTATGTTTTTCCAATGAGGAAACTGAGGCAAAAAGGAGAAGTAATTCACATTACTACCTACATATTTAATTTTCATATGTAACTATAACTGTAACTCAAACCGATTTGGACACTAGAGTATAATGAAATCCAGATCGAAATGCTTTAGAGTACAGAAATCAAAACAAGGAGAAGCATTTATAGGGCACATCAAAGCTGGCAACATACTTTGCATACATGATCGCATTAGAACCACACAAGACTCCTCGGAGGAAGGTACCACAGTTATTATTATTTCCCAAACTGAGAATCAGAGAGATTAATGTTCAAACATTTTCCCATGCCCTAAGCATGAAGGCCCCTCTCCCTCTTGGTTTGGAAACTTTGGCACTTTGCAAAGCACATTGTCATCGATCTCATCTTCTAAACCTTATCTTCAGAGAAAATGTCTCTTTCTGGTGGTTTGCTCAATATCCCATAGGGATAGAAAGGGTCATGAAGTATGTTCAATGCTTATAGAGTAGAACTTTTAGTGACTTTTTCCTGATGAGAAAAATAATCCTGTTTTATGAAATACATTCATCCAGAACCTTCACATTTCCTTCAGAAGACCCCCTTGCCAAGACATCTATGGATTTTTAAGCTGCCACAATTTAGCCAGAATTGATCAGTAACAACAAATTGGAACGATCTTCTTTATGATCATGATAAAACTGAAGAAACACTGAGCTAGAAGCCAAGAGATCTGGTTCCTGGTGTAAATTCCAACACCAGCTAGTTGTGTGACCTTGGTCAAGTTACTTAATGTTTCTGGGTCTTAGTTTCCTCATTTGTAAAATGAGGGGGTTGGGCCATCTCAAAAGCATCTTCCAGCAAATGCTATCCACATCCAGAGAAAGAACTAGGGAGTCTGAATGTAATTCAAAACATACTATTCTCCTTTTTTTTTGTTTTTTTCTTTTTCATGTTTTTTTTTCCTTTTGGTTCTAATTCTTCCTTACAACATGACTAATGTGGAAATATGTTTAATATGATTGTACATGTATGGCCTATATCAGATTGCATGCCATCTTGGGGAGAAGAGAGGGGAAGGAGTAGAAGAAAATGTAAAACTCAAAATCTTATAAAAGTGAATGTTGAAAAATAAAAATAAAAAACAAATATTTTAAAATCTATGATCTAAACCTATGATCCTACTACCATCCTATATGATTGAATCACTAACTCACTCTCTCCAACCTGTAAACCAAGGTGGGAAGGAGAACAAGGTTACGTCAAATAACTTCCATGGAAGGCTTCTCCGAGTTCTGGTATGCTACAGCCAGTGCCATCCTCTGTCTCATTCTCTTGGCATATGGTTTTGGCTTCCTTAGCACAGAGGTTCTAATGGACTATCACTACCTTCATTCATGTGCATAGCCTGCACCTTAATGGTCTTGCTTATCGGTTGCCTTTTAAATTGCTCGCTATTTGTTCTCAACAACCCACCTTCTAAATGAATTTAGGAATGGAAAGACTTGAAGCTGGTACCGAATTCAAAGTCACCATCTGCGGCACAAATTGGATAATTCTTGCACTCACTTGCTGTTCTTGGGAGGTGAGGCACCAATAAAACCCTGGCTATAAAGTCAATATGTACATACCACTGGATACACACATGATCTAACTCGGGAATTAGCAAATGGTAATGATTGACCCCTAAATAAATGTAAGTATTTGCTTATGCGACATAACAGTATTAATTCCCAGGCTTTATTGGCAGAAAAGGTTGGCAAACCTGTTTGTCTCATCCACAGTGGCTCACCATCCCAAATATAAGTAGAAAAAATCGTCTTACCTTAGTCGTTCTTCTTCTTTCTTACGAAGATTGAAATCTCGTTGAACCACCTGAAGAACGTGTTCTGTTTCATCATCTGTCAGACTGGAAAGGTCTAGTTTCCTCCCCATGGTTTGTTCAGTTGTGAACACCAACAGTTAAAAAAGACCTGAAATGGCGAAAATAACAATAATAAAGACAGTGATTGTAATATGTATGCAAATCAAAATCTTGGTGACAAGAAAATTGACAACTAGCCATAGCGCATCATCAGGACTGTACAACCTATGGGCCACTGCTTCTAGCACACCAAAGGATGTTGGGCGGCCCAAGAAAAATGTAAAGGATGTTTCATGGGCTGCCCAAAATTCTTTGGTGTGCCACAAGTAGTGACCCACAGATTGGATGTTGTGTGGGCATGGCATATCATCCAAAAAGTGTTCAGTAAATTTCTGAAGGATTTATTTATTCCTAAAGGATTATATTGATTCATGTATATGCACATTTTCTCCATTATAATATTCAAGAAATATAATCTGAGTATTTCTTGAGTCATGTCCTAATTTTAGGGTGAGAAAAGTCCTTGCCTGTGACTTTACCAGTACAAGTGCAGAAATGCCCTTTACCAACACAAACCCATCTATAACCAAAAAGTCTTATCAAGTTACCTAGTATACTGAAGGTTAGACGATTTGCCATTTTCACATAGCTAGTATATATCAGAGGCATGAGACTCAAAGCTGTACTTACAGAGTCAGTATGGAAGTAAAGACTGTATTAGGTGAACAAATACATCTGGCTTTGATGGCAATTACATCAACATTGCTCAATTGAATAGCCCTATTATTTTCTTCTGATCTCTCTCCATCTCCTCCAAATAATCTACTTCTGAAATTGGACTGACCCTCATCCATTTCCAGCCATATGTTTCAGAGACAGAGAGTTATGTCAGGGCTGCATAACATTAGAATCTGCTACAAATCTCCACTGGATCTTGGAAGCATTTCTACACGTGGAGCTTGAGCAAGATAGAGTAAAATTCTCTAGGTTCTTTTAGAAATTGACCATTTTTCTGGCAGGAGTTAAATTCATAAAATTCAGACATTGTTTCATACCTAAGACACTTGTCAGGTATATATCACCAAACCACATTGTAAAAGATTGCTGGAAGCATAAAACCGTGGTGTTAGATTTTCCTAGTGCAGAAGCAGTTGATGAAATTTCCATTGAAATACATTTCAGAAATAAAGGCAAATTGAGTTTTGGTTCTATTTATCAACAGAAAAGCTAACAAGTTTGGGGAAAGTATTCATAAAGCATTTAGCCTAGCAAATTACCCTATTTACCCTAAATATTACCCTCCTTATTTTATTCAAGCTTCTTTTTGTTATCTTTTTTGTTTCCATTTACAGTATTAAAGATTCAGGTTTATGAGTACTGGGGAAATATGAGAAAATGAAAACATATTCCTCTGGCTCATAGTCCCTTTTGGAGAATTCCACACTCCTTTGGACTAATCTAAAATATTGTTCATTTTTTCACAGGAGAAAAAGTATCAGAATAAAAGAAGAATTGTATTTGCACCAAGGAAATAAAATCCAATTTAACAAACAGGTATATTTATTTGAGATCCAGGAGTATTTCTCTTCCCATAGACCCTCAAGTATCAACTATTTCCCTTTGGATCCTGACTTTCTCATCTATTGTTTTAGCTCTCCCTCTCAGATTTGTGTCATTATCAAATCAGATGAATGTAACATCTGTATTTTTATCCCTACACTGATTAAAAATGTTTAGCAACGCAGGGCCAAGCACAGATGCCTGGAGGTATCCCATTGGATGTTTGCTACCTCCATTGAAACAGTTCTAAATCCATGGATTGAATAATGAATAAATCAATAAATTCATTGATTGAATCCATTTCTAAATCCATTAATTAATTAATAAATTAATAAATGCATTTCTAAACCCATTGATTGAATAATCAACAAATCAATAAATCCATTGATTGATCCACTTTTCTCCATCTTCACAAAAATAGTATGAGATATTTCATTAAAACTTTGCTATTCAAATCTGTCCCTCAGGCACTTACTGTGTGATTCTGGGTAAGTCGCTTAACTTCAATTGCCTCCAGAATTTTTTTTTTTAAAGGAGGGAGGTTGCTACAAACTAGTTAAGCTATATTCATAGCATTCCCATCATTGACAAACTTAGGCATCCTATTGGAAAAAGGAAATAAAGCCACTTTAGCATGACCTGTTCTTGACCAAGGCATGTTGATTCTTGTAATCACTTCTCTTTCTCGTGTTCTCTTTCTGGAAGTTCACCAATCAAAATCAGTTCCCAGAATCTTATCAGAGGCTGAAATCAAGATGGTACCTTAACCTATCCTTGACAAATTCTGAAAGAAGAGTTGTGGTAGGACACATTTCTGGCAGGGAGAAAAGACTACATCAATGCATGATGGTGAGAGACAAGACGTTGACTGCAGAGAACCAGTAGTTCAATTTGTCTAGAATTAAGGGGTGTGCAAAAGAGAATAAGAGAACAAAATTGGAGAAACTAGGCAGGAACCAGGCAGCAGAGGGTCTAAAAGTCAGGCTGAAGAGTTTGTATTTTATTAGGGACACTAGGAAAAGCCTAAAGGTTTTTTCAGAAGAGGAATGACCTATTCAAACATACAGATCTTGTTAAGAACAGATTAGAGATTTACCTAAAGGTAAAGAGAATGGTTAATAGGATATCTTTTTTTTTTTTTTTGGCAAGGCAATCAGAGTTAGGTGATTTGCCCAGGGTCACACAGCCAGTAAGTGCCAAGTGTCTGAGACTGGATTTGAACTCAGGTCCTTCTGCTCCAGATTGAACTATTTTTATCAACAAATCAACTATTTTCATGATGATACTAAAATGCTATTTGCCTATTAAACTATTTCTTCCTTTTCCAGGTACATATTTGTATAAAACAAGATTTTCTTCATATATTTGAACCAAAATAACACATCACAACAAATTTTATGCAAAAGCAGATATGAGAATCAATTGTCTTCTGTTACAGCATAAGATAAAGAAATGAGCAATAATAGCTAAAATAATGCCACTTTTTACTTTTTTGAAAATATGTAATTTTTAAATCAAAAACATTATTTATGATATGTAATGGGCTTATTATTTTTATTCAAAATTAACACATTTAAAATTTAAAAATTTTACATTTTAGTTTCTAAATCATAAATTTTTATAGATATAATTCACATAAACAAAAGTTCTTTGGGATCCTCAATAATTGTTAAGACTATAAAGGGGTTTACATATTAAAAGGGATCAAATGAGATGATATCTAGAAAGCCCTTGGCACAGTGACGGACACATAGCAGGCACTTAAAGGCTTATTTCCTTCCCTAATTTTCTTTTGTTTTGTTTTGTGGGTTTTTTTTTTTTTGCTTTTTGGAGGGCAGTTGTGGTTAAGTGACTTGCCCAAGTCACATGGCTAGTTTTTTGTGTTAAGTGTCTAAGGCCAGACTTGAACCCAGGTCCTCCTGACTCCAGGGCCAGTGCTCTATTCATTGTGCCACCTAGCTGCACCCCCCCCCCCAGTTTTCAAAGATGAAGAAGTTTGTGAACCAGATAGCAACATGAGTGGGGAGAAGGAGGAAAATGGAAGAGATTTTTTGTTATTCAGTCACTTTCATCATGTCTAACTCTTAGTGATCCCATTTGGGGTTTTCTTGGCAAAGATATTGGAGTGGTTTGCCATTTCCTTCTCCAGCTCAATTTACAGAAGAAGAAGTTATGGTAAAGAGGTTTAAGTGACTTGCCCAGGATCACACAGTCAGTCAGTGTCTGAGGCTGGATTTGAACTCAGGAAGATGAGTCTCCCTGAATCCAGCCTCAGCACTCTATCCACTGAACCACCCAGCTGCCCTGATGTGAGAGATGTTATGAAGGGAAAATTGAGAAGACTTGGCAGTTGAGTATTCATGAAATATAAGGAAGAAGGCAAAGTTAATGAGAGTGTTGAGGCATCCCATGGGAGATAGTGGTACCATCACCAGTAAAAGGAAAGTTTAAGTGGACAGGGGAAAGTTAGAGGGAAAATGATGAGTTCAGTTTGGGATATGTTGAGTTTGAAGTGGAGGTGGGATATCCAAGTAGAGAGGTCCAAGAGTAAGTTCATGATGAGGAACTGAAGTTCAGGTGATACATTTGATCTAAATGTATAGCTCTTGGGGTCATGTGTAAAGGTGATAAACTAATCTGTGAGAATAGATGAGATCACTAGGGGAAATAACATAGGGAGAGAAAGGCCTTGGGCAGAGGCTTGGGAATACTTTGGGATGGGAGGAAGAGGATAGACTAGTGAAATAGGCCAACAAGAAACCAGATAAGGAAGGGAACCAGGAAAGCAGGTTGGAAATACCAAGGAAGGAAAAGAATATCCAGGAGAATTAGGTGACTGTTAGTGCTGAATGCTTTCTAAAAGTCAAGGAAGGTTTGCCAATTAAAAGTTCATTCATTGCCTTTATCCTTTGAGAAAACAGTTTCTATAAAGAGTTGGGGTTAGAGGTCATTCTGCAACAGGTTGAAGACTATGAATGGTAAGGAAGTAGAGAAAGCAACCACAAGTAATTCTTTCTGAGTCACTCCATGATTTGTGCCTCAATCATTATTTTCTTGCTAGTCACCCAACTACTGCACTCTCTAGGACACTGGATCTCCAGGTACCATGTTCTGGGGGACTTAATCCACTCAGTTTTTTAACTTCCACCCTCTAGTCAAGCGCTCTAGAATGATGAGCAAATAAACAGAAACTCATATAGCATACTAAATCAAGCTGGTCCTAGACCAGAAAAGAGCGTGGTTCACATCCCATACAGCCAACCAACCCAGCCATTGTTTTGTCACATGTCCTGTCACTGGACCCAACAGACTACTAAACTTCCAGAAATCATACACTGGGGGATTTTATCTACTCAGCTTTCACAGTCCCCAAACTGCCACCCAATTTCATCTCTTATCTGGAGACTATGTTCAAATCAATGTCTCTACAACTTCTAGAAAAGGATGTATCATTGATCGTGCACTTCCTAGGTCTTTCAAATGATTGCCAGCTGACAGAATTTCAAGTTCCCCTATGCCATCAGGGCAGAGTTCTAATCATCTTGGGCTAACTACCTTGAGGATGAAGGAAAAGTCTGTTAATGCCTCTCCCTATTCTTTGGGTCCTAAGATTTCTCTCTGAGTATTTGAATACTGAGATGATGCCTGATATCAGGCATAGCCCTAAGAAAAATTAGCATAATAAGCAACTTATATGTCTACAGCCTTTTTCTTTTCTAAACCCCTTTTCCCTTTAGAATTTTGGACATGGCCCCCAGAGATGAAGAAGAATTTGAGGGAGTGTTTTGGCTTTCATTGCCCCTGAGATCACATGATCCCACTGATAGTAGCCAACTTCACTAATAACAGGCTAGCCTTACCTGTTCCTAATCCTTACAGACAAAGTAAACAAAATTCATATCTTGCACTTTGTGATAGTAGAGGCTTACTTCACCACCAAAACAGGCACAAGTGAAATCATCCTTCAAGTAAGCTAAACAGAAGACTTTAAAGTTATTAATAAACCTCGATATAGTTCTTCTGAAAATATAAAACTTTTATGATCATTCATCAGTTAATAGTGTGGCTTATAAAACTCAGATACATATCAAATGTTTATAGTCACAAAATATTTTCACTTTATGGGTAACAAATGCAGTTGGTCTCAAAGGCAATTGGGGAGCAAATAAAAAATCTGCCCACTTTGGATAACATGAGAGACTCAGGATAATATGGAACATTGAGATCTACAGATGGATCTCACAATCTAATGTTCTGCAGCTGTTCTGAGTGCTAGAGCTATTGATGGATTAAAGCAGGAGTGTCTCTTCCTTCCTCTTTCTGTGCCTGAGGACCAACTGGAAGGACTAACAAGCAGCAGAATAGTCCAAAATGTAGAAAAATCAATATGCTTGACCAGTCTTTTAGGTCACTGGCTTCACCCACCAGGACACAATTTTGATTTCATATATATTGCTTCATTTCTGAAAGCAAAGATAAATTTAGCATCTTAGACACCTATGTTAGGAAGTGCTAGTAAACTTGAAGAAAGTATTATGCCATCTGCACTACTGGGCAAATCTTCCTCTTCCAGACACATGGCATCAAGTTTTCAAGAACATACATGGTTTGGTCCTCAAAGGGCAGCACTTCTGATTATTGAACATTATGCTATGATAGCATTTAGAACAGAATCCAGTCAAACAGACTGCATGAATATAAATCACTGTGCTTAAGTGGAATGATTTATAAGATAAATGGCATTTAAAATGTTTAACCAGCAGGGAATTCTCTGATTGGACTAAACCAGAGGATGGATGAGAGGTCCCAATAAGCATTAAATGGATAGGTAACTTAGTTGCTCTTATTATAAATAAAAATGCTATTGTGTCTCTTACTGTGATTCAATCCAAAATGAACTTGCTAACCCACATAGTTTACAGAATATCACCAATTTATATGGATAATACGAATGTACCATTTTTCATTTAGAGATTTTCTTTTTTTAACTCGAAATCAGTATAGGTTTTTAACTATAAAGGTGGAAAACACTTTAGTCTGACACTCATCTCTACAGATGAGGATACTGAAGCCCAGAGAGGTAAAATCATTACCCCAGGACTAGATAGTAAGAGGCAGGATGAGAATTTAGATTTCCCTAACTCCAAATCCAATATTCAACCTAGGTTCAAATTCATACTACATTGATCATGATGCCTGTTACATTGTCACTGATGCTTAAAATAACCAGGCAAAATTCCTCCAAACCGTAATATTCCTCCTGAGAAGTCATAATGGAATGCTCCATTCATTAAGTGTAGGTTAACTGGTGCTATGGTTTGAAAAGGGCTCCTAAATATTAACCAATTAATTTATTTTTATTTTTTCATTTGTCTTCAAATCCTCAGCACTAAATGATGAATAAATGCTTGATGAATGGAACTGAATTGACAGGTATTATAACTGTGCTTACAATTCCACTGTTTAATATTTATTAGCAACTGGCTATCCAAATGTTATGTATCATGTAGTCATACTCATGGTTCCCCCAAATACATGCCTGGTGATTTTAGGCAATTGGCAAACTCATTGAGCCTGTGTAAAATGGGGATAAGAGTACCTTCAATGACTGCCTTATGAGCTTATGATGACAATAAAATGACAATATATTGGAAAATGGTTTTCACACATTGTCCACAGTTATTTGCGTGTCATTGTGAAAGGGAAAGAAAAGACTAAGAAAGAAATTATGATCTTTTCTTAAATAGAAAACTTAAAAAATTAGAAAGACTTAGGGTCTTGCTAATCTTTTTTGTTCATATCATGTACTCCTGAAATTGAAATGCTAGGAATTTTACTTCTTGAAGCAACAATCCCTTTGGTTGAAAACTGCACAAAAAACAAAGCAAGCAAATGAACAACTTTTCCTTAGGTACCTGGGTGAGTTTATGAAAACAGACTGGGTGACCTCTGATTGTTTACAATTCTAAGTCTAACTTCACACTCAGTATAAAAATCTTTACTCCAATGCCCCTAACAGATGGCCATCCTCCCATAATAGAATGTCACCAGTGACAGTGCTCACTACTATGAGACAGCCTGTTCTAATTTTTAAAGCCCTGGTTAGAAAGTTCTTCCTTTGCAGTGAGCCAAATTTTGTTTCTGTTTCTTATCTCTGGAGCTCCCTTCCAGCTCTGCTCAACTGGGTTTCTCTCCAGACTTTTCCACCATGATTCATCTGCATTCTCAGGCTGGAACTTTCTTCAACCCCTTCTCACACTAAAAGATGGTATAAATCCACATACATGCTGGCTCCCCCTTCCCCATGGGTGAGCTCATTCTGGGATCCCCATTTTGGCGACTGACCCAGGCTGCTCATGCTCCATCCATACCCTCCTGGCTGTTTCTGGATTTTTGAACATTGGCCCCATGTCCCACATGATAAACCTTTCGGTTTTATGTGTTGTCTGCCCTATTAGAATGTAAACTCCTTGAGGGTAGGAACTATCTTTCATTTTGCTTGCAATTATATGTCCAGAGATGAACATTTTATTAACTTTGAAGTTTGGATTCAGTCAAAGGGACACACTTGAGGGCCCAGAGGGCCACATGTGGCTTTGAGGTCACAGGTTCCCCGCCCCTGGCTTAGCACATAGTAAATGCTTGTTTACAAATGATATGAGGATGTTTACCTGTCTCTGTTTGCAGTAACACAAAATAAATGTTTTCCTCCCACCACTTTGTAGCTGCTTACATAGTTGATGACATTTAAGATGTCTGCCCTTAGTTTGTTTTTTTCTGCTACAGTAAAATGGATTCCATGAATTGGCCTTCCTGTCAGCCTCCTTGAGTGCTAATTCCAGTGCCTTCTTTCTGTTAATTATCTCCTATTTTTCCATGGGCAGGTAGGTAGCCCCACAGTGCATAGAGTGCTGGACCAGTAATCAGGAAAACTCATCTTCCCGAGTTCAAATCTGGCCTCAGACACTTGCTAGTTGTGTGACCCTGGGCAAGTCACTTAACCCTATTTGTCTCAGTTTCCTCAACTATAAAATGAGCTGGAGAAGGAAATGGCAAACTACCACTTCACAAACCATCTTTGTGAAGAAAACCCAAGATGGGGTCACAAAGAGTATTAAACAACAACAACAACATAATAAATCCTATGCATAGCTTGTTTCATATGCTTGTTTACATGTTGTCTCTCCTCATTAAATTCTAAGTTCCCTGAGGGTAGGAACTTTTTTTTTTTTTGCTGGTCAATTGGGGTTAAGTGACTTGCCCAATGTCACATGGCTAATTTTTGTGTTAAGTGTCTGAGGTCGGATCCAAACCCAGGTCCTCCTGACTCCAGGGCTGGTGCTCTAGTCACTGCACCACCTAGCCGCCCCCAAGGGTAGGGATTTTCTTTTGCTTCTTTTGGTATACCCTGCATTAAGCACAGTGCCTGGAACATAGTAGGTGCTTAATATATTTTTTGTTGATTTATTGATTGAAATAGCACTCAGAATGGAGTACCCATAGATGAATACAATTCTCCAGAAGGGGTCTGACCTGTGAGCATCTCCCTGCTAGTGAGCTCAATACTACGGAGCTATTAACATAGCCTTTACCCACTTCATTAGCAGCCTATGAACTATCTTCAGCCCAATAGCTTTGGAAGAGCTCTTACTGATCCCAATAGAAGTCCTCTCCCTAGCTGGTTAGGTGCCACATGCTTGCTATTTAGCAGAAATCTCCTCCCGCACCAAGCCGAAGCATTGTTATGATCTCATTTCTGGCAAATGAAAATGGGGCTGGAAGTTGCAAATTTGCAGAGTAATCTGATCATCTTCATCCTGAAGAGCTTTATTGAATTTTCCCTCTATTATTCTGGGTGAATGCTACTTCTAAATTAAGGCTGCAGGAGAGTGGGGTAGTCATTTCCTATTTCATTCTGGCCACGTCTTGCAGCAGATGGAGTTGGGGGCTGGTCTCAAAAGTCTTTTGACCCACCATCTACATTTTTAACATCAGATGCTAAATGCTTTTAAGGAACCCTTCTGAATCCACCTTTGAAGCCTAAAGCATGATGTGTGTAAATATTGCAAGGTATATTTTTACCTAAGGCAGGTTTTGAAAACAGGAACCTTTAGTGGAGCTTTCCAAGAAGCTGAATTCCTTAAGTGAGAATGGTGAGATTCAGCTACATACACACATTTATACATATATTGTGTGTATATGTATATATATACATACACACATGTATACATACACACATAGACACATATATACATAATATATGTATAGATTGATAGACAAAGATAGACAGACAGATAGATGGATGGATGGATGGATGGATGGATGGATGGATGGATGGATAGATAGATAGATAGATAGATAGATAGATAGATAGATAGATAGATAGATAGATAGATAGATAGATAGATGGATAGATGGATAGATGGATGGATGGATGGATGGATGGATGGATGGATGGATGGATGGATGGATGGATGTCTCTTGCTTTTCTTTACATGTTCAAATGCCTTGACCACATAGTAGAATCCTAAAAAATGATTTTGACTGACAAAAACAAAGGTATTGTGGTGCCTGGACTGAAGTACTACTAAAGTAAATAAGAATTTTTAAGTGCTCTTTTTTCTCTTCCAAACTTAATTAATGATCAACAAAAACTTCACAAAAATATTATATATGAAACTAAAAATCACCATTTATAGCAGTTTTTTTTTAATGTACGTATTAACTTTAGCAAAATAGGGACAAAAACATTCTGTTTGCTTCCTTGTTCGTTTCTGAAATCTTTCTTCTTTGGGTTTTTCAATATTTGGTTGCTATGGTTAAATTTCTTATTCACTTGTAAACAGTGTTTATTGCTGTTCCCCTTTCTTCTTTTGCTTATTGTTTCACTGGAAACAGGGGGATACCATGGAGAGAATAATGGAGCAAGGGTCAAGAGACCTGCGTTCAAATTCTGACTCTAATATTTGCTACATGGTCATTGGTCAGTCTTTTTATAATACGTAATGTAACATGATACAGGATAATGTGCAAAATTACATATTCTATGGGGAGGTATGTGCCCCAATATTTAGAAGTGAGTATTACACGGGGAGTGGTAGGATGTAGGGTTTAAATTCTGCTTCTGATGCTTAGTACCTGTATAACCTTGGGTAAATTATTTTCCTTCCCTGGCCCTCAGTTTCTCCAGCTGTAAAAATGAGGTTATTAGATTAAATGAATTCAAATCAGCATTGGGCCTGGAGTCAGGAAGACCTGAGTTCAAGTCTAGCCCAAGAGACTTACTATCTTTGTGACCCTGGGCAAGTCACTTAACTTCTGTCTGCCTCATTTTTTTCAACTATAAAATGGGCATATAAGAATAGCACCTGCATCACAGGTCTGTTGTAAGGATCAATTGAGATAATGTTTGTAAAGTGCTCACCACTTAACTTACTGGCACATAGTAGGTGCTTCATAAAGGCTTGTTTGCTTCTCTTGCTTCCCTTTTAAATGGTCTCTGAGAGGAGCCTTCCTATTCTAGGTCTATCAGCATAGAGTAGTTTTCCCACAGTTAGTAAATTCTTCACTATACAGTAATCATTTCTTTTAATAGAATAATGTTGTTTTACGTTCCCAGTCCACAATGCCTTTTATCATCCTTCAATCATTGGTCATATAGGTAGCTTCCTATTCTGTGCTATTACCAGACATACACATTCAATATTTTTCCATGGAGGCATGGAATTACCTTGGCTCTTATTATTTCCTTTGTTTAGATTTCTTGCCCCTTGAAGCACAGCAGAAATCCTGTTTGCTTAGTGGGGTCAATACTGCCTTACTCTGTTTCCATTTGCTTTTTGTTTCCTTCTCATTCATTGCATTTAATGCTGCCTGCCTGCCTACCTACAAGATCCAGTAATTGGTACTTATTTATAAATGTAAATAACAATGTTCACCCCCACTTAAAATTTCTCCTATGGCTTCAATTAAGCAAATGATTGTTCTTTACTTCCTGTCCTATAACTATTGTGCATAATAAAGCAGTTGGGGAATTTCGTCATAGATCTGGCAGCTGGCTGCATTGGGAACTCAGATGATACGAAACAGTAAGGAGATGGTACCATTAGGCAAGTGAATTTGGAAATGATGAAATGGCTCATCCCCAAGTCATGATGAATAGCTTGATGTCACCTTAGAAAGAAGTCTCCAGGGGAATGCCCCAGGGATGTGTGCTTGGCCCTGTGGTATTTAACATTTTTGTCAATGACTTGAATAAAGTCATAGATAGCACAATACTCTGATTTTTAGATGATATAAAACTGGAAAGCATAGCCAACATAGTGGGTGACAGAATCAGGATTCAAATCGATTTTGGCAGGCTACAATCCTGGGACAAATCTAACAAGATGAAAATTTAATAAAGATAAATGCAAAATCTTACACCTGGGTTTCAAAAATCAACTCACCAAGTACGAAATAGGGGAGGAAGAGTGATGATAAGAGCTCTACAAAAGAACTGGGGTTTTAATAAACTGAACACTCAATTAAATCAACAGCATGCAGTGATATATATATGTATGTGTATCCATATCCATACACACATACATATACACATACCCACATACACATATACACACACATACAATACACATGCACACATACATATACACACATATACACGCACATACAATACACACATGCACATGCACATATATGTATGCTCATATACATATACACATATATGTATACTCATACACATGCACACACACATACACATACATAAAGCTAAAGCAATCTTAGGCTGCACTGAGAGACCAGGAATAAGGAGACAATAGTTCCATTGTTCTCTGCCTTACTCAGACTTCATCTGGAATATTCTGTTCAATTCTGGGAGCTACAATTCAGGAAAGACATTGATAAGTTGGACAGTACTCCAAGGAGGGGAAGCAAGCTAGTGAAGGACTTTGAGTCCATGTTACATGAAGACAGCTTGAAGAAACTGGGGGTGTAGAACTTGGAAAAGAGAAAACTCAAGGGGGGCATGAAAGCTGCAGCAAAGCATCAGAAGGGGAGGATCATGTGGAGAGGGATTGCTCGGCTCAGCCCCAGTGGAGAGAAATAAGAGTAGCCTGGAGAAACTTCAGAGTTCGGTTTAGATCTGATGGAAGGAAAAGCTTCCTGATGCTCAGGGCCCTCCAAAAGCAGGGTGAATGTCCTCCAGAGGCAGTGGATTCTGCCTCATTGGAGTTCTGCATACAGAGGTCACACGAGTGGAGGAGCTTCTTATGCAGGCTGGCTCCAAAGTCCCATCTAATCCCAAGACTCTACAGCTAAATTACTCTGTAGCCCATCTTTATCTGTACAGGCCCTCACAGAAATGTTTCTTTAATAAAGGTTTCACAAATTCTGAATTTGTGATTGATTATTCATGCACACAAGAGCTGCATTTTATTTTATTAGGGGGATAAAGAGGCTTTATAGGCAAAGGGGTAGTATAAATGATATAATTAGATGAATGTTCACTGCCAAGAGAATAAATTATTTTTTGAGTATATAAGAGGGATTTTTTTCATATATGTATCTTGTAACTACAATATGAGTAGAGGGAATCAACACCTTGGCTGGTGCCTTTTCTTTTTTCTTTGGAGACAGTTGAGGAGAAGAAACTTGCCCAGGGTCATACAACTAATAAGTGTCTAAAGCTGGATTTGAACTCAGATCCTCCTGACTCCAGGGCCAGTGTTTTTTCCACTGCACCACTTGGCTGTCCCTAGCTGGTGTTTTTTCTGTGGCACCATAATGTGTTAGAAAAAATACTCCACAGGGGCAGCTAGGTGGCACAGTGAATAGAGCACCAGCCCTGGAGTCAGGAGGACCTGGGTTCGGATCCAGCCTCACACACTTAACACACACACACACTCATAAATAACTGCATGACCTTGGGCAAGTCACTTAACCCCAACTGCCCTCCAAAAGGCAAAAAAAACAAACAAACACTCTATTTAAACTCAGACATTCTGGATCCAACTCCACCACTTTCTATTGGTGGAACTTTGGGTAGCAAGTCACTTATTCTTTCCAAACCTCCATATCCTTATAGGGAGGGGACTTTGGACAGGGACTGGACCTCTGGATGAGGAAACTACAAATACAGGTTGGCACCTTCTCTGAGTATGAGAGTCTTAAAGTTCTGCCTATAACAACACTCAAAGGTTAGATGATTAGTCTTGGATCACAGTCAGCACCAACAGAGGCAGGACTTAAACATGAATCTTCTAGGCACCAAAACCAGCTTTCAATCCACTCTGCCCCAGCTGCTTCCTCATGTTATGGAGATAATAATATTTTCACATAAGTCAAAGTAGGCCACAACAAACAAGATTTCTATTCTGCTGAAAAGGTCATGAAATCATAAACAAAAAGAAGCATAAAGCCAAGATAATCCACAACCTCTGTGAAAATTCAGACCTAAATAATAGGACTCTTATGCAGATCAAATGAGAATGTATGTAAAGCACCTTGTCAACCTTATAGTGCCATAAAAATGCCAGCTACTATTACTGTATACTAATTACAAAGCCCTTTACACTATATATGACATGTCTTAGGCAATCCTTTATTAGCCTAATTCCATATTGCCAATACCTAGCACTAATGACCAATCTGACTTGTCACTAATTAATACTGCTCCTTCTCTAATTAGCATGTGTTCATTGACAAGGCTTCATTGCATATGTGTGTATCTAAATGTTTGTTGGATCAGACCTCTGATTTCATCTGGATAAGGATTTCTCAAAGAAGAAATGCCCTCTTCCAGTATATTGACACCAAGTGCTCAGGAACTTATAATCTTGTAGAATTGTCTGGGAATGCTAATAAATCATGTGACTTGCCTCAAATTATATAGGAGTGTTCGTCAGAGGGAGAGTTTGAGCCTGGCTATCTGTAGCAGCAAGTACCCCAGTGTCCCCAGGGTGTCTGCCAACACAGGTTCTTGGATCTGCTTTGATAAAGGAAAGCAACTCAAAATGGGTTAACGAGCTTACTTTAATCAGTCAGATATGCATCATTTACCTAGTTCAGGGGAAAAAGGTCAGCACCCCGAACTTCAGAATATACAGACAGAATTATCAAGACAGAAATAGATCAAGTAGACAGATTTCCAAACTGTCCAACCATTACATCCATACCAAATCAACATCTGGGTTTTTCAAAGCTGGGGGGGGCTCTCAACAATGGCTTCCCAGAGTTTCATCTGATCAAATCACTTCTCAAAGTGAGCTCACTTCTCAAAGTGAGCCCCCAAAACAAAGCTACACATCAGGGCTTATATAGCCTTCTCCTGGCTCAGAGAATGTAACAACCTTATTGACTCACTGGCCAATCAAGAAGTATCTACTGAAAAACAAGCCTCCCACCCCAGGCTGGAGATACACTTTATACTAGGGGCAGGGAAGATCTTTAAATTTGCATTTACATTACACTATCCTGACTCTGAATGAGGCTTTCTATATGCTATTATGAGCTGCCTCTTTTCTCCCATATGTACTACAGAGAAATACCTCAGGACCCATGGAACCCAGCCTTGGTGGTTCATAAATATATCTACTTCCTAGGAAGTGGGCATATGGCAAAAAAAAAAAAAAGGATAAAGTGCACTAACAATCTCTTTACCGTCCCTTTTCTTTATAAAGTCACAGCTTTGTTTCTAGAAGTAGGAGGAGAAGTGGAGGAGAATAGGGGAAAACCTAGAAGTCTGATCCAGGCACCTCACTGCTCTCTGACTGGCCTTGAGGTCTCTTGGGCCACTTCTTGAGTGCATGTCATTGTTGAAATGTGCCGAGGCCTAGTTATGTTCCACTCTCCATGCATAATACTATTGCTCTTGGGGTTTTTTTTCATAACTTTTGTTCCTCAAGATCATTATAGTCCATAATTGGTACCATATCTCAGTGCTTCCAATGATGCTAAACTGTTCTCTGCTGTAGGATACTATTTTTAATAGAAATATTTTCCTCTTGGTGCTATATTTCTCTAATGAGCTCAAACCCTAATCACTTCCTCCTATTCAAGACTGGTCCCAGCTCATTATTCATCTGCAATGACTTTATATAGTGTTCAAAATTTAGTAGCTTTAAACTTTACTGAAATTTTTAGAATATATGATTCTACACACACACACATACACACACATACACATATACACACACACACGACAATTGGAGAGACAAAATTGATTGATTCCCCCATCCAACTGAATGGCAGAGTAGATGAAAATATTTCTGAGACTCCTTTTTAGTGTAGGTGAATAGATCAATCTCATAGACATTTCAAATTTTTGTAGGTTTCAGTGAAGAGATTTTGTGGTGTCCCAGGATTCAGATGTATACTACCTTCCATGAATAGGAACACTGGAAGAAACTCACCATCATAAGACAATCTTTCTATGTTTGTAGAAGATATGTCTTCTGATCACTGAGGAACACCATGGGTAGACATATATATTGTTTTAGGCTTCATTTTATGTTCCTACTCAGCAAGTTATTGAAAAGGAGTCTATTGATAATTAAATCTGTCATAGATTCTTGTATAATTTTCATTTACATTTGGAAGACAGATGGTTGGGGACTTTGGGGACATCCTGCTTTACAAAGTTGAATGATTTTTTCAAGTCAAACCATAAACACAAAGATCTTGGTTTCTCTATTCCTCCTAGTCTCTTTTTTTTTTATTTGCTTTAGAAAGTCACCTGTAGAAAAGCTACTTGTACCTTTATGAAGTTTCCATCAATGATAGTCTCAATACAGAGACTAATCCCATAAATATTTTAAAATAAGGTAGATATGTGGTTAAGGATTTGCAATCTTCTTGGTTATGCATAAGGATATATGATAAAGAATGCTATCCTCTTCCTGACAGAATGCTGACATACTCAAGATGAAGAAAAGAACATCTTTGGAAATGACCAATGAGGGAATTTGTTTTACTTGACTAAACATTTGTTGTAAAAATTTTGTTTTGTTTTGTTTTTCCATTGGAAGGAGAGGCATGTAAGTGTAAGAAAATAAATGTTTATTAATTTAAAAATGAGATTTTGGTAAAAGCACAATCTATGGAATTTGGTAACAGCATAACCAATGGAATCTATGATTTTGGAATCTTGTCTTCTTTGAGATCTCTCAGAAACTGATCCTTGAGTAACTCTAAATTGTGCCATCTGTGCTCCATTTTTTCCATCTGTAATTGGTTGGGTCCAGATATAGTGTCTCCAGTATTATCCTGTTCCTGGATGTTCTAGCTCCAGGTGGGGGACAGGGTTGCTATTGCCAGCTCTGAAAATGAATTGCTTTAAAAATATTGGGCTATCAGGGCAGCTAGGTGGCACAGTGAGTAAAGTCCCTGCCCCAGAGTCAGGAGGACCTGAGTTCAGTTCTGGCCTCAGACACTTAACACTCACACAAAAAAAAAACTAGCCCTGTAACCTTGGGCAAGTTACTTAACCCCAATTGCCCTCGTCAAAAAAAAAAAAAATATTGGGCAATCTATTCTATTTTCAATCTTATAATTGCCCTTCTAATTTAACCTACAAAAGCTGTCAAGAGAGCACGTCTTTGTTGGATTCCACAGCAAACTCTTTATAGACTTGTCTTCTCTTCCACTGTTTTGTAGAACAATTTAGCTTATAATCCTTCACATTGTTCCTCTTTTTGGAAAATGAGCGAATAGTCTAAACAAATGGTACTCTTGGCTGCCGTGCCTCCACTTGGCAAAAATAGAGGTGATTCCTGGGTTCTTCAGACCCATTTTAGATCGGTTAACCAGTATTCAGTAAAGGCTTACTGTGTGCTGCCATGGTGCTAAGTGTTGGGGGTATGAAGAAAAGCAAAGAAGAGTCTTTATCCTCAAGAAACATAAGTGGTTTCAGTCCTGTCTGACTCTTTGTGAACCCATTCGGGATTTTCTTGGTAAAGATAGTGGAATGATTTACCATTTCCTTCTCCAGCTCATTTTACGGTTGAGGGAACTGAGGCAAATGGGGTTAAATGATTTACCCAGGATCACACAGCTAGTAAGTGTCCAGGACTGGATTTGAACTCAGGAAGATGGTGGTAACTATTTTCCATCATTTAAGCTTCTCTAAGAGATGATCAAAGTTAATGTTTCCCCATTTCCAGTTTTAGGGAGCTCATTTTTCAAAAATGGGCTCACAGATGCTATAAATGCAAACAGTCTCTTATCACCTTTATTTCATTTTTTTCTTTTAAGTTAGCTTTTATTTTGACCTTTGTTCCAACTGTTCAACAGTCTGATTGCTCCCAAACAACTGAGATAGTTTTCTATCTATAACCAGTGATATCCAGTCGAAAGCAGTCAATTGCATTTTAGGGTGATGTTATTTGGCCTTTGACACATTTAGTGTATCTACTATTCTTTTTTAAAAATGTATTCATATGTATTAGTGCATGAATTCTGAATGCTTTATAAGCCTTTTGTTTCTTTGGGATCCCAAACCATAATTTTTATTATTCTTTCCTGTACCTATTCAAACTGAAATCACCAGGTTTCAAAGTTAGTGGTAACTTATTTGGAAGAGACTGTCAACTTCTTCACAGAACTTTCCTATTTCATCTTCACTGGATTTTCATGCCTAAGCTACAACTATCCTCAAAGGGAACAGTCTACTGTGCTCTCTCTTGGTCCTCCTCTTACATGACTGACTGTTCTTTCTAAGCCCATTTTGCTGATTTTATTGAGATCACACTTGCAAGTGGGGCAGTCTTCTCTTCGCTTTCTATATCATTTTACTTGGTAATCTCATCAACTCTCAAGAATTCAATTATCATCTTCATGCATATAATTCTCGTATCTATATATTCAGTTGTAACTTCTCTCCTGGGTAGGGCAGCTAGGTGGTGCAGTAGATAGAATGCCAAGCCTGGAGTCAGGAAAACTCATCTTCCTGAGTTCAAATCTGGCCTCAGACACAAACTGTGTCACCCTGTTTGCCTCAGTTTCCTCAAATGTAAAATGAGCTGGAGAAGGAAATGGCAAACAACACCAGTGTCTTTTCCAAGAAAACCCCAAATGAGGTCACAAAGAGTCAGACCTGATTGAAACCACTGAGTGACAACAAACTCTTCTCCTGATCTCATTTGTTACCTGCAGGACCAACACAAAATCCTGTTTGATTTTCAAAGCACATCGTAACTTGGCCCCTTCCTGTCTTTGCAATCTGCTTATACTCGACTTCCCTCCACATCCTCTATGGGCCACTGACACCAGCGTCCCTCCTTGCTGTTCCTCAAACAAGACACTCCACCTCCCAATTCCATACATTTTTCACTAGCTATTCCCTATGGAATTCTTCTGGAATTCTCTTCTTCCTCATCTCTTCCTCCTGGCTTCCTTGGTTCCCAACAAATCTCAGCTAAAATCTGCATTTCCTTATCTCCCCTTAACTATAGTTTCTTCCCTCTGAAATTATTCCCCATTTACTCTGTATATAAGCATTTAGCACTGTGTCTGGTATATAATTGGGGTTAAATAAACATTTACTTGATGAGTATTACAAGGTTAGATGACTAATTGTCTTCCCCATGAAGTGATGTTTCTTGTTGCCTTTGAGCATACTAAGAAACCAATGCTTGTAGTTTCTTTATTCACCTAAACAGAAGCTGTAAGCTACTGTTCCATTTAGATATAATGTCTTTATCTCTTCCTGTTTCATTAGTATTAAGAATGTCAACATGGACGTCATCCAATTCTACTAGTAACATATCAAATTTTTGATCGTGGGACTATGAGTTAACAAAGGGCACCACACCAACAGTTAAATTAATGCTTGTTTTTAGAAAGGACTACCATTGATCAAATACTTTACATATTTTTGAGCCTCACAATAACCATTTGAATTAAACATTACATGTAGTATCAACCCCATTTTATACAGGAGGAAATTGAAGTTCATAAGAGTTAGATGACTTGGCCAGGGGGTCACAGAATGAATAAAGGTTGGAGAGGATTTGAATACAGTGCTGAGTTTGTTAAATAATCTTAAAGCAAAAAAAAAAAAAATTAGGCACCTTCTGCTCCCCTTTCCTTTCTTTTTAGATATTACTTTGTTGACATTTTTTGTTTTATATCTCCTTTATTTCCTAACATCTATCCCCCTCCTCTCTCCACTAGCCCATGCTTTATTAAAAAAAAATTTTTCAAATAAAGGGAAAAATAAGTCAGCAAAACTATCTAATACACCATGTCTGATAGCATATACAATATTCCACACTCACAGAATCCCATCTCTGCAGAGGAGGGGCAGAAGTACACTTTCTAAGCTCTTTTTGGTTTCAAGCTTGGTCATTTTGATACAGGCCCAGCTTCATGTTTTTGTTTTGGTTTTTCATTTATCTTGTTGGAGTCATTGTGTGTTTTCTTCTGGCTTGGCTTACTTCATTGTTTCAATTCCTCAAAATCTTCCCATGCTTCTCTGGACTTTTAGTATTTGCTTTTTCTTACATTGTTATACCATCACTTACTTTGCTTTCTCAAGTTAAAGACTGTTCCCCTTTTTCCACCACTCTCCCACTACAGAATGAGCATTATTTAACATTTTTCCCTGCTTCATGAGGCACATTTTATATCAAATTTAAGATTCCCTTTCTGCAAAAATGTGAGTTTTGGGGGTTAGGGGTGAGGAGAGAGAACAAGGTTAAAGAAGTAGAAATGCATGTCATGGCACAGGCTTATCATCCCTACTATGCTGGAGGCTGATGTTGCTCAATTGTTTAACTCAGGAGTCTGGGCTGCAGTAGGGCTAAAGTCAATCTGAGAGTCCACATTAAATCCCACACCAATATGGCAAGCTCCCAGGAAGCCAAGAAAGGGCAAACCAACCCAGGAAGGAAAAAGGGAGAAGGATAAAGCTTCCATGCCAATCAGGATTGTGACCAGACCCACAAATGACCACTGCATGTCCAGGGATAGAGACAGAGGTAGAGAGATAGTCTCCCTCTCCCCGCCCCCCACCCCACTACAAAAAAAAACAAGCAGGGAGGAGGAAAGAAGTAGAAAGGTCTCTAGCCACATTCAAATTCTTCCTTGGTCTCTATTTTCCCTACTTCTACTTTCTACCACATAAATATAATTCCTTGTGTAGGGGAAAAAAAGACCTAGCCTCACTTTCACTCTAGCTGCTTAAAAGTTCTTTTTAGAAGAAGTCAGCAATAACTAGAAATTAATACTTCTAGAAGAAATGTCCATTAGCAGTTCAATAATGAGAGTCAATACCTAGCATTCAGAATATTAAAAAAAAATCTGAAGGGCTGAAAATTAACTTCAAGAATTTAACATGTTTATAAATATTGTATGAATTTCTGATATGATTTGCCTCTCTTTGTCCCTTTAATATCTACTCATTGAAAATACAAAAAGATCAGAGGCTTGTGAGAGCAATTAAATCCTTTAGCCTTTATCTCAGAGATGTGAGAGATGGAGATAAAATACATTCTTCTCAGTGCCAGATGAAAATGAATGAGTGAGAATAAAGAGTACTTCCTACTGGTGGGACACATCAGATAAGAAAATCTCTACTTTCTCTTCTGGGTACTTCTTAGGAAGCCAAGGAATGCAGGAGGTGCTAGATTAGACAAAGCCAAGCAATTAAAATGCTGGACCTGGAGTCAGAAAAACCTAAGTGCAAATCCTACCTCAGATACTTATTAGCTGTGGGGCCCCACACAAATCACTTAACCTTTGTCTCTCTCGGTTTCTTCAACTGTAAAAGGGAGATAACAATACTAGCTCCCAGGGTTGTTGTGAGGGTCAAATGAGATAATATTTGTAAAATTCTTTACAAACTATGAAGCACTATATAAATGTAGTAGTAGAAGTAGTAGTAACAGCAGCAGTAGGAGGAGTAATGGTAATAGTAGTAGTAGTAGTAGTAGTAGTAGTAGTAGTGGTAGTGGTAGTAGTGGTAGTGGTAGAAGTGGTGGTGGTGGTGGTGGTGGTGGTGGTGGTGGTGGTGGTAGAAGGGGTGGTAATGCTAATTGCTCTCTCCTAAACTCAAAGGAGAAAAGAAAAGCACTGCATTTGTGTAAAGGGTTTTTTTTTCAGTCATACTTATCTCACTTATGTGTGAGAAATGACCAGAAACATTTTTTCATAACATTTTCGGCGATCTACAGTGTCTCTGCCTGCCAGATCTCTTATCTTCATACTGCTATAACACAAGCAACAAACCCTTATTCATTTCCATCTCTGTAACCCATAGTGAAGGTTTAGTGTCTTGAAAGATCTTGCCCACCTCCTTGGCTATGACTGGGAGAGGAATCACAGGCAGGAGGAATGCTTGGCTTCTTCACTTTGATCTCATAGCAAATGTCCCCAGAATCACGAGAATGATCATAGGTTTAGAATTTAAAGGGAACTCATAGGCCATTTATAAGTGAGGAAACTAAAACCCAGAAGGAAGAAATGACAAATGGCATGGGGATAGTAGGACCTATCACAGAGAAGACAAAATTTAGAGTCTTCAGAGTTCTCACATTATCACATAGATGTGATGCATTAGAATTTAAGATGACCTGGGGACACATTGAGGAAGGAGGTGTGAGTGAAGAAGGGGAGGTGCAGGTGGGGAGGGGGAGGTTACATGTGGGAGGGGAGGATGCCACCAGGTACATTCCTAGTTACAAAGAAATGAACACTTATGTTGTTGTTCAGTCATTTCCAACTCTTCATGACCCCATTTGGGATTTTCTTGGCAAAGATGCTATAGTGATTTTGCCATTTCCTTCTCCAGCTCATTTTACAGATGAGGAAACTGAGGCAAACAAGGGTAAGTGACTTGCCCAGTGTCACACAGCTATTAAGTGTTTGCAGTCAGATTTAAATTCAGGAAGATAAGTCTTCCTGATTCCAGGTTCAGCACTCTCTGCACTGTACCACCTAGCTGTCCCTTATACATGAAATCTTATAGCCCTGAACTATTTTTTCTATATAAATGTAATATATTTCACAATTTTTGTACTGATGCAATGCATTTCTAAAACAATGAGTGACTTTTTTATGATCACAGTATGTCCACACCTATTCTGGATGCCCTCCATGTACCCAGTAATAGAACAGAATGGTAAAACCAATAGGAAGTGCTGTACCTAAACTCGTCCTGGACTCTGAAACTATGATCATCTGCTAAGAACCGTAAGCAATCAAGTCCTAAACAGACTTCATCACAAGGAAATAGCATCTCATTGGAAAGTCATAAAAAAGAGACAGAGAAAAGATGCTTTGATCAATTAAAAAAAAAAAACCAACTCCTGGCTAATTTGGCCTCAAGAAGAATTACTTTATGTTAAATGTCTTTCACATTAGCTGGTTCAGTCTGTGCTAGTATCACAAATGGAGTGATTTCAGAAATATATCCACCACCAACAGGAAGTTCAAAAACACATATTTTAATTAAAAAGAGCTATTTCAAGGTCAATTAAAGGTGTGTCACCAGGCTTCTATATTTGTCTTGTCGGTGTTCCTGATGTTAGCCTAACCAAAATGAGCACAGTTTTCATTGTTCAGCTCAGCTTCTGAGAAAACTATAAAGACCAGAGGACATGGGGCCATTCACTTTGTCATCTCTGGGCTGTGTCATCAAATACTCCATTAAGTGGCAACCGTGTGCTTCTAACCCAAATAATCTTAAAAAAAAAGGAACAACCTTTATTCTAATAATCCCAGAAGCAACTACCATAAAACCACAACACAACAATTAGACAGTAGGAAAAATGAATGTTTTTATGGCTCCTGCCTTGTCTGTGATCAACCAGTTTTGAATGAACATCAATCTATGGATGTAAGTATGGGTCTATTCCCTCCACTCCCAATCTCAACCCATCTATGTCTTCTCATATTGTGTGACTGTAGCTCACGTCCCGCCATAGATGCTACATAGAGAACCCACAGAGGGATCCTTTTTTCCAATTAGACATTCTCTGATGGTGTTCCTTATGCAACATTTCTGGATACCCATGAAATATTGTAACAAGGAAAAATGATAAGGAAAAACATAGGCAATATTGGTTTGGTTAAAATAGCTCTGAGATGAAACTTGTGGGCATAGTTACTACTAATAGAGATTTATTCTTTGTCTATTGTTCAGAACCACCTATAGTGGATAGAAAGGCATCCTGAAAGCAAGAAGGATCTGTGTTCAAGCATCACCACTGGCACATCTAAACAGATGACCCTGGGAAAGTTATTCAACCTCTCATCGCTCCAGGAATTGCAAATTGAATTACTTTGGTAACAGGACTTTCCTTACTGGGGAGTTCTTCCTACCAATGAAATTACAAAGCAAGTGTCTATACTTGCTCCTATTACTTTGTGCTAACACAGTAAGTTCAATTTTCATTTTGTAAAACAAGAGACTTGAGCTTGGCTGAATTCAATATTCTAAAATTTTTATTTCAATATATGACACCCCTTACAAATGCATCTGCATTGACAGATTCCACTGATTTCAGATGATTGAAGTTCCCTAATCTCAACCCATTCTTTGAACAAAACATGCATAAGTTGGGCACATTTGACCTTAAGTCAATTTAATAATTCTATGCTTAATTTAAAACTACTTTCAGAGCCATTCACTCACATTACAATGCCATTAGGCTTTTCTTACCAAATTACTTCAAGAGATTATATCAGTTTCAAAGGCATGTACCCTATTAGTTAAATTACAAAATTTTCTTTCCTATAATATAGTAAATTTCACTAGCAATAGCAGTTTGATATTTGTAGGTAGATTTTACTCTGCTATTAAAAATATCTACTATGTCAGTCTTTGTATTGATGTGACAGGCGAAGCATCACATGATCATGCATACAAGGATGATTTCAAACATAGTATGATTCAAAGAGTGATGGAGAGATGAGGGATGGCACATCACCAAAGATGACTTGTGTAAAAGAAGTAGAATTTCATCCAGAAATGTCTAATAGGAAAAGGAGGCAGATGAGTTATGCAGCATAATGTTAGGATGAAAGCTGCCTGAGGGGAGGAATTGTTTCATTCTCTGTGTGTTTCCCAAGCACCTAGCACAGAACAAGGTACACAGAAGACACTTAATAAATGATTATTGCTGGATGTATGAATAGATGGAAAGGTGACACATAGATTGCCTGAGTGTCATTAAGTTGTGAGTTCCTCAAGAATGTGGGCTGTCTTTTGACTCATTTTTGCATCCCCAGCACACTAGGTGTGCCTAGCACACAGTGGGCACCTACTAAATGCTTATTGACTGACAACCATCCAGGGAAATGTCAAAGACACCAAAGAAAGTCACCAGGATATTGCATGGATCCCTAAAAGAGAACTCACGGAAGGACATAGAAAGGAAAACTCTTCAATTCAATTCAACTGGGAATGGTTAGGCACTACACTGCTGGAAAAAGAAACCAAATGAATGAGATCTCAATCACAGACACAGAGAAATTATGAAGCATGATCTTTTACATGAGTCTCAGAATTAAAAGTATAATGCGGTGGAAACATTGAAGTTGGGGTCAGGGAAACTTGGGTTCCAGTTCCCTCTCTTACTAATCATGTGACCTTGGACAAACCATTTAGCTTTTCCTCTTCTCTAAAACTGGTGCAATGATACACTACAAATCTCAGGAGTTTGTTGTATCAGTCAAATAAGAAAATGCATGTAAAACACTGAACGACCCTAACATCACCATGTAAATGTGTGTTATCTTTGTTGTTGAGTGGTTTCAGGCATGTTGACTTTTCATGTCCCCATTAGGGATTTTCTTAGAAAAGATGCTGGAGTGATTTGCCATTTCCTACTCCAGCTCATTTAACAGATGAAGAAACTGAGGCAATCAAGGTTAAATGACTTGCCCAGGGTCACACAGCTAGTAAGTGTCTGAGGCCAGAGTTGAACTCAGGAAGATAAGTCTTCCTGACTCCAGGCTCCATGTTCTATCCACTGCACCATCTAGTTGCCCGAATTGTCAGATTAATTTATTTAAATAAATATATAAAGTCTCCTATAACCTTAGCAAAGAAAGCCAGTGACCTGGAAGTCTGTCATGTTATTTACCTATTTAGAGATACTATGGGACATGGGGTAGGGGGAGAAAGTTGAGTGGATATAAATAAGGAAGCCCTGTCGGGAGATTTTACCCAGTAATTAAAGTGGTTGAGTAGACAGATATAGGAAAAAAAACTAATTTTGATGTGAAATTGTGTTGGAAGAATACATTTGTCAAACAACTCTTTGATCAGAACCTAAGCTTCCTGAGGGGTCCCTGAGGTATTTGTCTTTGTATCTACGGCATGTAGCCTAGTTCCTTACAAAGATTAGATGCTTGATAAATGCTTATTGGACTATATTGCATCAAAAAAGATTAAACCCTATAAGTTTGTGATACATACACACACATATGTAACATAAGTGAATTAAACCCCTAAATCAGGGGTGGGGAACCTGCCCTAAATTAACCACTGATTTTTTTCTATACTATTTGCAAGAGAATGAGGCAAAACACAAGAAAAGATCATCACCATGTAAGCCTACAGAGCAATGGCTTTGGAGCCAGAGGACCCATGTTTAAATTTTCCTGGTTCTCTTGCTTATGAGCCATATGTCCTTATGCAAGAAACTTCACACTCTCTGGCCCTATTCCTTCTCATTTACAAAATGAAGGAGTTGGACTAGGCAGGCTCCTTTCTGGTTCTAAGTCTCTTCTCCTGTGGTCCTACATTCCAAAAGATCACTGGAGCACTGCAGGATTGGGAATCATCAAAGAAAGATTCTGCTGAGGCCGCCGTCCCATAGTGTCTGAGGCAGAAGTGTGGCTTCCAGGACAGTGAGCAGCAGGTTACAAGCAAATAAGCAAGGAAAAATAAGTTTCCTTATTAACCAGAAAATAAAATCAAACCAGAATGCTGCCTTCTTTCACGAACACTCTGATTAATCAGAATATTTCTACATGTAAAATGCTTTGGATAAAAGAATCAGAATCTCTTTTTCTCTCTCTCCCTCCTCTCTCTCTGATAAGGCACCCGAGTAATGTTCTATATTGATAGAATTATATGCAACTAAGTGGAGACACCTATCTGTATATCCTAGGTCAGGATATTCTTTTTCTTTAGGTTTCATTATAGTTTTCTGTGAAATTTTTCCAAATTCTAAGCATCCCAAACTGAAAAATGATCATTTAAACCTACAAAAAATGATTTTCACACTGAAACATGAGCTAAATCACATCATATAAAATATTTTCACTGAGGAGTTTCTGAAAGTCACTGTCAGTGAATTATTAATATTAATTAGTCTAAAGGTAAATACATAAAAAATCTGTGATTTCATAGTTACAAAAACTCTTTTCACCAACAGAGATTAAAATCTTTGTAATTTAGTAGATGAATGGTAGTGATGTGCCCGATGTCTGAAGAAATCCATGCCACTTTACTCAGATATTTTCTTTTAGGAAAAGAGGAGACCCTCAATCTTATATTTCATAACAATAGTGAACTCCTGGTACAGAAATTTTCTCCACTGATGAAAATTTAAAATGGTCTATATCTTAAGAAACTTAGAAAGTTTCTGGAGCATTGAGAAATTGCTAGTTGCTTATGGTTACACACTACTAGAAATTGCCAAAGGCAGGAATTGAACCCAAATCTCCCTGACTCCAAGTCTGGCCCTCTATCTACTATGCCACAATATCTCTCTAGACATCAGGGTGATGGAATAATAGGGTTAGAGCTGGAAGGAAACTTAGAGGCCATCTAGTTCAACCTGCTAATTTTATGAAGGAAATTTATGTCCAGCAAAGTTAAGGTCACACAGGTAAAGTGACAGAGGCAATATCTGAACCAAGAATTGATATCAAAACCCACACTTGTTTTCCCACTGAACCATTGCCACCTCCCTATATATAGCACTCTATCATATTATTTTAGTATATATAAATTCTATGTACACTTATTACATATATACACACATACATATGCATGTATACATACACATATACATGTATGTATAACTATAAAATTGTGGCTACATGGTATGCACCAGAACTGGGATTTGAAACCAGGTCTCCTGACTCCAAATGCAAGTTTCCTTGTTTCAAATCCATTGCTCTTTCTAATGAATCACATTAGTGATAATCTCTAATCATAGGCATAAGGCACCTCTAAGTCTCAATTTCTTCATTTATTCATTGACAATGATCATACTTATTCTACACACTTCATGCCATTGCCATTGCTGTAATAAAATCATTTTTCACACCTTAAAACACAATATAAACATGAGCTATAATTATCATTAAAGGTAGTATGAAGAACACAGGATTTGAGATTTGGGTAGGAATCATGCTTCTTACCGTAGCTGTTATGACCACAGGCAATTGAGTTAATCTGTGTAAACCTCAGTCTCCTCATTCTTAATAAGAGATATCCATTTTAATATTTAAAGGGGTACCCCCAGGACCTATTTCAGAGGGTTTTATGAGAGTCAAAAGATAAAATATGAAAGGTACTTTTCAAATCTTTACAAGCTTTATAAATGTCAACTTAAAGAAAATACAATGTTGAGATATTTAACTTAGTTTACATAACAATTTCTCATCTGATTCTCACAATAATTCTAAAAGGGAAATTCCCCATTTCACAGATGAGGAAACTAAGGCAGAAAAGAATGGGCTGATTTGGCCAACAGCACATAAATAATACATGGCAAAAATCTGGGGTGGCTAGGTGGCTCAGTGAACAGAGAACAGGCCCTGGAGTCAGGAGGACCTGAGTTCAAATCCAGCCTCCGACACTTAACACTTTCTAGCTGTGTGACCTTGGGCAAGTCACTTAACCCCA
Source organism: Petaurus breviceps papuanus (assembly GCF_028583685.1). Lineage (NCBI taxonomy): Eukaryota > Metazoa > Chordata > Mammalia > Diprotodontia > Petauridae > Petaurus > Petaurus breviceps. The sequence continues at coordinate 226,956 of NW_027185797.1, read as the reverse complement.
AATTGCCCTCCAAAAAGCAAAAAAAAAATATTTAAAAAAATAATTGGCAAAGATCAGATTCCAACACAGATCATCTTGTTAGAAATTCAGTGCCACCATTAGACTGTAAGCTTCTTGAAGGCAGAAACTATCATTTTGCCTTTTTTTTGTATCCCCAGCATTTGCACAGTGCCTGCAGATAGTTGGTGATTAATAAATGTTTACTAATAAATTGTCCTTCCCTTTACATCACAGCTGCCTTCTTTTCATTGACAAAATCTCTTTTTCTGAACAGATATGATATAGGATATTGATAAATAAAATAATTACCACAAAATCTACAACAATGAATAGCTCCAGCCTTTGTGTCCTATAGACATCCTTCTTTCCCATGATTGTTCTTGAATTCTACCCCTCATTTTCTGCCTTGTCAAATTTAATTCTGAGTCCTCTGAGTAAAATGTATGCCTTCCTCTTCCTAGGGAAGAGGAATTCCACCATATTCCTAGAACCTTGTCATAAATCACCATAATGAAGGTTTCCATGAAATGTTTCCTTACTTTATATGAAGTAAACTCAGCCAATTCAAGTGACCCAAGGTAAGAGGAAGAAATAACCTATACAACTGAAATCCATAGAAAACAAAAGTTTTCATTTTGGGCTATAGTGTCAAACTCTCCTACAAATAATTTAGGTATTTTAGAAAAATTTTGGCTAAAAAATAAAATGGCAGGATTTTGAAGCCAGGCTTATCACTGGGGTCTAGTGTCTATTCTCCCTCCACCTCTCCCATCATGTTCCTCTGAATTTGATCTAACAGAATAATTTACAGTATGGGTCAATGACTAATTATCATATTCCAAAGGAATAGTTGGTTTAACGGCCATGAAGGCAGCTGAAGAAGGCACTGTGGAGAGATTAGAGCTTGTTCAAACACCAAAGACACCATGGTCATCTGCTTCATCCTGGGCTCTGGCCAGCTGTCTTGATGTTTATCTTGCCATTGAACTTTGATGACTCTCAAAGAGAAAGTGAGGTGGACAACTTTGTGCAACTCCTCATTGAAACCAGATTCACAAATTAGTCAAGACATAACACCATGATGTCATTATTCTCTTTGAAATGAAGGGTGAACAATGCATTATGAGGAGTTTGAGTGTGGACTGCTGGGCCTGGAGTCAGGAAGACGAGTTCAAATCCAGGCTTAGACACTTACTAGCCATTGATCATGGGTAAGTCACTTCAGGTCCGTTTGCCTTAGTTTGCTCATCTGTATAATGGGAATGATAATAGCACCTACCTCCCAGGGTTGTTGTAAAGATCAAATAAGATAATAATTGCACAGTGCCTAGAACATAATAAGTACTAAATTAATGTTAACTATTATTGTCACTGGGAATGAAAGATTTTCTAATGGTAGAATAATAAGCACTAAGATACTGGGTAGAGGAGAGTTGGAGGAAGTCAACCTCTTTGAGCCTCAGTTTCCTCAACTGCAAAATAGGGATAATACTTGCCCTAAATATTCCAAAGAGTTGTGATTTGAGACACATCAAACATAATAATGACAACTCACATTTATATAGCATTTTAAGGTTTGTAAAGTACTAAATGACCCCTTTGTGAATCCCCTGCTTGAAATATACCACTGTAATGGAATAGTTCCTTCCTGAACACACCATTGTTCATGCTATACTCCTTGCCTACCATACTTCCAACCTTCCTTTAAGGGCTGCCTCCTGTCCTACCTACTCCATGAAACTTTCATTGAACATCCCAACCCAAAGGCATCTCTAATTCTTCTGAATGGCACTCATTGGACATTTTCACACACTTTTAAAAATATTTGTTGATATTTAACTCTCACATATAAATGAGATCTCCCCAGTCAGACTGAAACTCCTCAAAGGCAGACACTGATTCTTCTTTATATGTTACTCCAGTGCTCTGAGGATAGTAGTGTCTAGAATACAGCTTCTTCCTTCTCCATCTTCTAAACCATCTTTCAAGTTTCCAATCTGTGGTAATCTCTACCATGAAGTTTTCCATGATCTTTCCAGATGGAACTGAGCTGCTTCTCCTTAGATCTCTCTTTGTGTTTTGATATTAGCCTTTGTACCTCTCCTACACACATTGTTTTATGTTATATATGTGTGTAGATTGTTGTTCATCTTTCATTTTCAAAGAGAACCAATGACATGATGAGGGTGATATCTTGACTTTTAAGAGAATTGCAATTAAGTGAGGCAGAAGTCATGCAAGAAGTCATCAGCATCACTCTTTCCTCCAGAGTCATTGAATTTCAGTGGCAAGAGATAAGTCAAGATGACTGGAGATGGCCCAGGATGCAGTGGGAGATCTTGGTCTTTGTAAACTAGAATCTTTCTTCTTCACTAAGTATAATGGCAAGAGAAATGAAGTCAAAGGATCTGGCTTCAGGAATTGAAATCTCTCAGAACTTTAATTGTATTCATCTGTCAAATGGGAATAATGTGCATCCTCCTAACTTCCATCAAACTAAGATGCCACCTTCTACAAGAAGGTTTTTTTGGGTCTCCTTTAACACTAGTATCTTCTTTCTGAGATTTACTACAATTTATACTGTACATATTTATCTGTGTGTTGTCTCCTGCCATTAGAATGTGAGTTTTTTGAAGGTAGACCTGTTTTTGCCTTTGTTTGGATTCCTAGAACTTATCACAGTATCTGGCACATAACATTCACTTAATAAATGCTCATTATCTCCCTGACTGATCTGTACTACCTTCTGTCCAAGACTATTTTGAAGATCAAATAGCAATGTAAGGGAAACCATTTGAAAACCTTACAGTGCCTTATAAATGTCTAGTATCACTACTATTGCAAGTTCCTTGAAGGCAAGGTTTACATCATTCTTTTTAATCCCCCAGTAAGATACCTTACCCATAGTAGGGTTTTGATAAATGCTGAACTAAAGACATATCAAATGAAGGGGGAAATGGCTTAAAATAAGTATAGCTCTTAGCTAGGCTTAAAAATCTAGGTTAAAAAAATATAAGTTCAATAAAAGGAAGGAATAAGACTGTGGAACACACTCTAATGGGATTTTTCTATATCTCTCATTTCCTTTACCTGGCATTACGTTTCTTTCAGAGCACAGGAATACTTAGTAATGGTGTGCAGAGGAATTATACTGTGCCCTTGGGAATGATCCTGTTACACTCTCCATTGGCAGCAAAAGTATAGGCTCAGGTCTGTTTCCCTTCTTGAGTCACAAGGACACCCAAGTATTCAGTTCTAATTCTGCATTGCTTAAACTTCTCCTGTTTCCAGTTTCTCCTGACCACCCCACCCTTGGCATGATCTAGGGGTAGCTACATGGTGAAGCAGACAGCTTGTCCTAAAGCCAGGAAGAACTGAGTTCAAATCCAGCCTCAGATACTGCCTATCAGGGTGACCCTAGGAGAAAATCACTGAACCTCTGTCTGCCTCAGTTTTCTGAACTGTAAAATGAGGATACAAATAGTACTTACTTCCGACACTTGTTATAAGGTTCAAATGAGAAGTTTGTAAAGACTTTAACACAGTACTTAGCCTATAGCAGGCACTTCATAAATGCTTACTCCTTCCCTCCCATCAATCCTCCAATAACTTCCAATAACTTTGGAAGTACCTTCCAATAACTCAAAAGCAGACTGAATCCAGCCTGTAACTGTTGGTCTCTTTCTTCTCCCAAAGCTGTGCTTATTTCTTGCTTAAATCAGAAGCCACAGTTATAACTTCTTCTAATAAATTGGGCCATTATTTACTGAAATGCTACTATATAACATTGACCTCTTTGCTGCTACTAAAACAAGACAGTCTCTATACAGATTCCAGGCATGTTTATTTTCAATTTATTTCCCTTCGCATCTCTGCCTCCTGGCTTCCTTCAAGTTCCTACCAAAATCCCTTCTACAGGAAGCCTTTCCAGGGTTCCTGATGGCTAGTGCCTTCCCTCTGTTGATTTTTTTTTTCCAGTTTGCCCTGCATATATGTTGTTTTTGTGTAGTGGTTTGCACATTGTTTCCCTGATTAGATTGGGAGCTTCTTGAGGGCAAGGACTATCTTTTGTCTTTCTTTGTATCGCCAGCACTTAGCACAGTCTGGCACATAGTAGGTACTTAATAAATCTTTATTGACTGAGTACATGGTATGGTGAGAGATATACTCAAAGCACAGGACATGATCCTTTTCCTCAAGGAATATAAAATGGGAGCAGGGAGGGAAAATGGAAAAAAAATCTATACTGTTCCATACTGGTATTCATTTCATATATGAATAACCACACTTTGCAGATAACTCAAAGGTGTCAAGAATAGTTAATGGATGATCTCTGACATTCAGGATCCAGAAAGGTCTCTCTATAATCCAGACTAGAGCATTCATGCTGAATCCAAGCAGATGAAATTCAATAGAGAGAAATGTAAAATCTTACACTTGGGTTCAAAAAATCAACTTTAGAAGTGTGCTATTGGGGAAGCATAGTCAGGTGGCAATTTATCTGAAGAGAATTGGGGACTTGGGTACAACACAAGCTTAGAATGAGTCAGCAATGTGATGTGGTGCCTTTAAAAATCAACCTGGACCACATTATGATAGGCATAGCTTTTAGGAACAAGGAGGCATTAAATTGATCTATCATACTGAGTCCTGTCAGACCTCATCTGATTAGCTGGAGATGACACAGTATAAGAAAGAAATTGAGAAACACTAAAGAATATACAGAGTACAGGGCCCAGAGAGTGAAGAGCCTTGAGTTCATGCTACCTGAAGACAGGTTAAAGGAACTGGGCAATACTTAACCCATAGAAGAAAAGACTCATAGAGGATGTAATAGCCATCTTTAAATACTCGAAGTATTCCTCTGTGGAAGAGTTGTTCGATTGATTCTGTCTGGAGCTAGAAAGCAGAGCCAGGAGCAATGTCTGGAGAGGTTCCACTTGTGTGGCCAAAGGTGACGTAATTCATGACTACACCACCTCCTGAAAACTCTCTACTAAGGAAGACATGGAAGTCTTATAATCTGCCTATGAGGAGGGAGTATGCACATGGAGGAAATCCCAGATCACACAGTCCTGAACCATTTAAGGATCAAAATGCATGGTTCTGTCAGTGCTATTGAAGAGTAAAGATACCAAAGTGGATGGGCCTCTTTAACCCTCATTAGAGCTGAATCCCAAATTGTTTAGAACTTGAGTTTTTACATATGCTTTACAGTTTGCCAAGTATTTTGCATACATGCTGCCATTTGTTCCATAACGCACCCCCACACACACACACACACATACACGCACGCACACAAAGTAATCTCCTTAAGGGCAAGAACTATTTTGTGGGGTTTGGCTTTCTTAGTATCCTCAGCACTTATGACATTGCCTTGTACATAATAAACACTTAATAAATGCTTGTTGAGTGGTTGATAATTCTGGGAGAGAAGTCTGCTTGTCCTATCATAGTCCCATTTGTCATTTAACTGTTGACCTTTTCTCTGGTTGTATCAAGCACACTCCGATGCTGTCCTTTGAATAGGCATCTGGGTGCATGTGTGTTTTCATTTATTTTGTTTTTCAGTCAAGTTTACTCCTGGAAAATTTTATATGCTCACTTAGAAATACAAATTTTCTCTTTCTACTTTATGTGAAATAGGGCATTTGTGGAAACTCCCTAAGCACCAATGTGTTCAATCTGACTTCTGGATGGGTCTTCTTTGTTATAGGCTCCCACCCCAAAAGTACAGAGTGGTAGTTGGAATTTTAATCCAGTATAATCCTGGCTTCTTTTTATCCCTCAAACACAAGCATTGACCTTTCTTGGAATTGGGCTAGGAGCCCAATGATGGAACTTGATGGTCTTCTCCCAAACATAGAAGGCGGTCTCTCCTCTCTGTCTAGTCAGTTCTCCAAGGCTGAGCTGAGAAGTCTGAAGCTTTCCCTGAGCACTCTAGTGCCCACTGATCTTTCCTCTGTGGGATTCCTGAAGCAGAGAATATTTTAATAAGAGGGTGGGAAGGAGGTAGTTCACCAGATGACAGAAGTAATGGGAAAATTTGCTAGATAGGAACATGCCATAGTACTTCCAAGATGAAATACTAGCCTAGGATTCATACCCTTGGAGCTGTTGGGCTGTTGCATAGCAGATCCTTCAACACTCCTCTGGGGTAGCTGGATTGTAATTGTACTTGCTTTACATATGGAGAAATAGAAGCATTGCACGATCCAATTCCTAACAGTGCTTACTTGTAGAACCAAAGTCAGGGAGATGCACACTTTAATAACTGTACAAATGAGAACATCCATACCTTTCAAGGAAATTTTCTCCCTTAGATATCAAGGATTGTTTCATTCTCTGACTCCACAGTACCTGGCACACAGTGAGTGAATGCAAAATACTTGTTGATTAGTTGAGAATGTCTATGAAATAAGAGGCAGAATGGAATAATGCAGAAGATTAAGAAAGGAATTTTTTTTAAATGGCTGGTTCTTAATTGTAAGGGAATCCATAACACCTCATTCCTCAAAAGCTTCCTTCAGTAAAATTGTTTCTTTATTTGTTTTTGTATCTTCAGCAACTAGAACATAGTAAGTGCTTAATAAATGCTTACTGACTAATTAGAGTATTTGACCCCCATGTCAAAGAATCCCTGTCCCACAAAGGGGGAAAAGAATTAAACAGAATAACACTGGCATCTCTATAGAGATAGACTAGGAAAAGGATGAAAGGAAGCAAACACTTCAGACTCTTCTCAGAGGCTGCCTGTCTAATAAGGAGCATTCTAAGGTATTATGATTTGTGGGCGGTATGGAGGGGGGAGCTACCTTATATCTTTTCCTTCTCTATCTGTTAGTGTGATTTTAAACTTCATTCTCTAATCCAGCTCAAGATGCTTTCCAAAATTAGTAAATTTACAAATGAAGGGGAAGAACTGGGACTTGGAAAGGAAGGTCAGAGAGGATAAAGGAAGAAAGACATAAGCAAAGCCAAGTCCAGGAACAAGCCACAGCTCCCAGCCATGCACAGAAGCACTAAGGTAGGCTGGGAATCTCTAGAGCAAAGTGATTTTTTTAAAAAGCTCATCATCAATACTAGATTTAAGATCGGGTTTCCACATCAGCAAGGAACCTGCGGCAATTCTCAAAGTGGATCCTAATCACACGGGGGTTCCGTGTTTGGTTTTGTTTTATTTAACTCAGTACTAAGGCAGGCAAACGATTTGGCCTCCAAGAAATGTGTACCTATGTGTTTAAAGCTTATACAAATACAAACCAGGCACTGTGTTTCTGGCAGAAAGGACTCAGGTCCAAACACATACTCATACTTACAGAAGTTAATCCAAAGTCAAGGCGTTTATTTAGAAGAAGGGAGGTGGAGCTTTAAGACCAGCACTAAGAAAGTCACCATCACAGAGATCCAAACAGCTGGTGGCTAATCAATTTGAACAAACAGGGCTACTGTTTTATAGTCTGTAAATAAAACGGAGGGAAAGAGGGGCTAGGAATTCCAAGAGAAGGAGAATAGAACCACGAACCCAGAATTGACAGGCGAATACATGAAAACTGCACTGATGATATGGAGATCAGCAGGGCACTCAAAGGTTTCTTTTACACACACACACACACACACACACACACACACACACACACACACACACATATCCATCCTGGGGCTACTCCACCCCAGCAGTCCATTGCGGGTCTACCCCTGCAATGAAATGCCAACCCAGCACTTGGCAAAACCAAGAGACTTTTCTTAAGTGGGAGGAGAAAGTGGATAATCCTTAAAACAAATCAAAGTCAATGAAACACCCTATGATTCAAAAGTCCTAGCAGCAAAAGACGATGAAGATGATGATGATGGTGACGATAACAATAAGAAGAAAACAGATAGTGAGAAGACAGTTTGGTTGTTTGCGTTTTGTCTCTGATCTTTAATTTGCAAATGGTGCATATTTAAATTTGCCATATTCCAGGTTTTTCCTCCTTAGTTCTATCTCCCAGGGGCAAAGGTAGAAGATTGGGGTGGGAGGGGCAAGGGGTGCCTCCCACTTATCGGAGTGTCGATTCTTTGGGCAGCACATTAGCTTGATGGGGTGGGGTGGATGGACGTTAAACGCTGGGACTCATCCTTCCAGGGTAAGACCCCTTACCCCCAATACAATTTAAAAGCCCTGAAGTTAGCCCTTATAAGTGGAGAGACACTTGCAGGAACAGAGCCGCTATCCAGGAAGGGGAAGGCTGCGGCTCCAGGAAAGGAAGTGACAGCCCCTGTCCAGAAACAGCACCCAGGAGACCCCCAGACACCTTTGGCCGCGACGTAACTCGCGTCCCTCGAAAGCCGCAGCGGCGTGATGGAGGCAGGAGCGAGCGAGGCATAGGAGTAGCCTTGCTCCCCCTCGGTCAGGGCCCCTCCTTCCCTCCGCCCGCCCCGCGGGAGTGAACCTTCTCTGCAGGGCAATCCCAGTCCCCCGGGTCCCCGAGCACGCATTCTTCTTTCTTCAGCATCCCTTCTCTCTTTAAAAGGTCGCTTCTCTTCCACACCCCTACCCGAAGCCTGGACCACCAGCCACCCCACGTCCCCACAGTCTGTGCGCCCTTCCTCCTAAGCGTCGGCGACCGCAGCACGGACCCCAGTAGCACCGAGCCTCGCGGCCTCTGAGAATCGAAAGGAGAGGAGGGGTACGAGGTTCCTGGAGAAAGGCCCCGAGGGTGCGGGGGTCGCCTCTACTCACCCCGAGAAGCGAAGAGAGATGCACCAAAATGGAAGCCGGGCAGCAACTTGGTTCATCGATCCCTAGTCCCTCGGGCTTCCCTGGTACTGGCACAGACTCGGACACGGACGCCGGGCAGGGGTCAACAAGTCCTTCCTTCTCAGCAGCGCCGAGCGGCTGCACGTCCAGAGCTGGGGACACAGCTGTCGGCCAAGAGCGCACCGCACCCACCCTGCAGCCCTTGGGTCCCCTCGGGGCCGCCGCGCTCGCTGCTTCCTCCCGGGTGCCTGCGGGCGCCTGCCTTCCCTGTCCCCGACTCCTCCAGTGGGCACCACAGCGGGGACGAGCAGGGGGAAAGGAACGAAAGGATACCGCGGCAGCTCCCCGTGCGCGGGTGATCAGAGGCGCAGCAACGCCCGCGGGGGCTGCCCGGGCTCCAGGGAATGCGGAGAGGAAAGGAAAGGAATGGAAGGCGAGGAGGAGGAGGAGCGGCGAGATGGGAAGTGCCCGCGGAGGAGGCGAAAGCTGGGCGCAGCTTTCCCCGCACTGCCCCAGGGCGCGGGCGCCTTCAGGGCTGGGTAGTGCCCGGAGCTGGCTGGGTCAGCGTAGGGCTTCAGTGCCGCTGCCGCCCGCGGTGCTGCTGGGGCTGGTGCAGCCGCGGCTGCTGATTTAGACGCTCAGGGAAAGGATGGGAACTAAGAGGAAGAAGGAGGCTGGCTGCTGGCTGCTGCTGTAGCTCACGCTCCCCACAGCTGAGCCCGGCTGTCCCTGCCGCTGCTGCTGACACCTGGCCGACACCCGCCGGCCAATCAGAGGAGCCCGGGGCGGGGGCGGGGAAGGGGGCGGGGGGAGGCTCGCGGGGCGGGAGGGAGGGCGCGCGCGCGCGCACGCTCGCATTCTGACATAGACACCCGCACCTCCAGCGGGCCCTGCCGTTAGGCTCTAGCAGATGGACGAGCCACTAACCCCCTCCCTCTACGCACCACCCCTGACCCACCTTGGACTGCCTCTGTCCCCTTCCTCCCTCTCGGGGATCAGTGCACCCGCGGTGCGCTAGCTCGTGTGAGTCCGCCGGGCTCCAGCAGGCGCTGTCAGCTTGGCCTGGGGAGACCGGGGGAGGGGAGGATGCGGGGCGCCAAGTCTGCTGCCGCTGCTAGCCTGGGGTCTGGGAGCAGGCATGAAAGCTAGGATGAGGTGGAGCGGGAAATGGACTAGGAGATGGAGAAGGGTTAAAGAGGAGCTATCATACATCCCTGATACTCCTAGAGAAAGGGGGAGCACCGCTAAGCCGTCCCGTTTCACCGCCTGGCAAAGCCCCCCACCTCCCGGAGACCACTGCAGTAGAGGGCTGAAGCGCGCGGCCAAGGAGTGCCGTCAAGTGGTTAGGATTGCAGACAAGGCTCTGCAAGACCTGAGTTCTTTTCCCTGATGCACCATCGCCTGGCTCCCCGACCTTGGACGAAGCATTTCATTGAACAAACGTTCTACACTCCTTTCCTCATACACACACTCATCCACGCAGTTTCGTGTAGAGTGGAGGTGCCCAGCTCTCCAACAGAGGACCTGCCAGACGAAAGCGTTGGGCTAATGTGGTTACCAAGTATACTTGGGAAACTTCCCTGAAAGGCTTCCCATCAGTTAATTGAAGGGTTGAAGAAAGGTCCTCCATGTCTCACAAACCAAATCAATCTCAACATTCAAGCTCACTTTCAACACAGTTGAAGTTAAATGTATTAGAGGCAATAGGAAGAACCCATTGCTTTCAACTGTCCTAATTCTTTCAAGTGTTCCATTACTGACTAAATAAGAGCTGAAAGATGACAAGCAAAAACTCGGGAAAACACCATAACTCTATTCATTTCTACCAAGTGAGTTATGCATCCAGCAAGCAAAACTAAGCTGGGAGAGCGCCTACTTACCTATGAGGTATAGTCAGTTTTCATTAAATTTTGTTTTAAGTAGCCACCTCTCAAAGAATGCCATCTCTACCAGATATGTGACAACAGATTTTTAGGGAATTGTTTCTCCAATTATGATTGCATTCACCAAGTAAAAAGTCCAGGTTAAAAGGTACTTACATATTAGTGGGGGATTTTTTCAAAGAAGTAGAATTAGGAGGTGGTCTCTAGGTAATTAGTTTCAAGATTCTGAGTATTTGACTTCTTTATTTTTGTAGATACAAATTTGCAATATTCACTAGGAGAAAAGTCCCAGGACTAGAGATTCTTACAGCTAGAAAGGACTTTAGTCTCACCCACTAGGTAAAAAGTCTTTGAGTTATGTTCAGACTTTGGAAATGTACTTGGTACTTTTGGAAACTCTGTCAGGCCAGTGCAGTGATTATATTCCCAGTATGCAGATTTATGCCCTGAAAGCAACTGGCTCAATATTGTTTGTTAGTACATAGAGCCACAAATATCTAGGGACAGAGGGAAGGAGCAAGGGAGGGAAGGAAGGAGAGAGGGAGGGAGGGAGGGAAAGAGAGAGAGAGAGAATTTTGACTGCTGATCAATCTGTTCAAATGTATTGTAAGACCTTACGTCTGACAAAACAGATATTTTGTATTTTGAGAGGGAGGAAAATACTGGCAAGTATATATACTTTGAAAGAGAATAAGCTTATGCCAAGAAATATGGTCACCAGACTCCCTATAGTATCTAAATCTAACCAATGAAACATTTCATCAAAACATTTGTTTCAGATCACCATGTTTTACCCTAGTAAGGGACCAAGAGTCAAAACATTTAATGAGTATATATGATGTGCATTGTTGGGGGTTAAAAAACTAATGGAAACTTAGTGGTCAGGGGCTTGCAATTCAATTAGCATGCACACGTGGAATTACAAGGAAATGTTAGTTAAAAGCCAATTTCAAGGAAATATTCCATTGTTACTTTTATGGATCAAGCATAGTCCCTCCACCAGTGTTCCTAATAACCCTGTCCACATCTCGTCTAATGCTAACTTTATCAATATCTTTCCAAATAGCTCCTATAGAAAGTCCAAAGAGCACCCTGGGACCTTATTCTGGTTGTTTTCGGTATTTCACAGCCACTACTCCAGTTCTGAGATCGTCCCCTTACACTCACTACATGCCAACCAAGCATAAATTAAGTGTTTACTCTATGGCAGGCACTGTTGGTAAGGACTAGATATAGAAAGACCTAAATTCAAATCATGCCTTGCACATTACCTAGCTGGGTAACCAAAGAGTCATTTAACTTCTATGTGCCTCAGTCTGTTCATCTGTAAAATGGCAATGATGATAGTAGTAGCAACTACATCACTAGATTATTGTAAGGACCAAATGAATGAAATATAATAAATGTAACATAAGATGTAAGATGGTTTGCAAACATTAAAATGCTATATAAATGATAGTTATTGCCATCATCATACTACATACTTCTGATACCTTCCTTCTTATAGAAGTCATTACTAGCAACATGTTGCACACTACTTATACCCACCATTCAATTTTCATTGTCTTTTGGGCTATTTGTAATTCTGATATTTCTGAGATCCTGGCATTCCATGACTCATAGCCACATAGCATCACCTGGACATGACAATGTTAAAAAGCAATGAGTGCTTTGGGATCAATGAAAGTGCTACATAGTATCCCCAAATTTGACATCTGATTTCCTATTCAGATCTGGGCTCAGTGCCTACTCAAGATTCTCCTCTTTTCCTTTCCTCTCCTCTCTTCTCATGTAGCACACCCTCTGAGTTCACTTCCCCCATCCACACACTGACAGATTGGGATCCACAGAAGGGATGCTTCTACAACTCTTAGACTTGTAATGGCAACCTTATGGATAGCTGTCCTAATACTGTAGCCCCTACTAGTGTGTTTCCTTATAACAATCAGCCAGTAGACTCAGTTGATTATCAGAAAAGACACTTACTTAAAAGGCACAGCAAGAACAGTATTTACAGAACATTTTCTTTTAAAACATGGGAGAAACCATCCTATAAAACTGACCCCTTATACCCAGGAGTCAACAGAGAGAAGGGCACACACACTCATGAGTAGGAAACATATATGGCCAGAGCAACTTATAACTCTGGAACCTCTGGAGCAGCAGAGCCTCATTATCTTTTCTTCCTCTGAAAATGAAAATAAATCTTGCTGTGGGAGTGAAGAACCAGCATTGGTGATGGATGACTCACTCTACTACTAAGCTAAGCTGGGCTCTTCACCAAACATAGCATCTCTGCTATATAGGTGGCACAGCTGGGCTTGTACATTACAGGGTACAATGACTCAGCTGGGTCATTTCACTGCTAAGCTAGGTCAAGTAGGTGGCTTAGCTGCAAGTTGCCTGGACTGACCAGATTACTCAGTTACTAGACCCAATTGTTGCTGGACTGAACCAGGCAGGCCTTTCTGCCATTGGACATCCACTATGGATTAGATTGGGCAGGTTGCTGTGTAGGGGCTTTCACAAAGGTAAACATCCTTATTAGATTTATCCTCTGGACTCCTTGGGTTCACTCTTTAGTCGGCAGCTGTGGTCTTTACCACCTTCAGACTCTGGCTGGGCTGCTTGTTGATCTGCTTTCTTCATCTGGAATGTTATGCCACTCTTTTCACCTAGAGTGCCACTGTGCTCTTTTAGCAAGGGTTAGCTGAGAGTTGGTAGAAGCTTCTCTTCTTTGACTTTCTCAGGGCTTCAGCTTTGAGGTTTGCCACCTCCAGACAGGATATAGGAGTCTATCCTCTTCTGACTGACAATTCTTCCTGGTTCAGGGCAAGATCCCTTAGTGAAGAACTTACTTGTGGTAGACTCTCATCTTACTTTTGGTGATCACCTAGTTATACTTTCCAGACATCTGTTGGGGTCTTGTGTAGATGAGTTACTGGGAAGGAATAGAGACAATCTATGTCCAATAGGCAAAACTGTTGTCTTTGCCCACCTTTTCACATGCATTTGAGATACTCAAACCTCAGACCATTTCTAAGTTGTAAAGTGTTTCCTTTATATCTCATAGGGTTTCCTCTTTGCATTTTAATGACTATCCTTTGCCTCTTCCAACCTTCAATTTTACTAAATTGCAATAGAGCACACCCACATTCCTTGCATATATCTATAACAATGTCAAAGAGAGAGAAAGAGAGAGAGAGAGAGAGAGAGAGAGATCATTCTTTGAAAATTTTTTTCCCTTTCATTAAGACCCTTGTTCTCTTTGGGATGTCTTGAAAATCAATTTTGAAGTATATTTAAGAATGACTTACCTTGGGGTGGCTAGGTGGCACAGTGAGTAAGAGCACCGGCCTCAGCATCTGGGAGACCCGGGATTGATTCTGGCCTCAGATACTTGGCACCCACACAAAATAACTGGCCATGTAACCTTGAGCAAGTTACTTAACCCCAATTGCTTTAAAAAAAAAAAAAAGAATGACACCTCCAGTGCAGATTTCTTCTGTCTGCATCTAGCCAGTTTCTTTTCCCTTTTTTCCAATTACATGTAAAAAAAGTTCTAGCTGTTTTAATTAATTTGATGTTTAACTGTTTTAATTCATTTTTTAAAATTTTGAGTTCCAAATTCATTCCCTCCCTCCCTCTTTTTTCTCCCCCTCCTTGATAAGGCAAGCAATTTAATATAAATGATACATATTCCATCATGAAAAACATATTTCCATATTAGCCATGTTGCAAAAGAAAACAAAGACCAAAAAAAAAAAATCCAAGGAAAAAAAATTTAAGTATGCTTTGATTTGCATTCAGACTACACCAGCTCTTTCTCTGGAGGTGGATAGCATTTTTCATCAAAAGTTCTTCAGAGGGGCGGCCAGGTGGCTCAGTGAGTAAGAGCACTGGTTCCAGTGTCAGGATGACCTGGGGATCAAATCTGGGTTCCGATACTTAGCACCACACCCAGAAATAACTGGCCATGTAACCTTGAGCAAGTTACTTAACCCCGATTGCTTAAAAAAAAAAAAGTTCTTCAGAAATGTCTTGGATCATTGTATAAGAATAGCTAAGTCATTTGCAGTTGATCATTGCAAAATATTGCTGTTACTGCATATAATGTTCTTCTGCTTCTGCTCACTTCACTTTGCATCAGTTAATACCAATCTTCCAAGGTTTCTCTGAAACCACATTTCGTCAGTTTCAGTTGCTCTTTCTGGCTTCATATTCTTGTGAAGCTTATCATTTCCATACCAGATAAGGTGGTAGAGTTCAAATGTTGTAGTTCAGCTATCAACTATAAGGAAATTAGGTCACTATAAAATACTAGCAAAGATTGGTTTCATTTGGGGAATGTTTGTTTTTCTTCTCTTTTCATCCATAGATAGATACTCTTGAATGATCTGGCTTAGCTGGATATCATGCCTAGATTTCTGAAGAATAGTTTTCTCCTTAAATATTTTTATGCCATTTTGGAGGCAATTATGTTAATAGTCTGCTGTCATCAGCTTCTATTATGCTGAACAAATAAACAAGCCTAGAGGAGAAAAACAATGCTATCACCAAATGACATCAGCAACCCCTCAGCATTGGAAGTATGAGTCACTCTTCTAAATGCCTTGGCCAGATTATGTTCTATGTGAATATTTCTCCATGTAAGTGCCCTGGTATGTATATATTGTACATGTATATGTAATACATATTTACATATGTATTACATATTTTCCCAATGTGCTTTGCCCAAATATGATCACTATACATGTGACTCTTCCCACTGAATATGAGTATGTTTGTGGGTGAGTGAACTGAATATTTAGAGGGGAAATGTTTTGTTATTATTTTTATTTTTTATATTATTTCATTTAATGTCTTTTGATTTGAACCAAGCAATTGATTCAAAATGATTAGTAATTGATAAGCAAAAGTAAACAAAGTAGTGGGAGTTTATGAGGTGTGGTTTGTATAGTATTTTGACCCATAAAATCCTTAGAACCTAGAGTGTCTTTTTGGGAATCAATGACATTTTCTTTAAGAAAATCTAAGTGAGGCCAATTTTTTTTTAATTCCCCATCTTTTGAGTCCAACAGCTTATTTAAACAAATTGGATTAGAGATCATGTAATCCCATACCATTATTTTTTCACCTTGACCAAGGGAAAAAAAGGTGATCAATAATGTCAAGGACTATAGAGAAGTTGAGAAGAATGAGACTCAAGAAAAGCCCAAGATCCTGTCTTCTCACTTGGTTTTCAGGACACCATTCTGTCCGGCTTGTCCTCCTACCTATTAGACCGTTCTTTCTCAGGTCCTTATCCAGATCACACTCTCCAAACATGGGTATCCCTCAGGGTTCTCTTCTCTTCTCCCTCTCTGCTACTTCACTTGGTGATCTCATTATCTTCCTCTAAACTGTCCCCCCTCCAACCTTCCCACTCTAGAGGGAAATACCATTCTTATAACCCCTCACACTCTGCAACCTAGATGTCACCCTCCACTCCTCACTATCACTCACACCTGTAGCAGCAAGCACCCCAAGCGCGTCCTCAGGGTTTGCTGCCCATACAGGTTCTTGAATCTGCTTTGATAAAGGAAAGCAACTCAAAAATGGGTTAACAAGCTTACTTTAATGAGTCAGACATATATCGTTTACCTTGTTCAGGGGAAAAAGGTCAGCACCCCCAACCTCAAAGTATACAGGCAGAATTATCAAGACAGAAACAGATCAAGTAGACAGATTTCCAAACTGTCCAACCATTACATCCATAACAAATCAGCATCTGGGTTTTTCAAAGCCGGGGGACTCTCAACAACGGCTTCCCAGAATTCAGATCAAATCACAGAACACTTCTCAAAGTGAGTCCCAAAACAAAGCTACACATCAGGGCTTATATAGCCTTCTCCTGGCTCAGAGAATGTAACAACCTTATTGACCCACTGGCCAATCAAAAAGTATCTACTGAAAAACAAGCCTCCCACCCAAGGCTTCAGGTGCACTTTAGCCTAGGGGCAGGGAAGATCTTCTAAATTTGCATTTCCATTACAACACCCTACACCCTATCTGTCAGTTTCACCTTTGCAGCATCTCTGGAATATGTTCCCTTCTCTCCTCTGGCACAGTCACGACTTCATGCATGGACCAATGAAATAGCCTGCTGGAGGATCTGCCTGCCTCAAGTCTCTCCCCACCCCCACCCTCCCAGTCATCAAAATGATTTTCCTAAAACATAGATCTGATTACGTCACACACACACACACACACACACAGACAAACTCCAACAGCTCTGTATCACTTCCAGAATTATATTTTTAAAAATTTAATTTAATTTAATTTAAAAAATTTAATTTTGGCATTAAAAGTCCTTTATAACTTGTCCCCCTCCTACCTTTCCAGACTTCTTACATCTTAACCCATAGATCCAGTGACAGCAGCCTCCTGGTTGTTCCACAAACAAGGCCCTTCAGCTCTCATCTCCTGGCACTTTTTTCTGGCTGTCCCCCATGCCTGGAATGCTCTCCTTCCTTGTCTCTGATTATGGTTTCCCTGGCTTTTTTTAAAATCCCATCTTCTACAAGAAGTCTTTCCCAACTCCTCTTAATTCTGTTACCTGCCTTCTATTAATAATTTCCTATTTATCCTGTAAATAGCCTGTTGTGTATATTTGTTTGCATGTTGTCTCTCTCCATTAGACTGAGTTGCTCAAGGGTAAAGACTATCTTTTGCCTCTTTTTATAGCCTCATTTCTCCTTCCCCTCCCCGCCCCAACCCTGCCCATGCTTAGTATAGTGACTGGCACAGAGTAGGTACTTAATTGAGATTTATTAAGTAACTATCCCCTGCACCCCACCATTTTGGCATTTACTATTACCTTTGCTCAATCCTTCAAGGATCTGAATGCATAAAGAGCATTATATCTATAACCAATTACTTATTATCTATTACTATCTATACATTTCCGTGCACTCTTTGATCTAGCCATCCTAGCTTACCAACTGTTCCACATTTTTATTTCCTGTTTCTGTACCTCTTTTACTCCATGCCCATAGAGCATTCTTCCTCACATCTGCCTCCCAGAATCCCTAGCTTCCTTTAAGACTCATCAGGTGCCACCTTCTAAATGAAGGCTTTCCTAATCCCTCACTGATCCTCCCACTCCATCCCATGGCCACCACCATGTATTCTTTTCTATATTATATATAAACTTAGATGTCAACATATCATTCCTTCCATTCAAATGCAAGTTCCTTGAGAACAGGAATGTATTCACTTTTGTCTTTGTGGCTGCATCTCTTAGTACACTGCCCGGCAAAGAGTAAGCAATTAGTAAATGTTTGCCGCATTACTGAGTGACTGACTGTTTGCCACAATCAGCACTTTTCAGCTCTCTGCTTGACAAAGTATTTATACTTATGACTGATTTACTAGCCCAAGTATTTCATTTGTTAATCCCGAACCATGTTTTCATGCAATATTATATATGGTTAGTATAGGTAATATTTGTATAGAAATTTAAAGTTTGTAAGCTCTTTACAAGTATTATCTCATTTTATCATCATAGCAATTCTGGGAGGTAGGTGATTATCTGGATTTTATATAGGAGGAAATTGAGGAACATAGAGGTTAAGTGACTTGCCCAGGATTACACAGTTAGTCATTGTCTGAGGCTGCATTTGCACTCAAGTTTTCCTGATTCCAGACCCAGTCACTATACCACTTAGGTGCCTATGTATGAAATGTGTGTGTGTGTGTGTGTGTGTTCGTAGCCCCTCCTCAATATCCACCTTCTCCTTGAAGTCATAAACTATAATCCACTTGCTTATTTTGTTTGGAGGAAATTATTAAGTTCTTTGTAGAGTTTTTTGACTTCTTTATCCTCTTCAGAGGATAAAATGTTGGCAATGATTTTCAAGGTGTTTATGGTCAACTTATCATTGAAAGGTGAGATGACCAAGTGTTCCATGAAATGTATTTTTTATTGCCTCTGGGCACAAAATGAAACTAATTCTTGTCACTCCTTTGTCACCTCTCTAAGGGGAGCCTATAAATGATTATTGATTTTTAACTGCTACATATAGCCAGTTCAAATCAAAGTAATGACTGAAGGGTGGTGTTTAAAAAAAATAGTCATATTGGTTGGAGTTAATCCCCAAAACACAGAATCTCAACATTCAGAGGGACCTCAGAGGTCCATTGACCCAGGCAAGAACAATATTTTTCTCTACAAGATATCTCCCCAAACGATTACCCAGCTTCTGTTGGAGGACCCCTAAGGGGATACCCACTACTTCCTAAGGCAGCTCTTCCAATTTTCCAACTTTTGGAAAGCCTTCACTGTTAGGAAGATTGTCTTTCTATGTAGTTGACATGGGCCTCTCTGTGACTTTGGCCAACCACTCATCATCCTGCCATCTGGGGCCAAGCAAAATGGACTTAATTTCTCCTCCTGATGACAGCCTTTCTTGAAGATGGTTATCATGGTCTTACAAGTCTTCTCTTCTCCAGGTTAGAAATGAGACATTCCTTCAGATTTTTAAAAATTATGTTTTATTACTGTAGTTTGGGGTTTTTTGTTTAATTCATTTTGGTTTTGGCCTGGACCTTTTGTTTCATTCATATGGCAAATTCTAATAAGGAATTTATTAACCTACCAAAGAAGACTGTCAATAGTTCTGAAATTTATAATCTTAGAGAATTGTCTAGGTTGAGGCAACATGCCCATCGCAACTGTTGTTGTTTAATCTTTGTTCTGGAAGAGGACTATGACATCAGGAGGGTGATCCCACAACTTGCAAGTGAATTGGATTTAAGTGAGGGAGAGCCATGCAAAGTCACCAGCCTCATTTTCTCCTCCAGAGCCATCTGGGTCCAGTGGCAACATATAGATCAGGATGACTAGGGATGGCCCTGCCCAACTAATACATATCAGATACCAGATTTGACCTCAGGTCCTCCTTCTTTCTTGACTCTAAGGGCACCTTTCTATCCATTATACTATGTGGTCCCTCATTCCTTCAACAGAAATCAGGCAAAATGGTTAGCTCATGGTTAATTTATATTCTCCTCTATCCATGCACAACTCATGAAAGGTTGTCAATGTACCATATGTAAGTGATGAGTAAACCAACCTCTGAAGGCCCCAAACTATAATAGAATTTTAAGCTCTGGAGGGTATGGTAGTGCTATTAAAATCTGAAAAAAATATTTTTAAGGCTTACACTTGATCCATTAACCATACTTGGAATCAAGCAATGGAAAAGTTTGTCATTCCTCATATAGGACACTGATGCTACTGATTCATGATAGGATATGCAATTTGACTTGATGGTCCAAAGGATTGCCATAAACCCATTGGTTGCCAGGGAATCTGATCCCTGACTGTGACCTTGGGGCAAAGGTTGGCAAGGGTGACAAAGGTTAGGCATATTAAATGTCATAGTGTGATTATAAATATTTATTTTGTATAGGCACAGTCATGGTGCAGAACTATGCAGTGTAAAGGTTTCCAATACCCTCCAGAAGTTGTTGACATTTTACACGGAGCAAAGTGAAGTATGGAATACCTAAGTGATTTATACAAGGTCATAAAGAAAGTCAGGGAGAAACTACAAATAAGGAAGTGAAATTGAATTGAGGAAGGGGAGGGGGAATATTCAACAACAGAAAGAAAGAGAGGGCTTTTTGCGTTCGGATTTCCAGATCTTCAATGAGAGAAATGATTGATTTTTAACATACCACTTGAAAGAACTGCCATTTGAAGACAACTTAAGGGAACAATGAGACTGGGGAATAGGTGACATCACTTTCCACCTTTCACGATTACCCTTGTCCATGAGCTGTAATCAGTGCAAGCATGGATTCCAGCAAACACCATTTCTCTGTGTTGTTCTTAAGGATTTCTGAATGGGGCTGCTCCCTTGCCAGAGCCTTTTCTTCCTAGCTATTGTCAAAACTTTAGAAAAATACTTCCATTATCAAGAAGTCTTTGACTCTTGTGGAAGAGAGAGAATGAACCTGTTTTTTTCAAGTCAGGATCAGTGGGATTTATTTCTTTGACATAGTAACAACAGGTCCCACTAATGAATCCTAGGTAAGCATCACAGAAACAGGATAGATTTCTTTCAAAACATCTATTCTTTTGTATCACTCACCTAGTAAAATAACTGCTCTTTCACCTTAGTGGGGGTTAAATGCTAAGGTTGGGAGGAACCATACAGAATATTAGTTCAGTGTCTTCATGTGACACCCACAGGTGAAGTGTCATTGCACCATAGATCAAGAGCTAGAAAGGATATCAAAGGTTTACTTACTTTACAGATGAAGCAACTGAGGCCCAGGATGTTAAAAGATTTGCCCAAGGTCTCCAAAGAAGTATCATAGGGAGAATTTGAACTGAAGTCCTCTGACTCCAGAACCAGTGCTCTTTCCATTGTACAATTCAACTTGGCCAAGGATACGTTGCTAAGTAGTGGCAGAGCAAAGACTCAATGACCTTAGGTCTCCTAATGTCCAGTCAATTGTTCCTCTGCATACAAGCTTCTTCAAACTTGGCATGATTACAATTTTTCTTCCTACACTTTTCATTAAGAAACATACTTCTGGATCTCTTAAGTGCTGAATCCAAAGGACTTTTCTCCATCCTCATTCTTCTTGATCCCTCTGCACCTTTTGACACAGTCAATCACATTCTTCTCTCTAGGTTTTGGAGCCATTATTATCTCTTGGTTCTCCTACCTTTTGGCTCCTTCTCAATCTCCTTTGCAGATCTTCAGCCAGATCACACTTGTTAACCATGGGTATGTCTCAGGGCTCTGAGTCAGTACTTAGGGTTGATTTAGCATCATGCTTGATTGATTGAAACATTTTGGTTGTTTGAATCTGGACAAGTTACTTAACCTGTGTCCCAGATAACTCTCTAAGACTATAAATTATAGAGTGATCATCCATCTGCATTAATAGATGGAGGTGGCATCATTAAGGGACTCTTTTTACCAATGAAATTGCAGGTATAGTCCAAAAAAGTTCCCAATGTTTAGTTCTGTGTCTGGCACATAGTAGGTGCTTAGTACATGTTTGAGTGATAATTGATTACTATACATTTTGTTGCTTAGCCCACACTTAGAGTATCTACAATTTGCTAATGTCTAGCAGAGCTTGTCCTCTACTGGCATAGCTTGGAAAACTTCAAGCTGACCTCTGTGCCATGATGAGACAGCGGCATAGTTCCTTAATTCAGTTAGTCAAAAAACACTTATTGTACATCTACTATGTTCCATCCATTATTTACTAGGCATACAATACCAAAAAAAAAAAAAAAGGCAAAGAAAATAAAATCAAACCCAATCCAACCAACCCAGTTCCTGCTCTTAAGAAGCTCACAGTTGGGATGGCTAGGTGGCACAGTGTATAGAGCCCTGGCCTTGGAGTCAGGAGGACCTGAGTTCAAGTCTGGCCTCAGACACTTAATACAAAACTAGCCATGTGACCTTGGGCAAGTCACTTAACTCCAACTGCCCTACCTTTCCCCTTCCAAAAAAGCACTGACTCAGAGGCAGGACTTGAACTCAGGTTTGCCTAAATCAAAAATGACATTTCTATCCAATATTTAAGTGTTTCCTAATGTTTTTTGTCCCATGAATACTTTGCAACAATAACAACAAAGATGTGTTGTGAACCCCTAGGAAAATTTAATATGCAACTCATAATATTCTTTCTTTATTTATTAAGTGCTTATGGTAACTACAATGATTTTTTAAAATTCCTGAGTTAAAAATTACAAACCTGTAATGCTTCAAACATGCACAAGCTTGTTTGTCACAGACAAAACATATATTTGTAACATAATTGGGCAATTGTTTACTACTTAAGGAACCATCAAGGAATTTTAGAATTTTAAAATTTCAGAGCTCCTTGAACCATTAAATGGGAACTTCTGGACTACATCACAATGCCTCACTGGGAATACAAAGGAAAAAGTGGAATGGTCCCTGCTTTTTATATGAGAACCCTTTTGACTCAGCTCTATTACCAGAAGGCTGCTCATCCATTAGTCTTCCCTGCCCTTTCCCCTTGGATCACAGCAACCCAGGAGATAGTATACTAAGTAAGAGTGTTGATGATCTGTGTAGAGTAATAGTTGTGATTTGTGTTGATGAAAGGAACATACCATCTTTGAAATAATGACTCTTTTGAAATCCCAATGAAGTAGAAGAAGAATATCAGGGACATAAAATAAAATATTGAATCCTTGTTTAAACAACAGATTCATTTCCTCATAGATGAGCTCTCCCAGAGATGGAGTCAAGATGGTGGAGGAAAGTGATTATTTTTGCTGAGCTCTTCAAACTCCCATCTCTTTAAAAGTGCATCAGATTGAATTCTGAGTAAATTACTTACAAGTTACTTACCTGGGTTAGGACCAGAGCTTAGACTAAGAGGGCAGTGACAAGACCATTCCCCAGATCATACCATCTTGAAAACTTATGAGCCCCCAGATCTAACTGTGAAAGCTGTAAGACAAAAAAGTCTGAAGCTTAGGAAAGTTATCCTGTTAGAGGTGAGCAGAGCCCAACTTTAATGAATTCCAAAGTCAAGAAACAGGCTGGGAAAATGAACAAAAAATAACAACAAATGACCATAAAATATTTCCATGTTGACAAGATAAATTCAAGACACGAACTCAGAAGAAGACAATGACTTGAAAATATCTACAAGCAAAGTCTCAAAGAAAAGAAAAAGCAGATTAGACACAAACCCAACAGGAATTCCTGGAAGAGTTAAACAAAGATAGTTTCTGAAGAAACAAAAAAAAATTTAAAAATAAAATAATGGTGGTAGATGAAAATTTGGGGAAAAAAATTAAAGCAATGCAAGAAAAGTATGAAAAGAGAATTAACAGCTTGGCAAAAGAGGCACAAAAAATACTAAAGAAAATAATTCTTTAAAAAATCAGAGTTGGCCAAATGGTAAAAGAGGCAAAAACAAACAAACAAAAAACCTCACTGAAGGAAATAACTCTTTAAAAATTAGAAGTGGTCAAGCAGAATCTAATGGCTCCATGATATATCAAAAAACAATAAAACAAAATCAAAAGACTGAAAAAATAAGAAAATATTTACTATCTCATAGGAAAAACAACTAACTTAGAAAATAGATAATTTAAGAATTACTACATTACCTGAAAGCCATAATAAAAAGGACATCACATTTCAAAAACTTATGAAGGAAACTGCCCAGATATCTTAGAACCAGAATGCAATGTAGAAATTGAAAGAACCTCCTGAAAGAAATCCCAAAGTGAAAACTCCCAGGAATATGATAGCCAAATTCCAAAGTTTCTGGGTCAAGGAAGAAATATTTTTAAAAAGTAACAATATTCATCAGAAATAATCAATTCAAATACCATCAGCAACAGTCAGCATCACATAAGATTTAGAAGTTAAAACTTAAAGGAGAGGGGAACTTGGAAAATGATATCCCAGAAGGCAAAGGAGCTTGGATTCAAATCAAGAATAGCATACCCAGCAAAACAGAGTATAATTCTATGGGGGGGGGGGAATGAATATTTAATGGAATACATGATTTTCAAGAATTCCTGATCAAAAAACCAGAGTTGAATAGAAAATCTGACATTCAAACACAAAACTCAAGGGAAGCATATAAAGCTAAACATAAGTAAGAAGTCATAAGGGACTTAATAAGATTAGACTGTTTACATTCCTATATGTGAAGGTGATATATGTAACCCCTCAGAACTTTATCATCACTAGGGCAATTAGAAGGAGTCTACTTAGAAGACATGGGTGTAAATCTATTGTGTTGGGATGCTCTCCAAAAAATAAATAAGTAAAAAGATGGAAAAATGAGAATGGAATGTACTGGGAGAAGGGGGAAGGGAGAGGAACAATGGGGAAAATTATCTCACTTAAAAGAGATACACAAAGAAGAATGTTGTTTTGTGTTGTTTACAAAGGACAGGGAAATGAACAGGGGCAATACTTGAACCTCACTTTCATCTGAACTGATTCAAAGGGAGAAATTACACACACACACACACACACACACACACACGCACACACATACACACAAACACACACAGAATTGGGTATAGAAATTCATCTTACCCAACAGGGAAATATGAGGGGAAAGGGCTAAGAGAAAGGGAGAGAGTAGTAATAAAAGAGAGGGTATATTAAGGGATACAGTGCTTAAAAGCAAAACAGACTTTTGTGGAGGAGACAAAATTAACAATATTAAAAAAAGAAAGAGAAAAAGAGAGAAGGATAAATAGGTGAGACTAGGATGGAGGAAAATACACTTAGTAATCATACTTGTAAATGTGAAGGAGAAGTCACTTATAAAATGGAAGAGGATAGCAAAATAGATAAGAAAACAAAATCCAACAATATGTTGTTTACAAGAAATACACTTGAAACAGAAGATACACACAGAATTAAAATAAAGGGCTGGAGCAGAATCTATTGTGCTTCAGCTGAAGCAAAAAGGCAGGATGTAGCAATCATAATCTCAGGCAAAACAAAAGCAAGCATTGACCTAATTAAGAGATAACCAGGGGGGCGGCCAGGTAGCACAGCAAGTAAGAGCACCGGCTCCAGTGTTGAGAAGACCTGGAGATCGAATCCCGGGCTCAGACACTTAGCACCCACCCAGAAACACCTGGCCGTGTAACCTTGAGCAAGTTACTTAACCCCAATTGCTTAAAAAAAAAAAAAAGAGATTACCAGGGAAAGTGTGTTTTGCCAAAAGGCACCATAACCAATGAATTAATATAAATATCTAACATCTACACATTAAGTTTCATAGCATCCAAATGCTCAGAGCAAAAATGAAATGATCTACAGGAGAAAATAGACAATAAAACTATACTAGTAGAAAATCCCAATTTTCCTTTCTCAGACATAGGCAAATCCAACCATAAGATTAACAAGAAAGAAGTCAAGGAGATGAATAGAATTTTAGGAAAGTTAGATATGATAGTCCTCTAGAGCAACACTTCTTTCTTAAAGTGGGGGTTGTGACCCCACATAGGCTTACAAAAAAATTAGCAAAGTAGGTTTCTGAATGTGTAATGACCAACACTAATTCAAAATCAAATGCCTAATGAATCTAAGGTATTTCTAGCAGTTTGCCTGTGTTGCATCCCACAACTTCAATGTAGCCTTGTGTCTGAACACAAAGTATATACACTTTGAATGATACATGCCTTCCTGCCACACAACACCAAGGAATACTGCCCAAATGTGAGAAGGGGTATCTAGTGGAAAGAGTTTAAGAAGCCCTTCTCTAGAGAATTTTGAATGGTAATAGAAAGGAATATATTCTTTTTTCAGCTACACAACACCTTCACAAAAATTATACCTCCACAAAAATTGGTCGTGTGTTAAGACATAAAAACCTCTCAAACAAATGCAGAAAAGCAGAAACATTCAATGTACTCTTTGGGGACCGTAATGCAATAAAAAATTAAATTCAATAAGGGGCCTTTGAAACCTAGATTAAAAATTAATTGAAAACAAAACAACCTAATTGTAAAGAATGGGTGAGCAAAAGAACAAATCATAGGAACAATCAATAATTTCATTAAAAATAATTACTAAGTGAGAACATACTAAAATTTGTGTGAGATGGTCAAAGCAATACTTAGGACAAAATTTGTATCTCTAAATACTTACATTAATAAAAGAGAGAAAGAGAAGATCAAAAAATTTGCCTTGTAACTTAAAAAAAAAACTAAAAAAAGAACAAATTTAAGATCACCAAATAAACACCAAAATAGACAGCCTGGAAATCAAAGGAGATCTTAATAAGATTGTAAGTAAAAAAAAGTCATTGAACTAGTAAATAAAATTAAGAACTAGTTTTATGAAAGAAAACCAATAAAATACATATACCATTGGTATATCTCATGGAGTACTCATACTCCAGATTACTGAGTGTATTCTCTCCTTATGGTTCTGGTCTCCCTCAATTTCAGCTTTTCCTCTATCCCTTAGAAACAGTCCTTTTGTTTCAAGTCCCAGTCTAATGGGGGAATACAACATCCAAAAGAAATCTGAAAGGGACGGGGTGGTGGAATTAATCCAGGTGGAGGGCATGATAATGTCAAAGAAGTCCAAAGTGAGTGCAGCTGGGTAGGATAGAAGTTAGGAGAGATCTGTCCTGTCTTCTCTCCTTAAATGGAAGTTATGGTTCCACCCTCCAATCAGAAGAGCAGGGAGTAATGATTAAGGTATAAATAAGTAAAGAGGTTGATTGTACCTTGCAAGATGATGAAATTTCCCATTGATGAGTTTGCTGGGAACATGGTGGAAAAATCAGAGAAGTACAAAATTGGTACAGCCAGGTGGGAAATGAGGAGATAGCAGAAACACCCCAAGATTATCAGCAAAGCAATTTCTGAGAATCCTTGGGGAGAGGGAGTTTGCTCACTAACATGTCCATACACCAATGCAATCATATAGTGCTTAGAAAGGAAAAAAATAAAATCAGGCAAATGAGATGAATTTCAAATTTACATAAAATGAGGTGGTAGGATTCAGAGGATCATGAATTGGCTGGCCAGCTAGTCCCCATTCATAACATTCCTTCCACTTTTGCACCTGCATGTCTAGAATATATTTGTTCCTTATCTCCAACTTGTAGACTCCTTTAGTGTCATTCAAAATATACTACAAGTGCTGCCTCCTACAGGAAGTCTTTCCTGATCACCAGTTTTCAGCCCTGTCTCCTTCTGGAAGTTCATTTAAATAGCTATGTAAATTTTACACACACACACACACACACACACACACTATTTGCCTCTAAGACAAGGGATCTTAACCTGATGTCTATGAGCTTTTTAAAAATATCTATTTTGATAAAATATTTTTATATTATTGGTTCCTTTTGCAATCCTATGTATTTTATTCTGAACTTGAGAAATAAAACAAACATTTCCATAATGTAGTAGAATAGAAAAAATGATTGCACATGAAACTGTAAATCTATTATGTACACCTTGCTATTCCTTCTAGATATATATTAAAGTTATCATGTAACTTTCTTTTCCCCCTTTTTTCTTCCCTTCCCCCACCCTAGAGATGACTGCCATTAGAAACACACTCACACTTGTACAGTGTGTGTGTGTGTGAATGTATCTGGATAAGTGTGTGTGTGTGTAAAATGTTCTTTCTCTGGATGGAGGCAACATCTTCTTTCACAGATCCTTTGTAGTAGTTAATTTGGGTCTTTATAATAATCAAAATGACTTTGTCGCTCAAAGTTGTCCTTAAAACAATATTGCTATTACTGTATACAATGTTCACTTGGCTTTTTTTTGTTCATTTCTCTCTTTATTATTTCCTGCAAGTCTATTCATGTTTTTCTAAGATCATGGAGTTCGTCATTTCTAAATTCACAGTAGTATTCCATCACAATCATATACCACAACTTGTTCAGCCACATTCCCCAATTGACAGGCATCCCCACAGTTTCCAGTGTTTTGCCACTACAAACAGAGCTGCTATCAATATTTTAGAACATAAAGGTTCTTTTCCTATTTTCCCTGATCATCCTGGGAAACAGACGTAGTAGTGGTATTGCAGGGGTCAAAGGGTATAAAGAAAGATATTATAAGAAATTTGAAGAACATGAAACATCTTTTATGTACTTAAAAACAATCTTCTGAAAAGTGGGCCACAGGCTTCATCAGACAAGGCCCAAGGGGCCCATGACAAAGAAAAGGTAAAAAACCCTGATTTATTGGAATATAACCCCAGTGAAAGCAGGACTGCTTCATGAGTGCATCCTCAGTTCCCAGCACATAGTAGGCATTGTTAGCCAGGAGGAGCCAGACCTTTTCCTCTCCTACTAAGCAGTTTCTACACCTAAGTCACTGCTACCCCAGAGAGAATTTTCCATGGGGAAAGCAGGCTTGTTCCAAACAGTAAAACACTGTTCTGACATTTTTTAGCCTACAGAAGAGGTTCTCAAACCTTTCTGTATCATGGATCCCTTTGGCAGTCTTTTGAAGCCTGTGGACTCCTCAGCACAATATTTTTCAATGCATAGGATTACCAAGGAAATGAATTATATTGAAATATAGTTATCAAAAAAAATTTTTTTCAAAAGAGTATATGGACCTCAGGTTAAGAACCCCTGGGCTACAGCAGAGGAAGGAAAAAGGGCTTATCTAATTCAGTTCTGCTTTGGGGGAATTTTATTTAAAAAATGATTAATAGCAAAAACTGTAATATTCACTATCTAAATATAGCTCAGTTCTGAGCCTGGGGAATGCCTGGCACTTTTGGGACACTTTGGACAGATTTGGGCTCTGACCCTGAACCCAGGAGTGTGTGGGTAAATGTTTAACAATAGACTGGGGGTGAGGGGCAATGTATGTTTGGACTCACTTTTAAGTTTAATCTGTATCATTAACATTTTTTCTGTCACTTTCTTAAGTCTAGACCAGGGATGGGGAACCTGTGGCCTCAAGGCCACATGTGACCCTCTAGTCCTAGAGTGCAGCCTTTTGACTGAATCCAAACTTCAAAAAACAAATCCCCTTAATAAAAGGATTTGTTCTGTAAAACTCGGACTCGGTCAAAAGATCACACCCCTGAGAACTTACAAGGTTACATGTCGCTTCAAGGTTGTCAGTTCCCCATCCCTGGTCTAGACAACCAACAGATCAATAAATCAAGGTCATATTTGTACTGTTTGCTGATTCCCATAAATACTTAGACTGCAAATTTAACAATCAGCCTTAGATAGCATTCCAGTAACCCCTGCCTGGACCTTTCCCTACCCAAACACTGTTCCTTCCTATTATAGCACCCCTATGCACAGATAAGGCAACACAAAGATCAATAATAATTTCATCTATTGTTTTTATGTAGCCAGAAGAGATCATCTGAACAATTTAAATAAAAATAACTAAAGAATTTAGGATAGCCTTTAGACCCACCTTCTGCCCCTATCTCAGGCAGAGAGGAGTGAAGAACAAAGGGAAGATTGTACTTCCTAGTCTGGTACCTGTTCTCCAAAACAGAAGGTCAGCAACTACCACCCCATTCTGGCTACTGAAAGCAGAGGCACATGGGACTCTGACAACAGCCATACTCTGTTACTGCTCCCTACCTTGGACAGCTGTCCCATAGGCTGCTGTGTCTCCACGCTTGGTTTCCCCAGGCTCTGTCTTCCTCCAGGCTCTACTCCATCTCCTTGACCCACTGCAGTGATTACTGTTATTGTTGCTGCCACAACTGATGGCTGCTATGGTGTTTCATTTAAGGACTTCCAGATAGGTAGGAATCCTTTTCACTGCTCATAGCTCATCAGAGTCTCAGTTCCTTTGTGGCTGGGAAGAAAAACATAGTTTGTTCAGGCCTACATTTCCCAGAAATATACACAGTCACGCTCTAACTATCTCTACCCACAGAATTCCGCCTCAAAATCTGATCACACACACACACATGTGTCTCTATGTAAGTATGTATACTATGATTTCATTTGTGTCGAGAACTCTCAGTGTGAAAACTCTTTTTACCAATGGAGATCAGTGCTGTGTACAATTTGGGGTCTTAGAGAGTAGTCTAAGGGCAATGAAGGGTTAATGTATTCACCCATGGTCATATAGCTAGTATGTGTCAAATGTCAGATGTGAATCCAAGTCTCCCAAATTTCCAGATTGGTCCTCTGTCCAATCCTCTATACTGTTTCCCTTTAATAATGAATATTTCATTTTTCTATCTTCTTTTCGACACCTGCCTTAGTTTCCTGAAGTATACTTTTTACCTTCTCCCTTGTCTCCTCATCTTCCTTTCTGCTTTTCCCTCTTCTCTCCCAAGAAAGGAATGATTGAGATTTCCACTGTTCTCCATTCAACCATATAAAGGTAATTCCTCCCCTCTAGACTCCCTCTTCCTTTTGACGTAGCTACTCCTTCTGTCTTATCTTTGAGTATACACCTATCACCTCTAATCTCAACCTCTCTAGAAGCTCTTCCATTCAGCCCTTAAATTGGTCTTCTTCCTTGCCTTCCCTTCACTCTCTGCTGCTTCCCCAATGGTGCTATCTCTTTATCTCTCTCCTCCCCCTTAATGGACACTCCATCTCAGACTCTGGGCTGTCTTTTTCATCACCTAACTCTCATCGTCTGCCAGTCCCATTTTTTCCCCAATTCCCCACCATCTGTACCTGTACAACTTGCCAGAAACTCAGCCTAAAAAAACTGAAGGATAAAACTGGCATCTAAATAAAAAACGAGGTGTTCATTTATGCTATTATGTAAATGTGGTCATTTTTTTGCTTACTGTCTCCTTAGACATAAATCTATCCTCTGGTTTGTCTAAACATGTATAAGAAAGTAAGCCCCTGACCCTGTAATTTTCTGGTTTCAAACTCACTAAAATGTCTTTCCCCTTTTTTAACTAAGCCACATTTCCATCTCTGTGCCGTTGCCCTGTGGCTGTCCCAAGCGCCTGGAATAATCTCCCTTCTCACCTCTTCAAAGCCCAAGTGCTCTGATTTCTAAGAAGCCTTTCCTGCTCCCTCTCCTAAATGCTAATCCCATTACTTCCAAGGTTATCTTATACCTACTTCATATATATCTTATATAAACCTATATATACACATGTTATTTTTCTCGTTATACCCTAAGCTGCTTGAAAAGAGGAAAAGTTTTGTTTTTGTCTCTGTATCCCCACCATCTGGCACACAGTAGGCACAATGCTTGTTGATTGATTATCTTCTCTTCTTGTAACTGATCTCTCAGACTTTACAAAGGACAACTATGAATCCTAATGTCAGATAACACCAACTAATGTCAAATAATAATCAGCACAAATTGCTCCTCAATGTGTATTTTTAGTTATGTATTGTTTTGGGAGTTTTTTGGTGGGGACAGGTTTATATTTTCGCATTTAAATTTTTTTCCTGTCTTAAAATTACTTATGTAATGTATATATGAGATTGTCTAAATGCATAGATGCAGCTCACTGGTGACATAGAAAGATGTCTGTAATCGGGCTCACCTTTTTGAAGAGGAAAAAGACCATACCACAACCAGCCTAGCTGGGGTAGAAACAGGCAGGTCCCAGGACCACTGAGGCTAAGTGATCTCTCCTACGGTCTCCAAGATGGATGTTGGGCTAAGATTATATCTGTATCTAAGAGTTATGATTCTAAGAGGTTCAGAAGGAAAGCTGCTTTCCTGATCAGTCTCAAGGAGACTGATTACCCTCACCAACTTAGCCATTTCCCATCAAATGGTAATTATACAAAAGACCATCAGGAATAGCAAATTACAAGTAAGCCTATTTTTCCAAATCAAATAGCAAACAGAAATCACAATAAGGTCTTAGATACCAAAGAATACACAAAGTAAATTAACTCTTCATCTGGAAGTCAGTTAAGATCTCAGGTCAAACCAGTAGAAGAAAATATTTTACTTAGCAGAGGTCTTAGGTTGAAAGTTCTCAAGGTCAAGGGTCATGATAGGGCAGCTTCCCTCAAATGTCCACCCTGAAGTTCTGCAGTAGCCACTAAGTAGTTCTTGTCTAGCTTTTCAACTACCTCCTTCTAAATGCTCTCTCAAAGTTAGGAGGCAAACTCTCTTATGCAGATATCAGTGTCAAGCTCAGCATTCTCTCAGGCAATTGGGAGTCAAGGCTCCTTCTTATGCACCACAGAGATGACAGGGCTGTCTTTCAGGGCACTGAAATATTACATTCCTCCCTCTGGCTAAGACTTTTTGCAGCCCCAGCAAAAGTCAGCTGGAATAAGTTTGAAACACTTAACTATACAGCATGACTACAAACATTAGTGATTTAAAAAATAAGTGTGATTTTCCTGGCATCTCAGATAACCAATTTATAGTACAAATGAAAGCAAAAGAAATGTTTATTAACAAGCAATAGACCATTACCTGACAGAAAGAATACTGTGGTGATAACAAAATATGACAATAATAAATATATAAAATAAACAACATATGAACAATTAATAACAAAACAATAATAGCTTGCATATATGCATATTGTGTATCTATATGTGTGTGTGTGTATATATATATATATAGAGAGAGAGAGAGAGAATGAGAGAGGGAGAGAGAAGAAGAAAAGGAGAGGAGGAGGAGGAAGAGGAGAAGGAGGAGGAGGAGGAGAAGAGAGAGAGAGAGAAACTCCCTTTTGAGTTTACAAAGTGTTTTATAGTTATCTCAATTTCTCCTCACAACAATACCTTTTTTTTGGGGGGGGGCAGTGGTGTAAGTGGTAGCCTCATTTTACAGACAGGAATATTGAGGCAGAGTCAAAGTGACTTTCCCAGGTTCACACAACTAGTTAGTATCAGAGACAGAATTCAAACTCAAGTCTTCTTGATCCTAGGTCCAGCATGCCACTCCCTGAACTACCTACCTGCCTCTGATGATGTTAGATGCAGGGCATAGCACACACATACACAAGAGTACAAATAAATGCACAATACACAGCAATTACTTATAAATAACAATGCAAAACAAGGATAGCTAACAAAGTGAAGCTAGTTATTTACAACATTAAACCTCCATACTTTTTAAAAAATATAGTCCTATATATTTTTAAATATAGTTTAACTGCCAACATAAGCATACACATAAAACAATTAGTGGCGACATTCCCATGGCATGAAATAACACAAAACATAGCTAAATGAAAGTAAATTGAATGGGTTTCTTCAGGTTCACCTGTAACATCACAAGTAAATCTAGTGAATGGCACAAGATTTGTTCATTTTTCTCTGATCTCTCCACCTTGGCTACTAGATGGCCTTGGCTGACCATTAGGATTATGAGATTTTTCTACCTATAGTTGGGCTGATAGCAGGGCCACGTTCACTATCAGTATGTTTGAGCTCTGTGGGTTGTCCTTATTCCCTAGAGTCTACATACCACAGTTCTGGGCAAGAACTTGTGTGATCCTACACAAGTCATTTTATTTCTTTGAAACTTAGTAGCCTTATCTGTAGAATGAGGTTATTATTACTTGTACTCTCTACTTTACAAGGTTGTTGTGGGGAATATAATTTGTAAACTTTAGGACATTGTGCATATATACACGTATATGTGAGCTCACTCCCTTCTCTCTCTTTCCCTTTCCTACCTCCCATCCTTCCAATCTCTCTTATGGACAGATAGAGAGCTGTAGACCATATGATAGTACAGTTTAGTAGACTCCAAACCTGGTGGAATAAGCAGATCTAAATAATATCAGTTAGTGGATTAATGTGAATATGAAGGAATTGGGTAACACCATGTTTTATGTTCAGTATGACACATTTATCAGTGACTTGGGTGAAGTATGCCATACAGGTCTGCATCAATTTGGGGGTGACATAGAACCGAGTGGAAGAGACAATGTGCTAGGTGACAAAATTGGGATTTTGACAAGCTGGGGATATAGGCTGAACACAAAAAGATGAAATTTAAGAGTGAAAAATATAAAGTCCAGCACTTGTGTTAAAAACCATCAACGGAACAAGTCAAAGAATGGTGGTGATATGGTAGAAAGTTATTAATATAAAAAAGTTAAGAAGTTTAAATTGTCTAGAATCTTCACAAGATTCAATGCCATATATTTTTGTTGAGTCATTTCAATCACGTTTGACTTTGTTACTCCATTTGGAATTTTCTTGGCAAAGATACTGGAGTGACTTGCCATATACAGTTATCCCTTCCACAATGCAGTGGGTATGGATACAGCACCTCTGTGATCCAGTAAATCTGCATACAAGTTTTGGCCCTCCCTTTGTACAAGAAAAGATCTGAATTTTTTCTTTTTCTTTTCTGAGGTGTTTATAATACCTCACTATAAAATTTGGGTTAATATTATACATGTATTTTATGCATTTCTGAGTTCCTAAACTTTTTCTGTGTCATCTGCTAACCTTCACTTATCATCTACGGCTTCCATAAAACTCCCCCCAAATTCCCATTCAATTTCTTATGCTGACCCACAATATATCAAAACCATGATGGGGAAACTTGCAATGTGGAAGAGACAACTATACAAGGCAACCCAAAAGGCCAAAGATATTGCTAGGCTGCAGTGATTGAATGTGAGCTCCTTGAGGGCAGGAACCCTTATTTTGCCCTCCTCTGTATTCATGGGGTTTAACACCGTCCCTGTCACATAGTACAAGTTTAATAAATGCTTATTGACTGACTGGGGTATGATACTTCAGTCAGTTAGTTAAATGAATGAGGGGATAGTTCCTTTGGTACAACTTGGTCAGATCACACCTTGATAGCTAGATGCACCAACAAAATGTTTCATATGGTATCTAAAGAAATGACTCATTTTCTGTTCTTGCATCTGGTCCATTGCTGATGCCATCTAGAAGACCCAGGGCAAATGCAGTACAGTCCCTCAAGCTATAACAAATTCCTCATATGAAATATTCCTAACCTTAAAGTGCTAAATAAATACTAGCTATAATTGTCATCCAATGAGACTTGAATAGATTCATTCCCTAATTTATAACATTTTGACTCTCTTAAATGTACATTTGTGTGCCAAAAAAATGTATCAGTACACCATCTGGGATTTGTACTGCAACACCTTCATAGAGCCTTTCCTCTGAGATTACCTCCAATTTATCCTGTCTGAATCTTGTTTTTATAGTTGTTTGCATGTTGTCTCCTTTATTAGATTGTGAGAACAGGGACTGTTTTTTGGCCTTTCTTTGTATTCCCAGTGCTTAGTACCATGTCTGGCACATAGGAGGCACTCAATAATTCCTCGTTGAACAGAATGGACATGATGATGCATTTCATGAGTGCTATAATATGTGATTTCCAAATTTGCCACTTGCTTATACTCGAAATGCTGCCTCTGTTTACTTTTCCTTCCACTCCACAGTACCCTCATATATATAACCCCTCACTCAATAATCACAACAGTTCTGGATAAATATATTTTTATTTTGTGACTTATCTTGAGTGTTATTAATATTTTATTAGAAACAATTGATTTTCTACTATCTATGGGCTTTTTCAAACATTTGTTGCATTCTTAAGTAGATCTTCTAATGCCTTGGGAGAATCAATGCAACATACAACCCAGACAATGAATATCAGGTTTCTTTTTGTAAATTCTATTCCTGGTTCTTCTTTTACTGGCTTCAAATTATTGCTATTATTATGTAAATAAATAATATGATCATAGCTGTACACCTAGAAGGGACCTAGGAGATCATCTAGATTAAACCTCTCATTTTATAGATAAGAAAATTGACCTCAAGCAGATTGCCTCCCCTCCAAGAACCTCCCATGGCTAGGAAATGGCAAAGGCATAATTTGAGCCCAGATGCTCAAACTCTGAACTCAGTACTCTTCACTTCACCCCCTTAAGAGGAAAGAACACCAGATCCAAAGAGGATCTGGATTCAAATACTACCTTTTCTTCTTGTTTTCTGTGACCTCTTTGGGTCACACTTTCTTTCCTCATCCATATAATGGTGTTGGACTAGATCCATGGTGTCAAATTCAAATAGAGGTGGGAGTCACTAAACTCTTCAGAAGGATTGTTGTCATGTTTCCTTCCTTCTTTCCTTTCTTTCTTCTTTCTTTCTTTCTCCTTCTTCTTCTTTACTTTTCTATTCTTCTTTCTTCCTCTTTCTCTCTACTTCCTTTTTTCTTTCCTGCTTTCCTTTTTCCTTCTCTCCTCCTTTCTTTCTCTTTTCTTCATTTTTCCTTCCTTCTTTCCTTTTTTTCTCTCTCTCTTTCTTCTTCTCTCTCTTTCCTTCTTTCTTTCTTTATTTCATTAAACATTTCCCAATTAAATTTTATTCTGTTTTGGGTCACACTCAGGAGAGTTTTTGGTCAGATGTGGCCCACAGACTGCATGTTTGATGCCTCTAAACTGGATATCAAAAGTTCCCTTCTAGTTCTAACACATAACACAACAGGATCCTAGTATGGTTTAGTTTGTATAGAGCTTTTCCAGAAACATTTCCTCCCCATCTCTGCATTCCTCCTGACATACCGAAAACAAGCCATAATTGCTAACTCAAGGCTCTCACAAAATCAGATCTTGTCTTGACTGCATCTTCATCCTTTAAAGAAAGAACAAAATAGGGGCGGTTAGGTGGCGCAGTCATAGAGCACAAAGCCCTGGAGTCAAAAGGACCTGAGTTCAATGGGCCTCAGACACTTGACACACATACTAGCTGTGTGACTTTGGGCAAGTCACTTAACCCCAATTGCCCTGCCTTCCCCCCTCCAAAAAAAGCAAAAACAACCAAAACCAAAATAATCTGCTTATTAAATTAACTGCATTGTCTCTTATGTTGCATTGAGATATTCTTTCAATGTCATTAATCACACTACCAGCCCATAAACTGGGACATGCAGTTAAAAGACTTTTTGAGGCAGATTTCCATGGTCTTTTGAGACAACTGAATGGCTATCAGGCCTTGTGGCCTTTTTCATGCTTCTTGTTCTTTGAATGGACTCCGTCCTATAGGGACAGCTATAGAAATAAGTTGACTGAATAACTAAGAGGAAATCAAAGTTCATTTATCAGCTGATCCAGTAACCAGGTATCTTTTTGGGTTTGTTTTGTTAAGATATTGAAAAAACCTTTCAAGTAAATATCTACCATTTTATTCCACCATTAGTTGGACAATATAGCATGACATTCTTCAGAGTACTGCACAATTAATGAAAAAAAATTTAAATTGTTCTCTATTTCTTGATCATGGTAGATTACAAAAGAAGATAATTTGGTCAACAGACATTTGCAAGCTTAGGTGTTTTGTTCTGGATTGTTTTAATATGATGGATATTAGGTAGCCTCTATAGAGCACTGATCTTGGAGCAGAAAGAACTGAATTCAGATCCTGCCTCTGAAATATTGGCTTTATGACCTTGGGCAAGTCAGTCAGTCTGTAAATAAACATTTATTAAGTACCTAGTCTGGGTATAGGGATGCTGTGTTAAGTTCAGGAGATACAAAAGGAAAAAGACAGTCCCTTTCCTCAAGGAGCTCATGATTTGATGGAGGAGACTACAAGCAGACAGATATGTACAAGCAAGCTATATACAGGATAAATAGTAAATAACTAGAATGAATAAAACAAAAAGATGATAAAGAAAAGAATAATAAAAAAAAGAATAAAAGAATTAGAAGTGCTAGAATTAAGAGGGTTTGAGGAGGACTTGACTTCAGGAGCTCCCTATGCCAATTAAATCACAGGTTCAGTAAATAAAATGTATTATACAACTTTCATTTGCCTAAGAATTTTTTCCCAGCTCATGCTACTTATTGGCATCCCCCAACAATATGACCAGACATATGATTAGCTTCTGGCTATGGGAAGACTTTTATTCTATCAGCTGCACAATCAAGGAACAACAGCAAGAATTTTCAGAAGTCAGCCAACTAGTCACAGAGATTTTTATCTGTTGGTTTTTTATGTGTCCTATAACTGTTTCTAGGGCAAATGTTTCTGTGATATAAATAAGTTAAGTCATTGTTGAGGTAGGGAGAAGGGGGTGTGCAGAAATTTCTGACAAGGGCCTAAGCATCACCAAATAGGATAATGACCCAAAATGGATATGATCCATATTTACCATTCCAAATTTCTTCTTTTCAAAGGAATGGAAAGCATCCAATCCAATAAAGGATAGGATTGCTTTAATGCTGCAAAAGTCATGACTCCAACAAAGTGGACACTTCCATTGCTTGAAAGATGAGTTTTTTGAGTTGCTGTGACCCAGCCAATTTATCACTTGCAAACAAGCTTTGGGCTCAAATATATGAAGAGTGATTACCTAAGAGAATGGTGCCTAGTTCTTTTCATATATTGGAAAATAAAACAACTGTGTGGTGACAGCATTACACAAGGTGTCCCAAAGCTTTAGTGCAGTTTTAAACTATTAAAGCTTAGTATTATTAAATGGCTATACTAGCTTAAAACTGCACTAATATTTTTGGGACACCTTATAAAACCTCTTAGAATGTTGTTGCTATTGTTCATCCTCAAAGAAGACCAATGTCATCATGAGGGAGATATCTTGACTTGAGAGTAAATTGTATTTAAGTGAGGCAGAGCTGTGCAAAATCTTAGAATGCAAGCTTCTTGAGAATAGACACTATCTTTTATTGCTCATATTTGTATCCAAAGCACTTAGCACAGTGCCTGGTACATAGCAAATGCTTAATAAATTGTATTAAGAAATTCTATTCAGAAATATTCTTTGCTTAGCAATAGATGGATGGATGGATGGATGGGTAGGCATCTTTGAGGACCTTAAATCTCTCTATCATCTATTTTGTCTAAATCACAGAACTTTCCTTATGTTCAGAACTTAACTTTTCAGACACTAACTAGCTTTGTAACTCTGGGCAAGTCCATTGGCCTCCCTGGGTCTCCATTTTCTATCTGTAAAATAGGTGTAATAGTAATCTACCTGATTTCACAAGATCATCGATTATAAGCTGAAAGGTAACCCCAGAGTTGGTCTAATCCAACTCTCTCATTTTAAAGATGAGAAAATTGAGTCCCAAGGATGTTTAGTGACTTGTCAAAGGTCATTCAGATATTAGGTATCAGAGGCAGAATTTGGCATCAGAATCAATGCTCTTCTCACTGTACCAACACCATATCACAGGTTGTCATGAGGCTCAAGTGCAATGAGATTTGCAAAGTACTCTGAAAGACATAAACAGCTGCATAAATGTGAGCTGCTATTTAAATACTGGGTTATTATATGTAACTATGTTCTATGTCACATATAGAATAATAATAGTTATTACTGTTCTAAGCTAATATTTTCTTTTGCTAAATATATAATTCTTTTTAGAGGGAGTACAATTCCATTATTAATACACAGCAACTATGTTGGGTTTTCATCAGATGAATTTCAATGTCACTGTTCTAAAAGAAATATACTTTTTCTTATCTTTTCTACTCAGATGCTTTATTAACTATTTACAAGTTTGGCACAATTTAATTCAGTGGCTAATTCAATTGAAGTTGGCCTTTCCTACTCAGTTCACAATGAAAGCTTTAGATCAGATTCTCTCTCTTCATTTTTCTCATCTTATTTCCCACATAGCAGCACTATACATGATTGAAAGAGTCTATGGGCACAAGGTAAATTAGAATTCCATATTTTATCATTCCTTTGGAGGTACCTAGTGGGCATTTTGAAACCCTTGAATTCCAAATGTTCTTTTTGTTAGGAGTTCTTTGAATTATTTCTGTAGTTCTTGTGGTGTTTAAAAAGTTCAAGAGATATTGTTTCTGGGTAATTAGTCATTTTATCAGTAATGCTAACATTTTGATAAAATAGGTCAGTGGTACTCTTGAATGCCAAAGATCCTTATGGTGGCAGGCTCAAGGCTTATAGAGTCTTGGAAAAGTGGGTGTTCCATAGGGTGGCAATCAGCTCTGATGGTTTAGCAAGTAATGATAGAGAATGAATATTACAATGAGGGACTGAGATGACATCATGTCACTCTTGGAAAGAGAGACTCTCCCTATACTCATACTACCCCCAGCCTTGAGCAGTGTAGACAAAGGATTTACCTCCACCCAAGACTGATTGAATGTAATTCACCTTAGATTAGAGATTATTTGTAAAGCTGGGTGGGATCTGATAGAGGAGATAGTTGATTCAACCTTCAGAGACCGAGATTTTGAAATGAAGACTTTAGAAAAATGGGAAACTCTGGACTTCCCCAAATCATTGGTTATGAATAATAATTTCTCTCGTTTTCCGGTTGGTCATTGTTGTTTGATTCTGTATGGCATAGCAGAGTGAATTCTGGAATTGAACTACAGTTGGTTCAAATTATTTTTGAATATAATTTGACTCTCACACTGACTCACAGTGAGGCTATTTTACAGATAAAGAAAGCAGGCATTTACAGAGTTTAAA
This sequence comes from Petaurus breviceps papuanus, assembly GCF_028583685.1. Taxonomy (NCBI): domain Eukaryota; kingdom Metazoa; phylum Chordata; class Mammalia; order Diprotodontia; family Petauridae; genus Petaurus; species Petaurus breviceps. The sequence continues at coordinate 186,419 of NW_027185797.1, read as the reverse complement.
TACCTGTAGTACTTACCTGCCACAGGCTTCTGTGAGTGTCTAATGATATAGTATATTCAATGCAATTTGCAAACTTCAAAGCATTGTATTCAAGCACTGTCAGTTATTATTAATGGAATGATTGGATTATCCCAATAACAGGCTAAAGAGTGATTCCTATCATCCTAATATCCTGAAATCCTGATAACTATCATCCTAAACTTTCTTGGGAATAAAGAAATAAGCAAAAGCAGATATGACACTAATTTATAAAAGTGGAATTTTAAAAGGGGATGCCAAGCAAAAAAAAAAAAAAAATCCAGCCTTTTTAGATGGGTGTGATGGCACAAAGTGGGATTTAGACCTGATTTCTCCCCCTACTGGCTCTACAGAGAATAATAATATTTTAACCCACAGCACACTGTAGAATTTTCATGTTGTTAAAAAATCAGTCTCTTATTTAAATCGGCTAGCTAATAGGAAAATCCCTCAAGGGCACATTTTTCACAGTATTTTATTTGTTACATGGTGAAAGAATTCAAGAATTCATATCCAGAGACTTTCACCAGGCAGCCCACATTTTCACATTAATCTTCCTCAATAGACTTCTTCTGAAAAGGATTTGTATTGACTAAGTCACATGAAAATAGATTTCTTGGTTAAAGTTCTTACTTATTAATGCTAATTTTTGCCTTAAGTAGTTCTGTGAAAATTACAAGGGGAAAACAAAGTCCTTTAGGTCAGTTAATAACTTTAAACTGACCAATCGACTAAAATAATAATAAAAGAATGAAAATTCCATGAGTTTCTCCTTTCAAGTAATACTGTTATGGGAAATTGCTTTCACAGAAAAGACAAGACTTCGGATTGTATGACCACATTTTTATCGCTTATTGTTAGATAGATAGATAGATAGATAGATAGATAGATAGATAGATAGATAGATAGATAGATAGATAGATAGA
>NW_027185797.1:115383-185465 GCF_028583685.1 Petaurus breviceps papuanus | reverse complement strand
GGGACTCTCAAAACGGCTTCCCAGAATTCAGATCAAATCACAGAACAATTATGGACCTGGAGAGTTTCTGCTCTGATACTTACTAGCTGTGGACAAATCTTTCTGAACCTAAGTTTCCTCATTTGTAAATTGAAATAATGCCATTAACAGCTATACCTCAAATGTTTTACAAACCTGAAAACATCATGTAAATGTGAATTGATATTTACTGAACATAAATGATCTGAAGATCAATAAGATAATGCTTCCAAAGGCTGCTAGAAAGACAAGAGAATAGGAGAAATCAAGAGGGAACAGGAAATAAAAGAAAGGCCCAAAAGTGAGCCCTGAAAAAGAGCTGTTTGACCCAGTACTGCCAAGATCACTTCCTCCTCTCTGTTTTCCATGCTTTTGTTAAATGTAGTCAAGGGTCAGAGAGTGACTTTCCGACTCCAATCAACATGGAGAACATGACTAAACGTATTCCTATATGGAGTTTGATACTGCCAGCATGTTGTGGTTTCAGGGATACCAGGGCAAAGAATTAAACTTGTCCAAGGCTAGCCAAAAAATGAAATTCAAACATTAGGGTTTCATTTGCCTGATTCCTTTCAAAATATCAATAGCCCTGAGAGGGATAACATTTTAAGTTGTTATAATCATTTGATTAATATAAAATGTAGAATAAGGGTTTTTTTTTTGAGGGGGAGGAAGGGGTAATTAGCAAATAAAAAAGAGTGAAGGCACCAGATACCTGAGGTAGATAAGAAAGGGATGCCACAGAGAAGGCATGTGCCAGGTCCTCCAACCTCTTATTGCAAGGGATTCATGACCCTGACACAGATATACCCAAGAGATAGGAAAAGGATCATAAGCTATCAATAACTCATCACCTGTCACTGACATTCGTCCCAGAGACATAGTCCCAGGAAACAACAAAGGGCTAGGTATAGCTTTGAGCCATGACCTCAGGTAGTCTGCAGCACTAAACTAGATACAAGTTAGGAAGACACTCCCCCTCACCCCTCAACATACACAAACATACACATATCATGTATGACCTTGGGAAAGTTACTTAATTCTGGTGAAAATACTTTGGGCCAACTGACAAGGATAGGGATAAATAGGTCAGGGTCTAGGACAAGATTTGAAAGATCCCAGAATCAGAATTTCAGAAATAGAAAGGACATTGTCATTGTTGTTGTTCACTCACTGAGTCTTTGTGACCCTGTTTGAGGTTTTCTTAGCAAAGATGCTAGATCGGTTTGTCATTTCCTTCTCCAGCTCATTTTGCAGATGAGGAACTGAGGCAAATAGGGTTAAGTGACTTGCCCAGGGTCACACAGCTAGTAAGTGTCTGGGGCTCGATTTGAACTCATGAAGAAGAATCTTCCTGATTCTAGGCCCAGTACTCTAGTCACTGTGCCACCTAGCTGTCACAGAAAATGCCTTAGACATCATCTAATTCAATCTATTCTATAGTCGAGGACACTGAGAGCCAACAAAGTTCTAGTTTCAACCTTTGTTGAAATTCAGTTCTGTAATGCCCTGCTCATTGTTTTTGCTGGCACTGTCATATTCTCATGTTGGTTAGTTGGTTGGTTACTTGTGGTCCTTTGATCTTGAAAAGGTCCAAAATGGCATCACTATGATAAAGTCAAGTTTTATTGTGTCCAACTGTGGCTGATTAGATCAATATGAGCTCAGAATGCTCTACCACAGGTCAGGCACAAATAGGTCCTGTGAACATGTGGGGTGAATTCCTCAAGACACCCACATCAGTAATGAGTCGTTTAAAATAAAAACAGTTTCTTTTTTTTTGAGACATAATTTTGTCCTTTGCCATGTCCTGAGTCTTCCAATTCTTTTCTTGACAAAAGCATCTGTGAAGTAGAAATATGAGCTTTGGACAGTCTTCAAGTCATTGAACCATATTTATTCCTTTTTTACTAATCCATATTTACCAATATATTTCCCACTATTCTCACCCATGTCTGTCTTTGAATTGAAGTCACTGAGTCTCAAAGTGGAGGTTTGTAGCTATTTGTGTACAGACAGACTACCTATTTGACATAGCAAAATTAACATAAAGCCAGAACAAAGAAAATAAGAAAAAATAATATGGCATGCAATTAACAAAACTCATCACTGTTTCTGGAATCATGAAGACCTCAGTTCAAATATGGCCTCAGACACTTACTAGCTGTGTGATCCTGGGAAATTCCTTGATTGTATCAAAAAAATTTAATTTCACTCAGAAATTGTTTTTTTTCTAAACCATACCTGTGATTTCATTAGTGTAAGATCTTTGCAAGGAACTGACTCTGCTAACTTTGATCAGCTACTTCTCTCTTTTTTAAAAATTATTTTTTAGTTTACATCATTCATTTCCACAAGATTTTGAGTTACAAATTTTCTCCCCATTTTTCCCCTACCTACCACCCCAAAACAGAGATCCCACTGAATATCCCCACTCCCAATCTGCTCTCCCCCATATCTTCCCCCATCCCCCCTCCAACTTTCCAGTAGGGCACAGTGGATCTCTATGCCCCAGTGCCTGTATATCTTATTTCCCAGTTACATGTAAAATAATAATAATAATAATTATATATTTTAAACATTTTACTTTAAACCTTTGAATTCCAGATTCATTCCCTTCCTCCCTTCTCACCCACCCTTACTGGGAAGATAAGCAATTCAATATAGGTTGTACATGTGTAGCTACGCAAAACATTCCCATAGTGGATATATTGAAAAGACTGACTATATATCCCTCACTCCTATCCCCCCTCCCACTTGTTCTATTTTCTGCTTTGATCCTGTCCCTTTTCAAAAGTGGGTGCTTCCAACTTCCCTGCCCTCCAGCCTGCCCTCCCTTTCATCATCCCCCCTCTCATACCTTTCTCCCTACTCTCCTGTAGGATGAGATACCCTATTTAGTGTGGATGTCATTCCCTCCCTAAGCCCAATTCAATGAGAATAAGCTTGACTCATTCCTTTTTACCTTCCTGTTCTTCCCCTCCATTGTAACAGTTTTCCCTTGCCTCTTCTATATGAGATAATATACCCCATTCTGTCTCTCCCCATCTCCTCTCATTATATTCCTCTCTCATCTCTTAGTTTCACCTTTTAAGTATCATCCCTTCCTATTCAATTTGTCCTGTGCCCTCTATCTATATATACCTGTACACATATATACACACACTCACATATGTATTCACATGCCCATATACCCTCCTATATAGACATATATATGTATGTGTGTGTATATTTCTATTCCCTTCAACTATTCTCATACTGAGAAAAGTTTCATCAGTTATAATTATCATTTTTCCATGTAGGGATATAAATAGTTCAACTTGGACAAGTTCCTTATGATTTCTTTTCCTGTTTACCTTCTCATGCTTCTCTTGCTTCTTGTATCTGAATGTCAAATTTTCTATTCAACTCTGGTTTTTTCTTCAAGAATGCATGAAAGTCCTCTATTCCACTGAATGAACATATTTTCCCCTGAAACATGATACTCAGTTTTGCTGGGTAGGTGATCCTTGGTTTTAATCCCAGCTCCTTTGACCTCCAGAATATCATATTCCAAGCCCTTTGATCCCTTAGGGTGGAAGCTGTCAGATCCTGTGTTATCCTGATTGTGTTTCCACAATATTCAAATTGTTTCTTCCTGGCTGCTTGTAATATTTTCTCCTTGATCTAGGAACTCTGGAACCTGGCTATAATATTCCTAGGAGTTTTCTTTTGAGGATCTTTTCAGGAGGTGATCGATGGATTCTTTCAACCCCTATTTTGCCCTCTGGTTCTAAAACATCAGGGCAATTTTCCTTGAGAATTTCTTGAAGGATGATTTGTAGGTTCTTTCTTTGATCATGGTTTTCAGGTAGTCCAATAACTTTTAAATTCTCTCTCCTGGATCTATTTTCCATATCAGTGGTTTTTTCCAATGGGATATTTCACATCGCCTTCTTTTTTTTTTCATTTGTTTGGATCTGTTTAATAGTATCTTGATTTCTCATAAATTCACTAGCTTCCATTTGCTCCAATTTAATTCTGAAGGAATGATTCTCTTCAGTGGGTTTTTTAGATTCTTTTTCCATCTGGTAAATTCTGTTTTTAATGCATTCTTGTCCTAATTGCCTTTTTGAGCCACTTTTGCCATTTGAGTTAGTGTATTTTTTAAGGTGTTATTTTCTTCAGTCAGGTTGTTGACTCTCATTTCATAATTTTCTTGCATCATTCTCATTTCTCTTCCTGATTTTTCCTCCACTACTCTTATTTGGTTTTCAACATCCTTTTTAAGCTCCTCTATGGCCTATAAACAGCTTATTCTATTGATGGAAGCTTTTGTTGCAGGAGTTCTGACTTCACTGTCTTCCTCCTGTTCCATGCCCCTTCTTTTTTGACCTCCAAAAAGGAATCCAAAGTCAGAACATTGTGCTTGCCTTGCTTCCCTAGCTTGCTCATGTTGCCACTCAATTACTTTGAGCTTTTTGCCAAAGTAGAACTCTGCTACCAGAGGGGGGAGCTTTGTCCCAATTTGCTGGGATTTTCTCAGTTGCTGGAGCTATTAGTTGGCTGCCCTCTCTGAAGCCTCCACATGCTCTGGCACACTGGTCACACACCCCAGTGCTGTACTATATTTCATAGGGGAATGTAACTTGTAAATCAATTTCCACAATAAGGAAAATGAAGGAACCTAAAAGGTACCTTAGGCAGCAAACACTTGGCTTACTTGCCCAGCAGAGAGGCTATGGCCAAAGACAACACCAGTTTAGAATCTTTTTATTTTAATCTTTTTTAAAACTTAATTTCCCTCTTTCCCACCCCATGTCATTGAAAGACAAAAGAAAACCAGAACAAATTTGTAAAATCTTATGAAGATAATGGAAAGATAATGTATATATAGTGTTGTATATGTTTCACAAAGCAGAGAGAAGTAATAAAGAATAAAACCACTTTAAAGAAAGCTTAGCAAGACATAGGACTAGGTAACATAATTCCAAGAGTATTTTAAAAGTTAAAAATAGAAGGAGAAAAGCAAACAGAAGAAAATGGAAAAGATCTGCAATGACTTTTATAACTTTACTTTTTAATCATCAAGAACAGCAGAACCATTAGTTACCTGATAACAGCATAGTCCCACATGAGCTTTTTCAAGCAGTAAAAATGTAACTAGTAAGAACAAGGATGGGAAAAAAAAAGTCAGATTAGATCAAATACACATAGAAGAAATCATGCTAGAAATAACACAATTATGAGGTTGTTAAGGGGTTGATTCCCAAGGTGCCTAAAGGAGGGAAAAATACCAAAGGCGTGGAAAAAATCTTGGACATTATGAATACTTTCCACATAAACCACAAATTGAGGACATAGTAACTAGACCAGTCGGAGTAGAGAAAGCAGAGAGTCTATATGAAACAACAGTAACGCAATCACAGAGACAAATCTATCTAGTCATATATAACAATAATGATATACTCATGTAAATACTGTCATATAATCACAATGAATACTAGTGACATTGTCATAGTTATATGTAGTTATATAGGCGATGATGTATATTGAACAGAGGTTCTTAGCTGTTTTAGTGGCACAGACCCATTTGGCAGTCTGGGGAAGCCAATATTCTCAGAATATTTATTTTGAAGCATAAAATAAAATGTGTAAAATTACAAAGGAAATTAATTTTATTAAAATACAGTCATAAAAATATTTTAAAACAATTTCTTGGCATTAGGTTTGGAGCCCCTGAGGCAGTGCAATGTTCTGACAGTAGCTGAAAAGTTAGACTAGGGCCAGATCCCAGATGGTTAAGGGTGTTGGCCTGTGGAAAACAGGGAACCCAAAAAAGATTTTTGGTGAAGGTTACATGTGAAAAAAGCCTTGATTTTTAAGAATGTTAGTGTTGTTTTCCCCCCAGGGGGAAAATGAAGGAGAGATTGTTGGAGGGAGACGAGATTATGACAATGGTCCAGGCATAAGTTGGCAAGGGGCTCAGCTAGAGAGATGGCTGTGGAAGTAGGAATGAAAGTGAAATAATGGATTTTAGAAAAATGAAGGAAAGAAGACTTGCCAGCATCTGGAGATATTTTTGCAGACAGGAGTGTGATTGAAGAAAGCATCAATCTGTTACCAAGAGTTTAAGCTTCAGTGGATGGTAGAAAAAAGAAGCTGAGGCCAAAAACAGTCCATGGCACAAGGGATAGCCAGTTTAGATGTATGGGGAATGGGGAGAGGTGAAAACACTGAGTTTGACTAGGGAGAAATTGAGTTTGAGGGGATATCAGGACATCCAAGTGGTGGTGCCGAAGAGACAGCTGGAGATAGAGACACTCTGTAATGAGCAGACACTGACAACCGGCTTTCTGTTCTGCAGGGAAAACAAAAGCATGGTCATATTCGTAGAAACATATAGTTCTAAGTAGGGGCCTGGGGAAAGAGAAGGACAGAGCCTTGTATTTGAGCATTAGATCTTTGAGCTCTCAAGTCAGATAGCCAAAAATTATAATGAGATCTTTTCTTTTTAAAGCATTAAGCCCTTCAAAAGCTTCCACAGCCTTCTACTGCTCCACCCGCACTCCTGTGGTCCATTGTGCCTGTGGGCTCCAATTGTACAAAAGGACATAGCCACTCTCCCTGCCAGCCCAAGCCTGCTGGGTCCTTTCCTCTTCTTTCTGTACAAGTTGCATCAGCTGAAGCATCAGCCAAGCCCTGAACCACCAGAGGCCTGACAGAGCCTGACGGCTTCATACTGAGAGCTTTGGGTTGGCTCGGGGCCACTCATTTGTCTTGGGACAGTCATTCCAAAACCCAGGATGGTTTTCAAGAACTAATTAGACAAAAGAAACTTTTGCAGGATTTGACAATCATTTAACATGCCTGAAACACAGAACCAGGTTTTCTCCAGGGACTAATTCCCCAGGCACCTTGGCTTTGAACCTGATTGCCATCTTTGGATCTGGGCAAAGAAAGTCAGTCAGCCTCTAAATCATGCCCCCCTTCCCTTTTAAAAATATCTCACCTGTGTCCCTTCATTATCAATCATATGATTGTCCAAGGCCTTGTCTCCTCCTCTTTGGCCACTGCAATAGCTTCTTGTGGCTTTTCTGGCTAATCTCCTGCAAACAAAGGCTGAACAGTAACATTCCCTACTCAAATATGTTCAATTGCTAATTTTCCTTACTACACTAAGTCTAAAATCCCCCAAATGACTTTAAAAGCCCTTGGTATTCTGGTATCTTATTTTCCCCACCTTCCTTCCTGTGATTCAATAAAAGCCACTTCATAATAATAATGGAGGCAGCCTGGTGGCTCAGTAGAGAGAGAGGTGGGCCTGCAGTTGGAACACCTGAGTTCAAATCCTGTCTAAGACAGTTACTTGCTGTGTTGCCCTGGGCAAGTCACTTAACCACTGTTTGTCTTAATCTGCTGGAGAAGTATTCTTGCCAAGAAAACCCCATGGACAGTATTGGTGTGCTATGATCCACGGGGACCCAAAGAGTTGGACTCAACTGAACAACAATAACAAATAATAGTAATGGCTAACACTTATATGGCACTTACTATGCTGAGCACATTACAATTATTATGTTATTTGATCCTCAAGACAACCCTGGGAGTGGATTGCTATTATTAGCTTTATTTTACAAATAAGGAAACTAAGGCACAGGTTAAGTGACATGTCCAGGGTCACACAGCTAGTGTCTGAGGCCATACCCGAATTCAGGTTTTCCAATCCATTGAGCCATCTACTGCCACAATCTAGGAACATGCCCAAAGTCAGACATACCAACTTAGTCAAAGTGGAAACTTCAGGCTTTTCCTTTCCTGGTGTATTCTACTGCTAGGGTGAGTGAGAACTAGCCTAGCCTTAGGGGGATGAGGAGATATGGCTTCACCAAAACGCCTGTGTTTTATGTGAAACACTTGGTAGACAGCCATGTGCCCAGCAGTCATTTAGATTTAAATGTTAACTGGAGCTCTGTAACTATGATGAGGTTATTATTAATTGAGTATGTGCTAGGTACCAGGCACTGTACTAAGCCCTGGGGATACAAAAAAAGCCCAAAAGCAAAAGCAAACAAACAGACCCGCCCCAGTGCCTGCCCCCCAGGAGCTTATATTCAAATCAAGGAGAAACTGCCTATGTGTATATACCCATATAAATGTATACATATGGTATATGCATATGTACACACATATGTACACATGTGTGTATAATGTATACATGTGTAAGTAGGTATAGCCATATTAGTAGATAAGGCTTCATAAAGTATCAACTTGTATATGAAAGCTTGATTTTGGGGATAATCTTTTTGATGGTGTTTCACTAATAAGAGATAGTATATGGATAGTGCTTTACAGAGATTGCTCATGTGATCCTCATAACAACCCTGAGAGGTAGGTGCTCTCCCATTCTACGGATGAGGAAAGTGAGGCTAGGACACAAGTAGGACTTGAAATCAGAAGCATGGCAAAGAGGATAGGCAGCTGACCTTGAAGCTAGAAAGGTTTGGGTTTGAGGCCTGCCTCTGACACACTGATCGCATCCCCAAGTAGTTAGCTGAGCCTCTTGGTGCTCTAGGCAATTCTCTAGGAATATCTGGGTGGCAGAGTAGGGGCTGCTATGTGACACAGTGGACAGAGTCAGGATGACTGAGGTTCAGTCCTGCCTCAGACATTTACCACTTGGACAAGTTACCCAACCTCCCTGGAACTCAGTTTCTCATCTCCAAAATAAGATGGTTAAACCCAGTGACCTCTAAGGGCCTGTCCAACTGTAAACCTGTGATGCCACTTGTATTGATAGAGGGAGTGTCCTCACCCAGGAATTCCTTATACTAATAAAATGACATATCCAGGCTTTATCCCCATCCTTCCTTTTACTACTCCCATATCTCCAGGGCATCTCGAGGAATGACAGGCTGTGAAGGTCAGAGAATCTCCTTATTTTCTCAGTGGATAGATACAGATATGAATCACACCAGGATGAAAAGGTGAGAAGAGTTTACAACTTATTTTGAAAAGCAGGCAGCAACCACACGGAAGCATCACCAAGCAGTACAATTACAACACTCTTAGTTGAGCTAAACATATATGACCATAAGCTACATTGTACTGAATTCCTCCTCTTCCATTCATTTCTATTGTTCCACCATGTAATGGGAATGCAAATTTGGAAGATCTTCCCTGCCCCTAGGCTAAAGTGCACCTGAAGCCTGGGGTGGGAGGCTTGTTTTTCAGTAGATACTTCTTGATTGGCCAGTGAGTCAATAAGGTTGTTAAATTCTCTGAGCCAGGAGGAGGCTATATAAGCCCTGATGTGTAGCTTTGTTTTGGGGGCTCACTTTGAAAAGCATTCTGTGATTTGATCTGTATTCTGGGAAGCCATTGTCCAGGGCCCCCCCGGCTTTGAAAAACCCAGATGTGGAAACCCAGATGTTGACTGGGTATGGATGTAATGGTTGGACAGTTTGGAAATCTGTCTACTTGATCTGTTTCTGTCTTGATAATTCTGCCTGTATACTTTGAAGTTCGGGGTGCTGACCTTTTCTCCTGAACAAGGTAAACGATATATGTCTGACTGATTAAAGTAAGCTTGTTAACCCATTTTGAGTTGCTTTCCTTTAACAAAGCAGATCCAAGAACCTGTATTGGCAGCAAACCCTGAGGACGTGCTTGGGGTGCTTGCTGCTACACACCAGTATCTTCCCACACTCAGGCTGGAATCTTCCTTGTTTTCTATTACTGCCACCCACAAATTTGCCAGCTGACCATTTGTTCCTCTTGCAATTCATCTCCCTCGCAGTCCCACCAAGAAGCCTGCTCTCCTTCAATTTGACCAGTCTCCATTCTTCTTTCTTTTTTCTCAATTGTTGGTCTTCTCTACTCTAATGCTCCTGAAGTCTTGTCCCCAAAATCATTTTGTTTGCTTGTTGTTACTATTATTTCAGAAAATAATATGCCATTAAAAGGCATGAGGAGAGAGAAACTCCCACCACTACAATCTAATATTTAAGAGAGACTCATCTGTCAGCAATCAATAAGTCTGACTCATTGCATTTGGGGGCACAAATCAGAATCTGGTAATTCTGATTACCCATCTATGCTCCTCTTTCCATGCTACCATCATAGCTATGACATTGAGCTCCTTGACACGAGGACAGGGACTATTTTTATTTTCTGGTATCTTTTAGTGCTTTAATCCATCGGTGTCTCAAGAAGATGTTGAACTAACCTAATCTCAGGTATAATTATGCCCCTTTAACAGATGAAGAAACTGCTCAGATGAATTGAGTGACTTATCTTTGATCACATAGTTAGCAATTTTCTGAGGTAGGATTTGAACCCAGACCTCTCTTTACTACAGGTCCAGGGCTCTTTTTACTACTCCATATATCACAACATGAGAGAACATTATATTCTATGACTATCTGAAAGGTGTTACCACTATAGAGAATTATGGATACAAAAGCAAGGATCTTTGGTCCAATTAGATGTGGTGGTACATACTAGAATCTCTGCTAATGGAAAGGCTAAGGCTGATGGATCTGTTGAGCTTGGGATTTTCTGAGCTGCGTAGAGTTAAAACCAATCTAGGTATTCACTAAATTCTATACCAATATGGTGAACCCAGGACTCTAATCATAAGGCTACTCAAGAGGAGTCAAACAGACCAAATCAGAAACAGAAGAGGACAAAGCTTTCATGCTGAGTAGCAGTGGGATGGGATCCATGAGTGGCCAAAGCAAAGTGAAAAAAGAAATAAACTTTGGCTAAATGAGGAGGTGGAAAAGTTAGTTAACACAAGAAGTAAATAATGTCTTCCCTTGTCTGAGATTGTTTTGTTCGTTTTCTGAACTATCAGTAACAGCCAACAAACTATCATAAACATGTCTGAGAAAAGAGGAAAAAACAAAGATCTAATTTAGCTTCAAAGTTTGACTAAAATTTGCTTTCTGTTAAAAATTAGCATTCATTGCCTGTTTATATCTAAAGCCTTTGTAATAGTAATGGAATTTGAAGATCTCCTTGTATTGGAAAGCTAACAGATACTTAGCACTTAGTTCCAAGCTCATAATTGTGCCAAGTATTGAGATCCAGGACTTGTGAATCCCACAGTGGGATGGACTTGCTGGTGTAACAGGAAGGGACTGGAACAGGGAGGAGCTAATACCTTATATAAGGAAAGGCACAAGCTGGAGAGCCAGAACTTCTTGGAGCAAGCAGTGTGACTGAGGAGAAGAGGCCCAGGCTGGGGAAAATGATTTTGATTTTGAGAACAGAGCTTATGGTGACAGAACTTCTTCTGCTGAGAGCTTCCAAGAACCGATCAGAGCTACCAGAGACTTCCAAGGGGCAGCCGGAGCTGCCAGAGAAAGCACAACCCTGGTGTTGGTACTTTGTCTGTCTGCTTTGGATCTATGTCGATTTCACAGACAGAAAGCGATTTTGATGAGGGTGCCGGCAATGTTGTGAATGTTATTGTGGCTTTGTTAAGCCTTGTCTTCCCAGGAACAGAAACTGTGAAGGACTTGAGGTAGACTGGATACTGTGAGCTTCAGTATGGAATGGGAACTAGACAAGGAACTGGGAGCTGCCTGCCTTTGAGCTCAGGTGGCAGTTGGTTAAATTCAGGTAGGAGCTGGGACCATGGAAGAGGAACCATGGAAGCTGAGATCCTGCCTCGAGTCAAGATGAAAAGACCTCTCCTTGGGTATTTAATGCTGACTGATGAGATCATACCTTATTTGTGACCTGGGGTGGATGGCCTTTGTACTTTCCACTCCCCCTTAAAAGGGTACTTAGTAGTGACTGATGATATTGTAACTTAATTGCACCCCATGGGTAGAGGACTTTGACCTTTGTACTTTATGTCAACTAAGGAGGCTTGCCTCCTTAAGGGTGATTAAATTAAGGATTTACTAAATGAAGGACTTACTAAATGAATGTTATCTTTTGCTTAAAACTATGTGACCACTTTGGTGAAAACTATGTGGCCATTTTATGATAAGTTATGAAGTTAAAACATTCTGAATGCTGTACTTTGTTTTCTGTGAATATTGTGTCTTGGTTTGTTATTGAATAAATAGAGTTTACTATACTGTGTAATCAGAACCTTGAAAGCTGTTCACAGCATCAGTCCTCTGGAAAGCTCCTAATGTTTGGCTTTACAGCCTTCTAAAGGTTCTCTCCAAAAGGAAAAGCTAAAAATGATAGGTATAAATAACATGGATATGATGCTGTCCTTGAATAAGCAAAGGGTTTAAAATCAATGCATTGTAGGGGAGTGATAAATAAAGAGAGGCAGACCCTTCCCCCATACACACCTCAACCTTAATTCTCTGAGACAACTTAACTGCCAGACTTCTAAGAAAAGAACTCTCCTGGAAATCCAGGTGGTACCACATTTCAGGTTCCAGCCTGTGTTTGAATGGACTGGGTAGAAATAGCCATCAGTCTGTCAAAATGCAAGAGTTCTTGTTTTGGGAAATTGCCCAATGCATTGTCATATTGTCTTTAACTCTAGGGCTTTTGCTTTAATCACTGCCTTTGCTTCTTGACATATTTTCCTTGCAATGATTAATTTACCATCAATTACTGCTAAGTCAATTTAAAATGTGCTATTAAAATCTCTATGAGGAATGGCAGAACATATCAATATGAATAACTGCATTTCTCACATTTATTATTCATCATGACCCCACGCTATTCTGAGAAACATGGGAAGACCTGAATGAACTGATGCAGAGAGAAAAAACCTGAAGAATATACATGATTTTTGCTGTTCAGTTGTTTTTCAATCATGTGGAACCCTTGCTGATCCCATTCAGAGTTTTCTTGCCCAAAGATGTTGGAGTGGTTTGCCATTTCCTTCTTCAGCTCATTTTATAGATGAGGAAATTGAGGCAAACAGGGTTACATGACTTGTCCATTGTCACACAGGTAGGAAGTGTCTGAGGCCAATTTTGAATGTAAGGTTTTCTTGACTCCAAGGCTTGTATTCTATCCATTGCACTACTAATATGCATAATACAATTATGTAAATTAAGGCATCACTAGGGAAATTGTATCAAATGCAACAACAAAGTTTCTTCAGGCCCACTAATGTTGAAACACAAGACCCTCCTCTTGGCAGAGAGATACTGACCCACCAGTGCAGAATTTTAGATGCCCTGTTGATCATAGTCACTGTATTGAATGGTGTAGAAGAACTGTTTTGTTTCTCTCTCATAAGGTCAGGTAATATGGGCAAGAAGATAATTGTAAAGTGTGGTCAAAAAATTAAGCCAAATTAATAAAAAAAAATGTTAACAATAGATACTTCAGATGTATGCTTGAGCCTTTTTTTTGGCATGGTAGGAAGGAGGAGAGGATTACTATAATTATTTTTTCTTCTATATCTGACTCCTAATCCTAACACAGACAACTATAAACTCTATTAAAATTCTATCAATGCCCTTTAGGAGAACATAGAGACAATTAGCCATGCTCCTTCACTTTGGTCTTCTGTCAAATCATGTTATTTTCAATTAAATCTAGTTACATTTTAAATTAGGTATTGGTGGAGTGACTAGCCCATAGCAAGCCCTTAATAAATGCCCATAACTGACAAAATCTGGATGAACTTTGCCTGATATTTTACAGAAATCTCAACCCACTTTTGTTGTTTACCAGGACTTTAAGTACAGCCAAGCTCACAGATGTTGATACTGATAAATATATACTGTCATCTCTTAATTTCCTCAGTAATGTTGGGGTAATCTTCATTATATGTTTGTGGTGAAGTTGACTTTCAAGTATATTAGTGGTTAGTCCCAGTACTCTGGTTAAATACTTGCTTTTTTTGTACTACAAATGTCTATTTCAGTCCTTAACCTGTGTCAGGGACCTCTCTGGCAGCCTGGTGAAACCTGTGGATCTTTTCTCAGAACAATGTTTTTAAATGCGTAAAAGAAAATACATAGGATGTAAATAAATCCAGTTATATTGAAATATACTTTTCGGAAAGTTTAAAAAATGCTGGTGAACTTCAAATCAAGAACTCCTAGTCTATCGATTCTTTTCACTTCGACAAGGAAATGTTTTGAAATGCCTAATGTCAATTAGAGCAAACTATTATTGCAAATTGATAATAAAAGCAAAATCATGGAGTGCTATATATTATGCTTCATTTGCCCCTTAGTAGCTATTGGAAATTGAAGTACTACACCTATTTTTCTACCATAAAGGTCATAAAATGGACATATTGATCCCTACCTTATAGAGTCAGTACAAAGAAATTAAGGTAGCTAGGTGGTGCAGTAGATAGAGTGTTGGATCTGGAATCAGAAAGACCTGTGTTCAAATCTGGCACTTATTAGCTGTGTGACCCTGGGCAAGTCACTTAGCCCCATTTGCCTCATCTATAAAATGGGCTAGAGAGGAAAATGCAAACCATTCCTGGATCTTCATCAAGAATACCCCTAAAATGGGGTGGCTAGGTAGCACAGTGAATAGAGCACTGGTCCTGGAGTTAGGAGGACCTGAGTTCAAATTTGGCCTCAGACACTCAACACAAAACTAGCCATGTGATCTTGGGCAAATCACTTAACCCCAATTGCCTTCTCCCCTCCAAAAAGCAAAAAAACAAAACAAAATAAAAACAAAAACCTCCAAATGGGGTCATGAAGAATTAGACACGATTGAAACAACTCAATGACAACAAAATGAAGAAAGTGCTTTGCAAACCTTATGATACTATAGAAACATGTTATTAACATGTGGGAAGTGTTCCACTAAAATATCCAAAGTAGGGACCATCATAGACACAAAATTAGAGGCAGCTAAGTTATGGATAGAGCACTGGGTCTGAGATGTCCGAGTTCAAATCTGGTCCCAAAACTATTGCTAACTGTGTGACCCTGAGAAAGTTACACCATAGGTAAACTAGGACAGTCATAGCACCTTCCTCTCGGGGCTGTTGTGAGGCTCAAATGAGAATGTTTATAAAGTGCTTTCAAAGATTTTAAATTGATATAGTAGAGACTGTAACAGATTGCATGCCATCTTGGGAATGGGGAGAAATTTTGGAACTCAAAATCTTATGGAAGCAAATGGTAAAAACTAAAAATAAATAAATAAAATTGTAAAAATCGAGTGATATAAAAATGTTATCCATCATCACCTAACCCAGACCTGTAACTTCTTTAAGAATTATCCTATAGCATCTTTTTCAAGTGGTCACCTGACCTCATTGACTTCCTATTGTCTAAATGAATTTGTTGCTGTTGTTGAGTCATTTCAGTCTCTTTATGCTCTATGTGACTCCATTTGGGGTTTTCTTGGTAAAGATACAAGAGTTGTTTGCCATTTCCTTCATCTCATTTTACAGAGGAGGAAACTGAGGCAAATAGGATTAAGTGATTTGCCAGCCTTAAACAGCTAGTAAGTGCCTGAGGCCAGATTTGAACTCAAGAAGATGAGTCTATGTACTATGGTGCCATCTAGCTGCCCTACATAAATGAATAGACAGATAAATGGGATTCAAAACTGTCATCAACATATAATGTGGATGTCAGTGCCCATGGGTAGCAAATTCCTATTTAAAACCCAACAAGAAATAACTTTTAGTACATACTCAATTCCTCACTACATTTTTCCCTCAAATTTTTACCAAAGCAGAAGCTAAAGATCATGGATGGTAGGGATTATCCATGTCTACTGGCCATCAAGCCTATCAGGGGAGGCCAGAAGGGATGAGAATTGACAAAATGAGTAGTGATAGACCTTTCCATCAACTTGTAAGAAGCATACATTGCTTCAGTTCATTCATAACTTCTTAACATGTGACAAAGGCCTGAACTTGGAATCAAAAATGAGCTGGTCCACATGCTGCTTACTATGTGACCACAGACAAGTTGCTAACCCTCTTTGAATCAGTTTCCTCGTCTGTAAAATGGAGATAATAATAATAATAATATGATAATAAATTATGGTTTTACTTGATATTTATAACAAGCCAATGAGATGGACTCTAGGTATGAAAAATCTTTCACTAAGCATTTTTGTTTGGTGTAACTTTTTCTTGTATGGAACACCTCAAGTGTTCTACAAGGATGCATTGCTATTAGTATCATTGTCCAGAACTAGTTGGGTTGAGGGCATCACATAGTCAAGGTACATGCTCTGAACTCTACATGCTGAGCTAGCAGGGTTAACACAAAGATTATAGATTCCTCCAAACTGTCGTTGTAAATAAAAAATTCTCAAATTTCCCCAAAATACAGTTTCATAGGAAAACATAGACTTAGTGAAGAGTTAAATGTGGCCACATCTTTTCTAGAATTCATTCTAAGGTGGAAGGTAATTTTCAAAATGATTTCAGGAATCTCTGATCTTTAGGGGAAAGGTTTCTATTCAGCAAAAATAGCCTACTATTCAGCCTGAAGAGTAGAAAGATGGTTTCATTGTTTGTCAGTGGAAGAAACTGCAAGGCTCATAAATACAAAACACAAGTTTCCAGCAGCATAGGTGTTTAAATCACTGTGCATTCTTCTTGATTGCTTATGGTCTGTCTTGAAATTTTTTTCTGTCGTGTTTTATCCTGGTTTACTGACAACATTTTATAAGAGAAGTTATTGTCTACCAGAGTATAATAGTGATAGCTTGCTTTCTGCTATTTAAGGTTGTGATTCTTTCCCACCCCAAAAGCTGATGAGATAGTTAAGGCATGCATTTGTATTGTATAGATGTCAATTAAGACATCTTCATAGGGATGGCTAGAAGGCACAGTGAATAGAGCACTGGCCCTGGAGTCAGGAGGACCTGAGTTCAAAGCCAGCCTCAGACACTTAACATACACACACACACACACACACACACACACACACACACACACACACACACTAGCCGTGTGACCTTGAGCAAGTCACTTAACCCCAATTGCCCTCCAAAAAGCAAAAACAAAAAAAAAGACATCTTCATGAAGGTATCATGGAAATAGAGAATTATAATCCTGTGGGAAGACATGTACCAGCTAGAAGTTCCCCATGAATTGTTAGCCCATTGACTGACTTGTGAGATGTTGGCCAGCCTCTGTGGTATAACAGAAGTAGCACTGGTTTTTGGAGTAAGAATGACTGCATTCCAGACCTCATTTGCTCCCTCCTACCTGTCTGATTGCAGGCAGGTCATTGTACATCTCGAGACCTTCATTCTCTCATCTGTAAAAAGAGAGGTGGGTTTCTCAAAATCCACGATCCTCTGACTTGCCTACAGTTACATAGTTAGGAGGTAAAAATACATGTATTTATTCATTCAGCAAAATTGTGAGCACCTACTATGTGTCAGCCATATAATTCAAAACTAGATAGAACACTAAAAACTGTGAAGATCCATGCCAATTTGAAATACATTTGTGGTCAAGGGAAGTGAGGTTATGGAAAATGAAAGAGAAAAAAGTACAGAGATGTTTTATTTTTATCCTACAGATAAATGTATTTCTATAAAGGAGTATAAATGTAGCTCACTCCCATTTGGTTGGAATTTCAATGAGATTTTTTTTCAATATGACTCTTTGAAATCCTAGGGAAAATGGTGAGTGAGATAAAGTTAGGGTCTAGAACTAAGAATGTGCTTTAAGTGGTTTTAAGAAAGACACAATTAGCTATAGTGGATGTTGCCACTCTCATAGTTCACATTCTGAGCTAGAGAGAGAATCTGTACTCTCATTTTCCATCTGTGCTAATGCAAATGGCACAGCCCTTGGGTAAAAAGGAAGCTTACAGGTTTCAGAGGTCAGAAGCTTAGGGATCTGGGGGTTGGAAAAAGCTAAAAGAAGTATGTAAGGAGAGAAAGAAATTCTAACATCTTCATTTTCCTCAAACATCTATCTTTCTTTAAATCAAGTAAATGTATGCCTTTTAATATTTCCTTAGAAAAAGCATTACATTATTTTGCATAACTTTCCAAAGTCAGGCCTATGTGTCACGTGGCATCAGTCCTTTCCTGAATACCTACACAGTTAGGGGGATGCGTTGGATAGGACCCAGAGTCAAGAAGACCTGAGTTCAAATCTGAACTTAATAGATATGTGACCTTGTACAAGCCACTTAACCTCTGTCTCCTCATCTGTAAAATGGGGATAAGAATAGTACCTACCTCCCAGGGTTATTGTGTGGACAAAATAATGTTTTTAAAGGGTTTTCCAAACCTTAGAGATACACACACACATACACATGTATACATATATCCAAATACACACATTATATACACACATGTATACATATACATATATACAATTATATGTATACACATATATGCATATACACACATACCTGTGCATACATATATACAAATACATAATTATATATACATATATATGTACAGACACATATATATGTATACACACATATATACATATATAGATACACATCTATGCTAGCTATTATTGTTATTGTTATCACAAGCTTTAGGATGGAAAGGAATCTCAGAGCCTATGTAGGCCAACTGATGCATTTTACAGATATAGAAACTGAGGCCCAGTGAGGTGAGGACTTGCTTAAGGTCACATTGCTAGTAAACTGCAGAACTAGTATTTCACCTTGGGTCCTCTGACTCCAAATTCTGTGCTGCAGTTGCTGTAGGGAATAGAAGAAGTATGAGCATCCTTCATCTTGAGAAACAGAGTCTTAGTTGGGGTGACAGAACAATAGTAAGAATAGTAAGAATCATCATAATAGCTAGAATTTAAATAACGGTTTAAGGTTTGCCAAGCGCTTTGCAGAGGTTATCTCGCTTGATCCTTAGAACAGTCATTCAAGTAGGTGCTATTATTATCCCCACTTTCCAAATGAGAAAACAGGCTGAGAGAGATACAATGACTTTCACAGAATCACACAACTAGCAAAGATCTAGGGAAGGATTTGAACTTGGGTCTTCCTGACTCCAAGTCTGACATCCACGAAGAGGCTAATGAGCTTCAGGAAATGGTGGAGCATTTAACTGCCCAGGGAAAGGTGAACGCCAGACCAAGTCAGAAGTGGAAAAAATGGTAAACATATGAAACAACTAAGAAGCAATCCAAGATGATTAGGTAGCTGGAGATCCAGTGTGTGTCTTTAATCATCACAAAATAAAAACTGAATGAATTTATTAGTCTTAATACTTCTTTATCAAAAATGAATAAAGACATGATCTCTATAAAAACACACATACATCCTTGTATTGGTATTGTCTATACCATTCTTTTGCTGCTATACACACTTATTGGCTTTTAAATTTCTTCATGATCTGGTTCTAATCTACCTTTATATAAGCCTTCCTTCACTCACTCTATTTCTGCCAGACTGGCTTGCTTCCAATTTTCCCTGTTATGATAGCCCATTGATATTCCATCCACCTTCTCTTTTGTTGGCTGTCCCTCACACCAGGAATGACCTCTCTTCTTACCTCCATCTTACAGAATTCCTAGTTGACTTCAAAATTCAGTACTACTACATAAAGGAAACCTATTCCAAGCCCTCAATTTCCTAGAGTCTTTCTTCCAGCAATTATTTTGCATATATTTTATATTTCATGAATGTGGGGCAGCTAGGTGGTAGAGTAGATAGAGTGCCAGGCATGGAATCAGGAAGACCTGAGTTTAAATCCAGCCTCAGACACTTGCTGTGTGACCCTGGACAGGTCACTTAACCCTGTTTGCCTCAGTTTCTTCATCTATAAAATGAGCCAGAGAAGGAAATGGTAAACCACTCCTGAACCTTTGCCAAAAAATCCGAAATGAGTTCACAAAGAGTAAAAAGAAAAAAAAAGACTGAATAACAACAAACAGTGATAAAAGGAAAAGTCTAAATAAACACAGAATTTGAATTAAACTAAAAATGACCCCACTGGATGCCTAAAGGTATTAAGACTAAACTCATTTCTTTCTAACTCTAAGCCTCTGGTAATTTGCACAGCTAACCTCACCTTGGAGAGATGTCTTGGAGAAATAAATGAGAAAAGTATGAATGTCCTGGGGACTAGAGCACTGGAGCAGTGGGTAACCTGCCCCTCTGCCTCTGTCTTGATTGGTTTATGGCAAGGAGATAAGCTTCGTCATTGAACTTTCATGCAGACCTTTCTAGCAGAAAGAGAGATCATTTAGTTGATAAATACACTCTACATTTTGGAGGTTCTTGGATAATGAAATTAAGGGAAAAGCTAGGTTTTATCTCTTTTTTTAAAAGCATAGGAAAACATAGCAAATTGACTAAAATTGGGCATGAGCCAACAGAGCTATAGTCAGAATTCCTTATACTGCTGCCAGTGAAATGCAGTTACTTGCTTTGAGCTCTGTGCTAGAGAATATTATCTCAGGAATAGGGGTGATGACACGTAACTGATTTCTGGTGAGTGGAATAAACAAGTGTTGTCAAGACAATGAAAGTCCTTCTCTGATGCCTAACAGTGGTATAGTTGTAAGCCTAGGTCCCCATAGGCTATGACAGCTGGATGCAAGCTCTGAAACTTTCTATCACTTCAATTCAGTAAAAGGAAGATTTAATAAGAGCTTGCTAGGTATAAGGCACTGTAGTAGGTATGCATGTATTAAGACAAAAACAGTAGCTCTTGCTCTTGAGATTCCACTCTATTGGTGGGGGTGGAATTCAGCATGGACACAAATAAGCATAAAGTAAATGGAGGTCATGGCACAAAGCAGCAGAAGAGCACAAGAGACTGAAGGACTGTAAAGACTGGGAAAAGTCCTGTGTAGATGGTTGAGTTATAGAGAATGTCCAGGAGGCCAAGAGGCAGAAATAAGGAAATAAGGAAGGAGAGCATTCCACTCACGATTGACACAGATAGAATGTTATGTAGGGAAACAGTATAGGCCCACTCACAGACTGGGTGTCAACGGTCCCAGGATTAGAATAGCTAAATTCAGAGAGTCCCATCTACAAATTGATAATAGGCTGAAGGCAAAAGCCAAACCTAGGATGGAGTGACAAGAACTTTTTCCAGGGCACTGGAATTTAAGCTATGGGCATAGCCTTTATAGTCTAGAAGCATAGAAACCCTACCTTGAACAGCAGAGAAACAACTATGTTAGCAAAAATAATTCATTAAAATAAGAAGTAACTAGATTCCAAGTGAGCTGTTCCCTAGTGTACTATTGCACTCTGCACCAGTAGTGTTTGTGGTCCCATTTCTATAGCACTTGACCTGGTGTAGCAGCAAGCAACCCAGCATCCTAGGGTGGCTGCCAACACAGGTTCTTAGATATGCTTTGTTAAAGGAAAGCAACTCAAAATTGGTTAACAAGCTTACTTTAATCAGTAAAATACATATCGTTTACCTAGTTCAGGGGAAAAAGGTCAGCACCCTGAACTTCAGAGTATACAGACAGAATTATCAAGACAGAGAAACAGATCAAGTAGACAGTTTTCCAAACTGTCCAACCATTACATCCATACCAAATCAACATCTGTGTTTTTCAAAGCTGGGGGGGCTCTCAACAACGGCTTCCCAGAGTCTCATCTGATCAAATGACAGAACACTTCTCAAAGTGAGCCCCAAAACAAAGCCTCAAATCATGGTTTATATAGCCTTCTCCTGGGTCAGAGAATGTAACAACCTTCTGGACCCACTGGCCAATCAAAAAGTATCTACTGAAAAACAAGCCTCCCACCCCAGGCTCCAGGTGCACTTTAGCCTAGGGGCAGGGAAGATCTTAAAAATTTACATTCCCATTACACCTGGCTATCACAAGTACATATATCTAGAGCCAGGAGGAACTTGAGACCATCCAGTCTAACTCCCTCATTTTACAGATGAGGAAACCGAAACCTTTAGCCACTTACCTGAGATCACATGGGGACTAAGTGGCAGAGCCAAGATCCAATCCCAGGTCCTCAGTCTCGAAAGGCTACACACTTTCCATTGTAATTGACTGAGTCAAGCAAGGGAATTCTTTGTTATAGCTCTACTACTGATCTTTAGAAGTTAATGTAACTGAGGGAATTGTTTGCCTAGTTTGACTCAGTAAAGGGATTGTCAATATCGAAAGTACAGCATGTTAATAGCCAGTATTTAGAGATAGCTCCTAGTTAGTGCAAAGAATGAAACCCAGGAAGTGGCTAAATGTAGTAGAGCTCACACTATCCAAAGTTATATATTTGCAAAATATACTCCTTCTTTCTAGCCCAATGGAAACACAGAGAGCAAATTAAAAAAAAAAATACTTCATGGGATTCATTATTCACACTAATTGGGATCTATCTGCATGACACTTTAAAGTTTGTACTTATATATTCATTCATTTAATCCTCACAACCAGGCTGAGAGGTAGATGCTTTTAACCCCATTTTACATATGAGGGAACTGAGGATCTGAGAGGTTAACTGACTTGTCCAGGGTCACACAATTAATTGTCAGAATTAAGAAGGCTCAAGCTTGAATTGTGCCTCAAAGTCCCACACTCTATACACCATCCCACATAGACAAAAAATGCTTCATATTCTTGAAATATAAAAAGCATTCATCCTTTGATTTTTCACCATGGCAAGAAGGTGATTTGGGTCCTTCCTTGAGGTCTATGCCAATGAGCATTCAGCTTTGATAAATGCTGCTGGAGGGATTTGACTCTAGAGAGCCTTCTCATACAAATCCGATGATATGCTTTCATCTGAAGATCAACCCAGCTAAATTTTCAAAAAGTCATATCCAGCTGGATCAATTTTTTTTTTTAGCCACAGCAACTCTCAGAGATCAATCTTCATGTCATAGAGAGACCGAGATCTGCCTCAATAAAGTACCCACACCTACAAAGTCTTGGATCTTTGAGGAGCTTAGCTGAAACAACATTTGAGATTCTGCACTATTCATTTCTTTTAAAAAAAAAACCCACTTTCATTGCTTTTTCATGTATTGGACATTGCTAAAGATACTTCACATTCATAATTCACCATTAATCTAAAGACATGGCATCATGTTTAACCCTGGTTAAGTGGGTACATTAATGGTGTCATAATCTGATGGCTAAACAGGTTTATTTTCTCCAGGTTAATCAGCACCTGAATTCTAACAAATCCAGGGATTAATTAGATTCAAATGCTTTTTCCCTCCATCAATATAGCACTATGTTAATGAGCATTTAATAGTATGGTAATTAGTCATTTAGTTGCATCTCACTTTTGGAAGCAATTAGAAGCAAAAAATGTTTTATTGTATTTGAACCTCTCTAATCCCCACTGTAACTCACTCTACACTGAGGATTATATGTGGAAAAGTGTCCCCTAAACAGAAACCCCAAGGAAGCTACTTAAATTGAATCTTCCACTCCACAGTTGTCAGATCACCATGACCATTTTTGTTCACTTGTGTCAGAGAATCCCACTTAAATTTAATTATTTATGTCCATTCTTTATATTCTACATGAGTAAATAAATACTCTAGGGCAGACCTTGAAAAATAATGAAATCTCTGGCATGCAGGCTTTTGCCATAGCTCATTCTTAGTGAAGTTAAGGCTATTTGACATTTGGGTGAGAAGCATTAGATTTCTAGAAGAGCAGCATTAGTTACGGGGTATGGAATGAGGAGGCAGACATTTTTATTTGGGCTGAAGGTTTTAACAGACTCTATCATTTACATTTTGTGTAAAATAGACATCAGTGGCTACAAGTTTCAGGTGTTGCCTGCTTGTATATGTTTAAGTGCTTCAGGAGACATTTTGCCAAGCCAACACAAATTCATGTTAATAATACCTGCCATGTACCATTTCACACGGCCAATTAAACAGCTTCATATTATGCCTGCCATGGGTGATTGCTACTTACCAGAATCTGACTAAAAGGATAATACTGTAACCCAGAAAGAAGCATGCTGGGCCCCATTTCCATGTGCCCCACAGGTGTTCACACCAAAGAATGTGCTTCTACAGCCATTGACCACTTTTGATACACCTGCTAATTATTCCCTCAATGGTGAACACAAATCAGGTTATTACACAAACAGTCATAAGAAGGAGAAATGTGGGGTTGATGAGCATTTCTTTCTTCAGCAACCCACTTTAGTTTCTGCTGTGATGGAAAGCATTTAAAAATAAAATAAAATATATCTTTTCCTTAAATCTTTTAGTCATTTTCAATAGGTAAGAAAAAAGCTAGAATCCATGGGTTGGATTTATCTCCTGTATATCAAAAGTACACACTCTCCTGATAATTATGGTCTATCACTTGATGACTGCTACAATGGAATCCTTATGGACTGCTGCCAGAAGAATGGAGGTTGAAATTAGGTAATTTTAAAAAAGGTTTTCCCCCCGAAGAAAGGCCCAGAAATTTAGTGACAATATTCTTCAGGTGGTGCTATGTAATTGCAAGTTACTTGAAGAAATAAATTTGAGGATTACCCAAAAGACAATGGAGAGGCAATGAGTAGACAATGACTAGGCTGAAACAGTTTCTCAACAAAAAAGTAACATGGTACAAAGAAGGTTATCAGAGAGATGAATGACTGGAAAAGAAATAGAGCCAGTCACATGGCAAGAGAGACCATTTTCATTTGGTATCCATGCAAAACCAAAAGGATTAGAAAAGGACCCCCAACACATTGGGTAGTTCCACTATGAAGAATCCTACAGGAAAACATGGACAAAATTCACACAGGGTAAGAGGACATGGAAGAGTTACAGTTTGCAGCATTGGATGGTAGTCCCACATTGATTAGATCAGAGATACATCAAGATTGACAGAATTTTAGCACTTGAACTTCTTTTGGTTTTGTTGAATATACCTGAAAAATCTCATCCAAGTTACAAATAATTTGAATTCTTCAGCAGTAGTCACACATAAAGTGAGGAGGGGTAGAGATTTTTTTGTGCAGACAGTGTCCATGATAAAATCTATCAAGTTATCAAAAATCAGAATCAAAAACCCAGTGGGTAGTTGCCACTAGAGTTGGCTAGATCAGTTGTTTTCAATCGTGTACTTAAAGTATTTATACAATTTCATAAGACTTTTCAGAGTTTGTGCTCCTCCAGTATGGTATTTGACAATTTAGGGTGATTTCACTATCACAGAAATACATCAGAATAAGTATTTGGGAAAGAGGGCTTTAACAGAAAAAAGAAAGTGATACTGCATCTCCCTCTTCTCTGTCTTTCCCTGGCTTAATAATTGAAAAACTAAAATGTGTGTGCCTAGCAAATCAGACAAAAAGAACCAGTTAAGATCTTCAACAAGCAAGAAAACTTTGGACCCACTGTTTCCTCTACCAATAACCTGAAATATCCATGATATCTAAATCAAAACCATCCCCTTCTATCAAGATATTATGCTGCATTAGCCCATTTTATCAGATTTTTCTCTATTAGAATGCAGGTCATTGTGATATTTCTCTCTAATATACTTCTAACATTAGTATACTGCGGACATTTTAATGACCAAATACTATGGCATATACTGTCTGCAAAATGTGTGGCTATAAATTTTAAATCTAATCAGTTATGCAGTTCATTTCCATTGCTGAAACATTATTTTGCTCCCTGGTTGTACCTTTATAAATCTTTTTTTCTCTGTTGGTGGTTTCTATAAAGTTTGCTACAACACCCCCCCCACACACACACACACATACCCACACCCACACACACCCACACATGCCCACACTAGCAGCAGCAACAGCAACATCTTTATGGTTCATTCTTTTCCCATGTGACTATTTTCTTCTTCTAGCCTAGGACTTGGAGGCCGAATAGCAGACCCTGTATAAGTGAGAATGGAGTACATATGGTGTCTCATTACTAAAACTGTGCTATTGCAAAAGCCTGCTAAATTAAGGTCATATCTAGCCTGATTTCATCTGACGGTAGTTCTGTCCCTCATTCCCCAGTGCACGTGAGAATGTAAGGATGAGAGTTCAAGAAGAGGAAGATAATACAAGGGAGGAAATCTCTTCACTCCTTCTTTAAGGCTTCCAAATTAAGACTTCATGACAAGAAGGGTCATAAGCCATCTAATTTCAGCACCCTGGATAGATCCACCACAATAAAGCAGGAAAGTTTCCAGATTCTATTTTCTTTCTTTTCTGTGGTATTCTTATTTCCCATGCTGCATCCAAAACAGAGAACTTGGAGGTTACTTGACATTGCATCAAATCCTTTTTACAACAAAACTAGTCTATATTTATAGAAAAGGTTTGCCAAGCCCAGATAACGGTCCACTAATGCTGAGCTGCACTTGATACAACAAAAGCCCAATACGGTAAAAGATGTTGGTTGTTGTCCTTTGGGGTTCCTTGCTATAGAATATGGGTCAGGGAAGCCAGATTGGAGTGTTAAGCAAAATTTTATTCGTGCTCCCAGAGGCTGAAAACTTCACAAAATTCTATTCCTAAAATAGATAATATTTATAGGTAGGAATGGAAGTGTAAGTATTAAATTCAAGTACACTATAGGGAGATTAATATATAAGGTATAAATGGAGGCTCATTTTATATAAATGGAGCTGCATTTAAAAATTCTAGGTTCCCTTAGTCCTGTGATTCAGCAAACACATTTTCCTATTAGTACACTTACTTTTGATATGATAACGTAAAACTTTGGAATTGAAAAAATCCTCCACATTCTGTTTTCTCCAAACCAGACCAAATTAATTCCCATATTTAGGACATGGGAATGGATGAAAGACTTGATATACTTAGTAGATTTTATTTCTATTTCTTAACAGAATTCTCACTTAACTTCTGGTACACATGAAATAAGCAAAGAACATTTAAATATCTACTTTCTCTGTTGACTAGAACATTTGCCAATCCTCCCACATGAGCTGAAGAACTACCATCTTAATAGACAGATTTGGAAATCTGCCTTCAAAGTCACAAAATACTGGCTTCTGTGGATTGAGAAGTGAATTTCAGAGATACCTACCTTTCATCAAACACAGTTTGTCTCAAGGTCTCTGGATATAGAAACCTGGTGATCATGAACACAATTACTCTAGTTAAAGTTTTTGGGGGCAGGGGAGAGGGTGAGAGACTAAAAGAGACAGAACCAGAAAGACTGAGGTACACAAAGACAGAGAAATAGAGTATGAAAGACAGAGACAGTGAAGCAGAGATAAAGACAGTCAGAAAAAGGGAGGTGGGAGAAAGAAATGTGTTTAGGGTTAGGTTTTCACCTTGTAACAAAGGAACCAAACTAACATGTTGAGCACATGAAGGACCAAAGAAAGGATTACTCAGTCACATTTAATAATCCAAGAAAGACTTTCCCAAATCAAAATTTCAAAGCATTTATTAAGCATTTACTATATGCTAGGTACTATGCTAAGGATTAGGGCTACAAAAACAAGCAAGAGGAGGGCTTTGAAAGTAGCATGCTAAATTTATTATATGCTTAAAAAAGAAAACCAAGATGTATGTAATAGAGATTTTTACAGTCCTCTCTATTCTTCTGTGTACAAAAGTGATCATTTTAATTGATCTTTTAAGTTCAGGAGGAAAAACAAGCAAGCAAAATCATCCTGCATTTAAGCAAGTTTCACTTTAGTGGAGATGACAGCACATAAAGCAGAGTTTGAAGAGGGAGAGGTAACATGAATGTGGTGACACAGTTTGAAAATATCTGGGAAGTGATGGGGAGACTTGGTTCCAGGTAAGAAAAGAAAAAGCTCACCTAACAGAACCCAGGGTTCCAGGGGCCAAGTTCCAGGAGAGGGTTATGGATGGCTAGGAGTCCAGGGAACATGATTTAGAAGAAGCTCATATGTCATAACTAAGTTTAGTGGAGAACAAGATGGCACCAGACAAGCCAGATCATTGATTGACCCTGGTGTATATTTGCAAAGTCTAGAGCTTCTAATACTTGTGCTTAGGGGAATGGAACAGTCTCATGTTCTTTGCAGAGTAAAGAATACTAGAGCCTGGACTCTACCTCAAGTATCATCTCTTCATGTAATCATGCTTCCACTGAACAGAGCCCCACCTACCCCCTGTCTGAGATAGCTACCATGCATTTTTGTGATAAGCAAGTTGCCTTTGCTGGGGGATAGGATGCCAAAGCACTCAGATATACCATAAAAAGAA
Source organism: Petaurus breviceps papuanus (assembly GCF_028583685.1). Lineage (NCBI taxonomy): Eukaryota > Metazoa > Chordata > Mammalia > Diprotodontia > Petauridae > Petaurus > Petaurus breviceps. Next base: position 157,431 of record NW_027185797.1, on the reverse strand, counting down.
TCTCTGGGGACACCATATACAGTATCCATATCTTTCTCTAAATTCTGAAAATCATTTTGAGTCAGCTCCTCTCTCCAATGAGAAGTCAATTCAAAGACAGAAGGACTGTGACCAGTCATATCCATGAGCAATACTAGCTAGCCTTCCTTCTCATTAAATACTCCAGATGCTTGCCACAGCTTTGCACAGTACAATGATGGCTTAATTACTTGTGATATCACTCCACTATTCTGTATGACTTCTCAGGGCTCCCCCTAGTTGTAACACTAAGAGTGGGATGAAGATGCTGTATTTTAAAAGACTTCTTTTCTAAAGATACCACCACAAAAATAGGACTTCTGTAGATTCCATTCAACTATTAATGAATTAACACAATTGTTTTATTACACTATTAGTGGATTCAATTGAGTGCTATCTATTTATCAGATTGTAATTCTTGTTTTAATGACACCCCTCCCCAAAAATAAAGAAATATATGGGCCATTGTTAAGAAGAAAGGAAGAAGGGGGGTTGGGAATATTTAAACCTGAAGTAAAATTCTAAATAGAGTTGTAATAAACAAAGATCTACCACCACATTTCTAGGAAGGAAAAGTCCAGGGTGTCTAGCATTCCATCATTTTTGAAGTGCTAACAAGCTTGTTAGAATAGGGGCAAAATCCTCAAGTGGATCTATTATTGAGATAGTCATATCCACAAAATCTTCTGGGGAGAAGTAACTCTTGAGATCATTAGCCTTTGGCTCTAGTAAGCTCTGGCAGATGAATTCTATAAAGCAGAGATACAATTTTACTCCAAAAGGGAAATATTTAGTGTAAAATATGAAGCACATGGACTATTTAGGGAATTCTTGGTTTAGTAGCAAACACAGAAACTCAGTATAATTTGAATGATCAATCAAATTAACAACAAACATACAAATATATTAAAAATGGGTTTTATTTAATGAAAATCACATCCTCAGAACCAGGAAGATGTGAATTCATGTCCAGTATCTGACATATATTAATTCTGTGGCCTTGGTCAAATCACTTAACCTCTCTCGGGGCAACTCTCCAAGACTATAAGTTATAAAGAAGTTACCAACCTATATTTTTAAAGGGAGTTTCCTCATCCCCATGCTTCCTTATGCTAATGAAATTATAGGTCAAATCCCTATCTCCTTCCCTAATAATAGCAGGTCTTCAAATTTTTTGCAACTTAAAATTTCACAGTTGTCCTGAAAAGTGAAAGTTAAGTGATTTAACCAGGGCTAAATATCCACCATGTGTGGCAGAACTTGAACCCAACTAACTCTAGTTTTAAGAACACTCTGTATTATACTATACTTCCTCTGGATAATAATCCTCAGCAACAATTCTAAAAATATGTGGTACAGAATAATTTTAAGGAAGATGAGTACTATAGATTATCATTAATATTTGTCCTAGATTCAATATACTCAGCTAGGGATTAGACTACTTGAATTTCCCATCTCCAAGAAAGAGACGGAAAGATGTAGGGGAAGAAGAGAAGAGATAAGGGGGCAGGGGAGAGACACAGAAAGAGACAGACACACACAGAGAGAGAGAGAGAAGAATAGGATAATCCATTACTCAACTCTAGGAAAAGGAATGGGGGAAATCTCTACTCTCTGTTCATCCTAGGAGAGAAGAATGGGAATAAAGTCAAGAAACTAGTCTCAATTGGCCATCTAAAAAAAAGGTACAGGAATCAGGGCCATTCTCCCCACTTTTATGTATGTGTTAAAAATGCTAGCAAAAAGACAAGAGGAAGAAATTTTAAAAATGTAAAGATAGACAAAGGGGAGATAAAACTATCCTGATTTGTTTATGACAATGATTTAAATATTATATTCTAGGGTATAAACAAAGAAACTAATTGAGATAATAGCTTCAAATCACAAATTACAAAATACAAGATCAAACATTAAATAAGACCAGCTGAGGTCAACTAATTTCAGTCAAATTCAACCACATATTTCTAGTCACATCACTCCAGTTGACTTCTCAACCACTCCCCACACCAAGAGTTAAACAGTGCTTGTCTATAATGGAGGTTCTGCCAATAAGCAGTTTGAAAGGAAGAGATTCTGATATTATTATATTAAAAGAAAGCCATTTCCTTCTATCCAGTTTCCATGACTTCCTTGAAAATTCATATTTCTGTATTATGTGTTCACATTCATGATAGAAAGCTGTTTCCTTAATCACCACAATCCTGTGATCCATTTGAGGACCATATCAGAACTGAGGGGAGTGAATTTGGTGAAATCACACCACCAAACTACTTTTATGAGAAAACTGTAGTCAATCCTAAAATCAGGGAAGGAGAAAGTAAAGGAGAAATATAGACCAACATCATAATGAATATTTATTTATTTTTACATAAAATTCTGTCAAATGAAATGTAATGATTTATCCAAGAAATTGTGTATTATGATGTATTTATATCAGAAATGCAAAGATGGTTCAAAATTAGGAAAAATCTGTATAATTAATCATAACATTTTTAAAAATCCCAATCCACATGATTTCCTTAATAAATGCCCCAAAGTCTTTGACAAAATAAAAAACTTATTTACCCTAAGGGGGGGGGGGGAAATGACAAAACATAGGCATAGGGGGATTTTGAAATATAAAAAATATCTAAAATAAAGTATCTTTATATGAAAGAGATAAACTAGAAGCTTCTCAAAAAATACAGGAGTAAAATAAGAATGTTCATTCTCTCTATTTTTTACATATTTGTTAAAAATTCTAGTAAAAAGACAAGAGGAAGAAATTAAAAGTGGAAAGATAGACAAAAGGGAGATAAAACTATCCTGATTTGCTTATGACAATGATTTAAATATTAAATTTTAGGGCATAAACAAAGAAACTAATTGAGGTAATAACTTCAAATCATAAATGACAAAATAAACCCACAAAAAGCAACACAATTTTTATAAAATAATAACAAAATCCAAGAAGCAGTAATAGAAAGGGAAATCCCATTTGAAATAACTTCACAATGCATTAAATGTTTGGAAGTCAATATACCAAAACTCAATCTATACTTGAATAGATTAAATTACAATATTACTCTTTAAAGAAATAAAGAAAAACTTAAGAGGCTGGAGGAATATTAAGTATTCGTTGTCAGACCATGCCAATATAAATTTTTTTAATGACAGTATTGCCTAGAAAATTAATTACAATTTTAATGCTACAGTAATTAGACTATTAAAGGGATATTTTACCAACCTCAATAGAATAATAACAAAATTCATGTAGAGAAACATAAGATATAAGATATCAAGGGAAATAATTTAAAAGGGCAGGAATAAATCCCTAGCATTTCCAGACCTGAAATCTATATTATAAGGTAGCATTCATCAAAAAGTTTTGATCTTGGGGCGGCCAGGTGGCTTAGTGAGTAAGAGTACCAGCTCCAGTGTCAGGATGACCTGGGGATCAAATCCAGGCTCAGATACTTAGCACCACACCCAGAAATAACTGTCTGTGTAACCTTGAGCAAGTTACTTAACCCCGATTGCTTAAAAAAAAAAAGTTTTGATCTTTTTTTTTTTAAATAGAAGTATATCAATGGAAAAGACTAACCCAAGGAGAATTAGAAATAGTAGAACTCGATAATCTAATATTTGATAAACCTTAAAATATAAATTACATGGGAAAGAACTCCCATATAATATAAAATATTATAAGAACTAGGGGAAGTGGCAATGGAAAGAAGTCTGAAAGAAATTAAACTTAGGTCAACATTCTCATGCCAAGTGGATACAAATGAATTAAAATGGATATGAAATCCTAATATTAAAGATCATACTATAAAAATTAGAAGAGAAGCAGATCATAGACCCATTACAACTGTGTAGGATATATCCTCAACCAAACAAGGGATAGATACAATTACAAAAGATAAAACAATTAATTTGATTACATGAAAAAAGATTCAGCAAAGACAAAATCAATGCAGTTACAATAAGAAAGGAAGTAGCTAAATGAGAAAAAAAATGTATGAAATTTCTATAATCAATCAACAAATAAGCACTTGTTACGTGCCTACTATTTGCCAGACACTGTGCTAAGTGCTGGGGGTACAAAAAGAGGCAAAAGGTAGTCTCAGCTTTTAAGGAACTCATAGTATAATGGAAGAGACAATGTGGAAACAAATGCATATGAAGTAAACTATGTACAGAATAAATAGGAAATAATTAAAAGTGGGAAAACACTGAAATTAAGAGGGGTTAGGAAGTACCACCTGGAGAAAATGGGATTTTACTAGAAAATGATAATCATTTAATATCATTTGAACCTCATTAAGGGCCACAGCCTGAACTAATTAACCGGAAGAAGCTCCTCAGCCTGACAGATATCCACTTCTTTGCTCTCAGTAAATCCAGAATTCTCTTTCCTGTGTCAACACAACAAGTCCAGGTGAAGCTGACCAGAGCATTCTTCTGTAAATGACTATCAAGGAGAAGGCTCCTTGACTAGATGCTACCTTGAATAATGGGACTTGTTCTTATTTTAATATTTTATGAACATATACTATGTTATGTCATGTTAACGGTAAAGAAAACACAGATATCCTATGTTGTAATTTCAACTGGCACTTTGTCAACTCTCTTATCTTATTGTATTTACAATCTATTCAATGAAGAAAATTCCTTTCTCATACTATGGCTAAACATATATGAAGATCATAATTTTGAGTGACTCAGACATCCTGAGCTGGGATTGTTCTAAAATGTATTCAAGGTTTCTCATTCTTTTATCAGACAGTCAGATTTTATCTGGCTCCTTACATGCACATATTCTACTAGCTTTAAGGGAATAAAACAATATGAATTTATATGTCACCTAGTCTGTTTTCCTCTTTTAAGCAAACTTTCAGGTCAACAAAACTTAAAGGAAGGTCGGGGCAGAGAAGGGAGAGCATTCTAGGCCTGGACAGCCAGAAAAAAATGTGCAGTGTTAAGAGATGGGATGTCTTGTTATGGAACAGCTGGAAGTAACTGGCTTGAAGAGTATGTGTTGGGGAATGAAGTGTAAGAAGACTGGGAAGGTAGGAGAACACTAGGTTATGAAGGGCTTTGAATACCAAAAGGAGCATTTTGTTCCTGGAGACAATAGAAAGCCACTAGAGTTTATTAAGAAGTTGGGTGGGGGGGCGTGACATGATCAGACCTATGTTTTAGGAAAATCACTTTTGTGGTTGACTGGAGAATGGATTGGAGTAAGGAGAGATTTGAGGCAGACAGATTCACCAGGGGCTATTCCTGTAATCAAGGTGATGAGGGCCTACACTAGAGTGGTAGAAGTATCAGAGAAAAGAAAGGGACATATTCAGGTTGCAAAGGTAAAATGAACAGGCTTTGGCAACAGATTGGACATTGGGGGTGAAAGAGTGCAGAATCCAAGATGATTGTTTGGGCTGGGAGCCTGAGGGACTAGGAGAATAGCATTGTCCTCTTCAGTAATAGGCAAAGGATGAGAGGGGAGGGTTTCTGGGGAAAAAGAGAGTTCCCATTCCCATTTGAACATATACAGTTTAAGATGTCTACTGGACATCCAGTCCAAGATGTCTGAAAGGCAGTTGGAGATGTGAAATTGAAGGTCAGCAGAGAGACTGGGGCAGGATAGGTAGATTTGAGAATCACCAGCATAGTAATGGCAATTAAATCTATGTGAGCTAATGAGATCACTAAATGAAGTAATATAGAGGGAGAAGAGGGCCCAAGACAAGGTATGTATGTGTGCACATGTGTGTGTTTGCACACACATGCATATCCATATATAGCTGTGTATGTTTATATATACACATACATATGTGTGTACACACACACACACACACACATCTCCAACAGGCATTCCTCAATGAATAAATGGTCAAAGGATATGAATAGTTTTAAAAAGAATTACAGAGTATTCACAAACACATAAAAAACTGCTTGAGATCACTAAAAATGAGAGAAATGCCCACAAAACAACCCTGGGGTTTCATATCACACCCTGAAAATTTGCAAAGATGACAAAAAAGGTATTCAATCTTGGAGGGATTGTGCAAATATAGACACAGCATTGTTGGTAGAGTTGTGAATTAGATCAATCATTTTGGAAGGCAATTTGGAATTAAGCAAATAAAGTGGCTAAAAAATTATCTATACCTTTTAGATCCAGGTTTCATGGCCAGACATATACCTCAAGCACATCATTAATAAAAGGGGATGCCTCATATATGCTCAAATATTTCTAGCAGTACTTTTGTGGAAAAAAATAGCTGGAAACCAAGTAGATGCCCCTTAATTATGGAATGCACGGCACAATGCATTTACTGTCATATTTTTCAATCTATTGCTGATTATTTATATTATTTCTCTTTTTTCCTTTTAAAAATATTTCTTACATTGGATGACTCTCTGGAAGAGAGAAGAGGGAGGGATACAGGGGGATGTAGGTTGCATAAAAACTAAAGATATCAACAAAATTTATTTGAAAAAAAGGCACAGAGGTAACAGAATGTTGTATAAGGGAACAAGCAGCTCAGTTTGATTAGAATGCAATGTTCAAAATGGAAAGTAATGTATAATCAGACTGGAAAGATTGGGGCCCTCCTCTCAGGTAACTCCTTGGAGAAGGTCATTATTGTAGGAACAACCCCAATCGTGCTTGACCTTATTCATGACATCACTCTCTCCATCTACCAGAATTAGTGAGAGTTTGAGAGAAGAGAGATTCTGGTCTTCTAGTTTCCAACTTTGAGAAGATGGCTCTCTTCCAGATTCTGGTTTCAAATAGTGCCTAGAAAAGAACCAACATGTAGAGAAGCTAGCATGTTCATTATATCCATATTCCCACACTCTAAAGACTTCAGAGAATTTCCCCTTTGGTGAGATCTGAATCAAGTCTATCTGTCTGTCTGTCTGTCTCTCTTTCTCTCTCTCATTTGAGCTATAATTTTAAGCCCAATGAGTGAGTCCATTCACCATGTATTGTCTGATATGTTTTCATATATATACCTTTTCTGATTTCTGTTCTGCTACCAATTTGGATAAGTAGTTTTATTTACTTTTCACAATAAGAGTTTATTGTGGAATTGGCAATCGGTGGGAAGAAAGTCAAGCCTTGGATTAAGTTTGGTATAGTCCTTTTCCATTAAGGGATAAGGATCAAGAGTTCACTTTAAACCTAAAAATTCTTTCCGCTAGATCAACAATACTTAACTGATCAGACAGATATAATATCCTAGCCTGGTACTCTGTCTTTGAAGAGAGTAGAGTGTCCAGCCTTTGGCACCAACTTCCTGATTCCTTTCCTGGCAGGAATCAAACTTGGATAAAAGAGAGGAGAGATTTTAGAGTTATCTATTCTTGCCTGGCCACAAGCCACATCTAGATGGAACCATGTGGACACATTCAACCTACACTGGCAAAACACATACCACAAAAACCCTTTACATATGGGTGTGTGTAAATTTTTAAATTTTGCACGATCTGACTCTGACCCAACAGAGGAGTCTGTGCTATAATCCAGTATAATTTCTACTACAACACGATCATTCTCAAACTTCCTAAATATCAACTAATGGGGCCCCCATTTCACAGACAGCATTTATTTAGTTCATTCCATTCATGTTTCTGTATTACTGTGATAGCTACATGAAGATGCCTCTATTTGACTCTCATAAATTTTTTTTTTGGATTAAAGTGACCATCCCTTGACTCACTTCTTAAACAGACCTAATCACTGAACAGGGTATTGTCAAAGTAAGAACTCTGAAAGACTTTAGCTTAAAAATGTCAAAGTCTTGGCTACATTCTGGGTCATCTCTAACTGTCCTCATCTGTATTTTGCCACTGGACCCAGATGGCTCCAGAGGAGAAAGTGAGGCTGGTGACTGCACAGCCTTCCCCCACTTAAATCCAATTGACTTGCAAGTCTTGGTATCATTTTTCTGATGTCATGATCTTCCTTAAGAACAAAGGACAATAGCAAGATCCTGATTCATGAGAACAATGAATCCTGGGAATTAGACGAATATTAGCCTACTTCATGGGATATATTATTTGTACCAAATGGACCTAGATGCATTTGTCAGAGTAAAATAAAAATATTCCCTTTCAATTTGGGTAAATCTAGCTCAGCTACTTTTAATTTTCTTTTCTCTTTTTCTTAGTGGCAATATTTTGAGTATTTTCCCACAAGTATTTAAGTGATTGCACTGCTAAATCACTTCTGCCTGAGGGTCTGTGTGTAAAAGCCTTCCCTGCTACCAAGCTCTCCAGAGGTTAGCAAGCTCATCAGCAAATCAAAAGCCCCCCTCAAAATAACATTTCCTAGGGAAAAGGCAAACCAGCATATCTAACTGCAAATAGCTCCAGTAGTAGACCAAGACTGCCTGTGGAGACTAAACCAAATCCAGCTCAGAATCCAGCAGCGTTACTGGTTCCCCATCATCTGGAGTGCACACTGACGGTGATCTTGGCTGAGAACCAGATGTAGTTTTGATTGTGGCTTTGTGTTCATTCTAAGGCATATGAACTTTGGAGAAACCTATTAGATGACTACTGTGAGCCCAGTGCTGGTGTCAGGTTGGGGGAGGCTGGGGGGTGGAAATCAAATGGATGACATCAGTACCTGTAAGTCATTCTCAACCTTGGGCTGAGCACACCAAAGTGTAGCTTCCCCTGACATTTAAATGAACCCAATATTTCCATTTTTAAAAGGAAGATCTTTTTTTCCCCCATGTCCACACTGTAGGCTTCCTAGCTGCTTCAAAGGAAAAGCTCAGATGCTACATCCTACATGAAATATCTCCCAAATACCTCAATAATGAACAGTCTTCCATTCTCTTAAAATAATTTTGCATTACTTTGTAAATATTCTGTTTTTCTTACTTGGCCACAAGTTACTTCCCCTGCATAGGATGTAAACTCCTTGAATTCTTCAATTTGTTCAAGGTCACATATGCTGATAGCTAACAGGTCAGAGAGTCAAAGTTAGGTCCCCTAACACCTGATGGCCCCATTTCATCATACTTCCCCCTGGGTCAATTAAAATCTCACTCCCATCCATAGCTCATAAAACCATGGCTTTGAGACTGGAAGGGACTTTTGAGACCATTTAGTCTGAAAACTCCCATTTTGCAGATGAGGTATTTGAGTCCTAGAGAAGTTAAATAGCATACTTATGATCACACAGCAAGTGGCTGGATCAGAATTTGAACCATTTTTTAAAATTTGAAAATAATAAAATGATTAGAGTCAGGTAGGTGGTACAGTGGATAGAGAGAGTCAGACCTGAAGTGAGAAAGACCTAAGTTCAAATCTGGCCTTGGATACTTACTAGCTATGGGACCCTGGGTAAGTCAAGCAATGTGAATTTTCTTCATTACCTAATCTGTAAAATGGGGGTAATAATAGCACCTACAACCCCCCCTTCCCAGGGTCATTGTAAGGATAAAATCAGATAATATTTGTAAAGTGCACTTTGCAAGCCTTAGAGTGCTATGTGAATACTGGGTGTTATTATTTGATTCCTAATTGATTGTTCTTTCTCCGATACCTGAGCTGTTTTAAATGATGAGTTTGCAAGATCTGGCAATTCTTCCTTTAAGTCACATCTCCTTGCCTTCAATATCAGGGTAGCCTTTTAAAAGCTGTAGGAAATCAGATGGATGCAGAGGTCCTCCATCTCTCAGATCCCTCACCATTGAGGAACTGCTGCTATCAGCTAGATGGGTTATGGTCATCAATCTATTAAGAAAGGGCTAATGTGGATTTATAATGTTGAACTCATTCTGTAGACAGCAAGGATGGCAGTAAAGGAAGTTTCAGAAAGAGGTTTACATGACCTTAGATTTATTCATGATAATAAAGCAAATTGGAGAATATAATCGGAATTAATTACACCTTGTATTAACAAGTTTTGCAATTTACCGACCTTGGTTAAAGTCATTTAATCTCCTGGGGTTTCAGTTCCCTAATCTTTAAAATGAGGAAATTAGGCTAATAAAAATATCCTCTTACATTTTTATAGTGCTCTACAATGAACAAAGAACTTCAAATTATCTAATTTGCCCTTCTCAGAAACCTGGGAGGTAGTAGGGCAGGTATTAAGCTCCCTAAGTCTCAGCTTCCTCATTTGCAATATGCAACTTGCCTTCTGACACATGGGCTTACACAGAAACTCTGAGGGTCTTCTCCTCCCAGACTGAGTTTTTTGTGAAGACAAACTTTTCTTTTTTCCTTTTTTTTTCTTGTTTTTTTTTTGGGGGGGGGCAGGGCAATTGGGGTTAAGTGACTTGCTCAAGGTCACATGGCTAATAAGTGTCTGAGGTGGGATTTGAATATCCATAGGATATTCAGGTCCTCTTAATTCCAGGAGCAGTGAGCTATTCACTACACCACCTAGCCACCCCAAGGCTAACTTTTCTAGGCCATCTTTTGCCTCTATTCTTACTTAGCCTTTAATTATTGAATGGGTGATGCCTCAGAAAAACTGAAACCTGGGGAAGACCTTAGCTTAAAAAGTCCATAGAGTCCCACTATATCTGGAGCCATTGCCAGTCATCCTGACCTATGTTTTGCCACTGGACACTGATGACTCCAGAGGAGAAAGTGAGGCCAATTGCTTTGTACAGATCTCTGCCTCACTTAAATCCAATTCATTTGCAAGTCAAGACTGATATCCCTGATCCTCTTAGAAACAGAAGGACAAACAACAATATGGCTTACCAAGGGACAGTACCAAGGCTCAACCCTGGGTTTCTGAGCACTTTGTGGCGCCATTATCATCATGCCCCCTCTTATCTAAGATTTAGGATGCCTTCTAGGTCCAAAATTACTTTGTAGGGAGAGAATTGCTCAGGTCATCACCCTTCAGTATGCAAATTTAGTTGTCTTTTCTTAGTATTTCAAGATCTCTGCCATCAAGCAGAGAATTCCAATGTAGAAAATGTTTGCAGAACCCCAGAAGCCCCATTCTTAAAACCAGGATAATCTTATGGAAATGAACTAACCTCATTAGACTTATAAAAAGTGGATGATTTAATGAATTACAGTAAATATTTCTTATTTGGAGCTCACTAATTCAGATCCTAGTATTTTAAATTTACATAATTCTTAAAGGGCAAAAGTAAGTTATATAGGAAAAATTGAAAATAAAATTCTATAAATCCCAGAGTCCAAAATGATAATTTTTCCAAGAAGTGAAGGAATAAAGTAAAGTGGATTGATTGCGATAGAAGAATGAAGCAGGAAATGCCATTTAACATCTTGCTGAGAGAGATGCTACCTATGAATAAACACATGCAGTACTTTTATGCAGTGAGGTGACATTATGAATAGAACACTGGACCTGGAGTCAAGGAAGGCTTGAATTCAAATCCAGCCTCATGTACTTTCTACTTATGTGACCCTGGGCAAATCACTTAACATCTCTGTGCCTCAGTGAAGTGCTTTGTAAAATTTAAAGCAATATATAAATGCTAGTTATTATTGTCATAAAATTGTTTATGAGCATGTGTCGGTCCAAGTTCATGGCTTGTACTAAATAGTATATGCCATAATTGAGGAAATAGGCAATGGATGTGAAGTTAGAATCTTTCAATGCTGGACTGTGCAATCTGGGCTTCCTGCGGATATTCAATCCCTTGAAGAATGACATTCAGGGCACAAGACAATACACTAAGGCCAAGACAAGTAAGCAAACCTAATCAGAGAACAGCATACATAGGAGCTGGTAGCTGGCCATTTCCTAGCACAACATTTTTGTGGTGGTGGTGGTGGTAGACTAGCTTAAGGAAGGGGGGCTAGAAAGAACAGAAATAAAGCACCAAAAACAAATCTTAGAATAATTTTACAATAAAGCTAACATTTATATAGCATGGACTATGTGCTAGGCACTGTGCTAAGTGCTTAATAATCTCATTTGGTTCACACAACAACTCTGGGAAGTGGGAGCTATTATTATCCCCACTTTATAGATGAGGAAATTAAAGCAAACAGGAGTTAAATGACTTGCTTAGGGTCACATAGCTAGGAAATGTCCAAGGTTGGAGTCTTACTCCAGGCCTGGCACTCTATCTACTCTGCCACCTAGTAACTATTTTGTGGTTTTGTTGGTGAAGGGGATGGGAATGTCCTTAGATTATTTTATTTTATAATTTATGTGCTGCATTATTAAGATATTACACTATTTTTAAAATAATTTACAAATGTAGCTTATCCCACTCATGTGAAAATATAACTGACTTACCTTTCACTCCATTATTTCTAATAAGTGAGAGTTTACTAAATGTTAAGTACTTTACAATGGATCTATGATCTTATGATTCAAGCATCTTGCACATGCCTATTTATACATAACATTTCTTCTCTAATAGCATGTTTTCTTAAAAGCAGGGATTATTTTTACTTTTTCTTTACATGCCTTGCATTTAGGAGAGTGTTTAGTATATAGTAAGTGATTGATTGGGAATATAGGAATGTTTCAGGGCAGCATGAAGCCTGCACAAGCCTTTTAATCCTCTGTGATTTTTGTACACATCTTTCCACAGACTTTCTGTTAAGGATTCTACCCAATGGGCTAGAGGACTGAATCCCAGTACATTACATGACAACCTGTCTACTCTAATTTTCTCTATAAAATCAGTCCACCTTGTCTTTCTAGCCATCTATTTCCTTAATGATAGCTTTCCCACTTTTTTTTTTTTGCTTTTTGGAGGGCAATTGGGATTAAGTGACTTGCCCAAAGTCACACAGCTTGTAATTGTGTCAAGTGTCTGAGGCCGGATTTGAACTCAGGTCCTCCTGACTCCAGGGTAAGTACTCTATTCACTTCCCACCGGTTTTTACCTTGTCATCACTGAAATTCCACAAACTACTTAATAGTAGCCTTCTACTTCTCTTTCGGTCATCAGAAATATTGAGTCACCTGAGATTGTGGGGTTCCAGGATTTTAAATCACATACTATTAGCAGGAGAGCGGGTAAGACATTGTAGTTAGTGACTTTGATAGAGTTCTACACTTGTGGTACATCCTACTTTTTTTAACTCTTTCATTCTGGGTCCAACTCATTGATCCTTTAAGGCAACACCTGTCAAAGATGTAGGTACCAAGGGAATATCTCCATCAAGATATTTTACTAGAGAGAACATCTCAGAATGCATCTCCTTATACCAATTGAAATGCCTTTTTGAAATTAACAATTAATACAGAGTAATCTTGAATTCTTGGCACCCACTGGTGAATATGTGAAAATGTAGTCTTCTATAGAAAATTGTCTACTGTTTTCTTATGTTTTCATCAAGGATACACTTGGTTTGTACATAGATCATTATCATAAATATATCATGTAGATAAAATGTTCAAACTTCAAACCTGGCCCAGACCATGACTCCCAAGATAACTTTCTCACCTTCAGTCAGCAGAGTCTGGCACTGCCTCCAACCTGTAGCCTTCTCTTCCGATTGGTAAGTCCCTCCCTGAATCTTCCATTTGAGGAAGCAGTCACATCTGTCATGCCCATTTGAAACCTGGCTCAGCCCAAGATTCCCCAGATTACTTTTCTACCTTTCCCCCGTCTGGATACACTTCTCCATACTTTTTCTTCTCCCTTTTCTGTGTTTCTTCTCCCATGGAATGTAAGCTCCTTGGAGGAAGGAACTTCTTTATTTTTGCACTTATTCGTATTCTCAACTTTTAGCACAGTGCCTAGAACATGGTAAATTCTTAAAACTGTTCCTCTCTATTTCTCATCTATCTTTTTAGGAAGAGCAATTATCTTCTTATCTTCCTGATCAATTTTTGAAGTAATAAGAACCATTATTTTTACCATTGCTTTGACATCCTTCTCTCTTTGAATTGGCTTGAAAATAAATTACAGGGTGCCTTTAAAATTGCACTACCAGGGGTGGCTAGGTGGCACAGTGAATAGAGCACTGGCCCTGGAGTCAGGAGGACCTGAGTTCAAATATGGCCTCAGACACAATACAAAAACTAGCTGTGTGACCTTGGGCAAGTCACTTAACCCCAATTGCCCTCCAAAAAAGAAAAGAAAAAATCTTCAGGAGTGGCCAGGTGGCTCAGTGAGTAAGAGCACCGGCTCCAATGTCGGAATGACCTGGGGATCAAATCTAGGCTCAGATACTTAGCACCACACCCAGAAATAACTGGCCGTGTAACCTTAAGCAAGTTACTTAACCCCCATTGCTTTAAAGTAAATAAATAAAATAAAATAAAATAAAATAAAATTGCATTACCCCTGGTATAGTGCATTTGGCATGTATTTGGTCAGGTGTAGTCACTACTCTTGATTTCATCTTTCTAAGCGTCATTTCTATTAGATGTTAGGCTGGTAAATTTCAATATCTGATTGTTCCAGGATCACCAATGCTAAGAGTAATTACAGAAATACAGACAAATTTCATTTATATCTATTTGTCATCTTTCTAATTTCATTCAAAAGTGCTCTCAGGATCATTGGACTTAGTTGGGTCTTAGACTAATATTTATGTAGGTTCATTTTTTTCTTTCATTGTTTTTCTGAGGTTTGTAAGGTGATATTACTCATACTGTTGTATAATTCTCCTGTTATATTTTGCTAATTTGTTTGGATTTTAACCAATGTTGTATATGATTTCCACATCTTTCTGTTTGGCAAAAAGATCAAGAGTTTGTTAGCCAAGGCAATTCTTGTATTTCTTGGCATTCTTGTTGTGGTGCCTGATTACCACCATTTCTGAAAGAAGCTATGTAATATGATATTAAACAGGGTTTTTTATTTTTATGCATATCTGTAGCAGCAAGCACCCCAAGCGCGTCCTCAGGGTTTGCTGCCCATACAGGTTCTTGGATCTGCTTTGTTAAAGGAAAGCAACTCAAAATGGGTTAACAAGCTTACTTTAATCAGTCAGACATATATCGTTTACCTTGTTCAGGGGAAAAAGGTCAGCACCCCGAACTTCAAAGTATTCAGGCAGAATTATCAAGACATTAACAGATCAAGTAGACAGCTTTCCAAACTGTCCAACCATTACATCCATACCCAGTCAACATCTGGGTTTCCACATCTGGGTTTTTTTTTTCAAAGCCGGGGGGGCCCTGGACAACGGCTTCCCAGAATACAGATCAAATCACAGAACACTTCTCAAAGTGAGCCCCCAAA
This sequence comes from Petaurus breviceps papuanus, assembly GCF_028583685.1. Lineage (NCBI taxonomy): Eukaryota > Metazoa > Chordata > Mammalia > Diprotodontia > Petauridae > Petaurus > Petaurus breviceps. The sequence goes on along the minus strand of NW_027185797.1, from coordinate 142,258 downwards.
ACAAAGCTACACATCAGGGCTTATATAGCCTTCTCCTGGCTCAGAGAATGTAACAACCTTATTGACTCAAGGCTCAGAGAATGTAACAACCTTATTGACTCACTGGCCAATCAAGAAGTATCTACTGAAAAACAAGCCTCCCACCCCAGGCTTCAGGTGCACTTTAGCCTAGGGGCAGGGAAGATCTTCCAAATTTGCATTCCCATTACAATATCCCATTTTTCAAGATCACTAGTTTAAAAAGGCCAGGTAAGAGCTTTTGTGATTCTATGAGGCATATTCTCATTTTTATATTTACTTCTAGTTTATATTTAATTTTACCTTTGATCTATCGTTAGAAAACAATTTATATATTTAAAAGTCCATTAATAAAACTTTTTTTAAAAAAGAGTGAAAATATAAGGTCTCTTTCCATATAGCTATTTGAAACTTTCATTTGCCCCATTTCATTTATAGTAATAATATCAAAAGCTATCACCTAGTTCCTTTAGTAGCATACTAACATGTTGGTTCTCTTACTATAATTTCTTTGTCCAGACAGTTAAATTAATTGATAAAAATAGATTTTTAATGTTCACTGCTCCTTTCTTATGGTATTTTGCTGACATAATTGCAGAAGCAAAGGGGGGGGGGGTACAGAGGACTTAGAACTATTTTGTTTTTGTCCATTTTATAGGTCACTGTGGCTAAGAAATTTATCACCTAGTGGCCAATCAGGACTGTCCTCTGGCCTCCTCTCTTCTCCCCCTTTATGTTATCTCATTTGATGATCTCACCAACTCTCATAGGTTCAATTTTAATATCTATGCAGATGATTCTCAAATCTATTCATCATTATAATCTCTCTCCTGACATCCAGTCTTGAATCTCCAACTGTCTATTAGAAATAACTTGATACTGTGCATACTATAGAAATCTCAAATTCATCATGTTCAAAACTGAACTTATTCTCTTCATTCCAAGCTGTCTTCTTTTTCCAATGTCCCTGTTTTGGGGGACTCCACCATCCTCCTAGTCACTTAGTTTCACAACTTCAGTGTCTTCTTTATCCCCTCACTTTTACTCACACCACATATCCAATATGTTGCCAACTCCCATTGATTCTACCTTCATAACATCTCTTGGATGTGCCCTCCCTTCTCCTCTGACATTGACCCCACCATGGTATAGGGCTTCATCACTTCGCATCTAAACCATTTCAATAACTTTCTAGTTGGTCCCCCTGCCTCAGGTCTCTTCTAGTATATATTCCATCCTCCACTGTCGCCAAAATGAACTTGGACAGTCTGACCGTATCACCCACCAATTCAATAGATTACAGGGATTTCCTGTCATCTCCAGAATAAAACATAAAGTCTTCTGTTTAGTTTTCAAAGCACTTCACAAAATGACTCCTTAGTACTTTTCCAATTTTCTTACTATTTTACAATCAATATGCTTTCCCTCCTCATTTTCACCTCCTGGATTCCCTGTTTTCCTTCAAGATTCATTTTAAAATCTCACCTTTATTAAAGTAGGAGACTTTTGCTATCTTGCTACTCACTAATTAAACTACCTGGAAGTAGAGAACTTTCCACCAACAGGAGCTGTCCATGGTGCTAGAGACAAGTTATGCCAATACTTTCTACTCAAGAAGTCCCTATTACGTGAGAGATATCTACAACACTGGAAAACATGTTAATTACAGACTTTTCCAGTTGAAAGTATCATATTTAGATGTTAGGCTCACTAAACATCAAAACAGTATTTGTTGAGCCTGACAAGAGCCCCTAATAAGCATGCCAGCCATCAGTTAAACAAATCATTCTATTAATATCAATACTGAAGATAAAGAGGTTAGTAAATTGACTGACATTAGCCAGTTGCCTGACAAGATTTTTGATGCACAGACACTTAGCTTTAGCCTTCAGTGGTAAGTGAAGGATGGAGTTTTCATATTTTAGGCTTTCATGCTTCCATTTACTTCCACTGAAGGATGAATAGGCTGGACTAGATAATCTCTGAGTTCCCTTTCAGCTCTAGAGCCAAGATCTTGCATTATAACAAACAGCATAGGGGCTGAACCACAACATTTATTTTATTTTTGCATAATGGAACAATTAGGAAATCAGTGAATATAATTCCTGCCCTCTAGGGGCTTACAAATATGCATATGCTACGTAGTAAGATAAAACTTTCACATGCTTATTTCTTAATCTATCTTTATATCTATATGTGTATTGTATATATATATGCATATATATACATATATATTCTCTCAAACTCAATACTATTGCAACACACACATATGCATCTGGAGAATTATGGGTGAAATGTTCCCCATTATTCAAATATATCAGGTAATAATTTTAATAGGAGCACAATAAATATTTGTCTTTAAAAAGAATGATCAAAGACTTCTGAATATTCAAAAGAATTTATAAGCATTAACTTGGTCTCAGTTTTGTTTTCTAACAAATAAGTATAAGTATACTTGCACTGTCTGCATCAATGGGATTTTGCAAGGAAAACACTTTGTAAATGTAAAAGTGTTGAAAATGTGAGTTATTAATACTATTAATATTATCATTGCTCCTGCATCACTCAGATGATCATATTGCCAGTTTTACTGACCCAAGCTGTGCCTGAAATGCTGTTGCTACTGCCTAAATGAGTGATTTCCTAAGGCTTTTGATCATGAACCTCTATCAATTAAAAATAATTGAAGCACACATGCCCAATATATGTATGCTTATTTGTTTTAAAAATTATATAACTGTATTAATATGTACATTATAAAATATATAGCAAAATAAAAATTTTAAAGGATGAGAGGAAGATGAGATATTTAATTTTTATTGGTGTGAAGAAATCTTTTTGTTCTCAATAAGATGTTATTAATGGTGATATTTTAATAAAAGTAACATGATTTACTTTGCTTTATTATTTTTGAAAGTCATAGTTTAATATTCTGTGGCATTTCTAATTTTCAAGGCTGACATAGATGAAAAAATATAATTCACAAGACACGTAAATCCTAATGGAAGAAGTACATTGCTGGCTGTACAATAATCATGATACTTATTTTTCAGTCCCATCCAAAAATTATGTTTAAAATGTAGTTAGTGAATGTTCACCTTTACTGGTAAATCAATTTCTTTTTTCAAATTAATTAGAAGTTGATTCATTTGTCTATTTTTAAAATATAAATTTAAAAAATCTAAATGAAACTCTTCATTTAAAAGATTAGAAAATTCATTTCCAAGTTTTTAAAGTGTGTGGATCTGAACATGTTTTAGGTTACATATTTAATTATTTTCAGTCACCCAAAAGATGACAGCAAGTATAGAAGAGAATCAATAGGGCCAAATGCTACAAAGAGATTAGGGGGGTTGAGGACTAAGAAGAAATCACCAGCTTTACCAATTAAGAGATCATTGATATGTAACTTTGGAGAGCAGTTTCACTTGGTCAAGGAGTCAAAGAGTTAAGAATTACAAGGAGATTGGGAACTTGGGAAACTGGAAAGATGGGAGGGAAGTAAAGAAGAGGAATGTGGGTTTTTTTTGGGGGGGGAGAATGAAATGAGATCTGAATATAGATAGCAGCTTCTATATTTACTTAGCCTATGTCTACTCACTTAAAAAAAAAAAAAGTAGAGAGATCTTAGCAACCACTGCCCCAGAGCCAATAACTTGAGACAGCCATGAGGTAGCCTAGAAGGAAGGGAACCAATGTCAAGGACTCTGGGAGTTTAGGGAATCTGAATTTGGCCTATGCCACTGCTGAGAGTGCCTGGATCTGGTAAAGCTCTAACAACCCTTTTGAAGGTCCAACACCAGGAGACCAGCAGTGGGAGGGAAAGAGTGGGGAAAAATGTTCAGATATAATGGGTGAAGGGCAGAGTATAATTAGGTAGGATCAAATATCCAATTCTCTCTTTGGGATTTAAAGCCTTATGGAACCTAGCCCCTTTCTACCATTCCAGTGCTCTTACACTTGACTTCCCTCCATGTACCTTATAATCCAGACACTGGCCTTTTCAATCCTTGCAGAAAACATTCAACTACTTCTCTCCATACTCTGTGCCTTTACACTGGCCAGTTCTAATGCCTGTAATACCCTCCTTTCTCACTTTTACCTCCTGACTTCCTTCAAAACTCAGTTCAAATCTTCTGTAAAAGGCCTTCCTTGGCATTCTCCCTCCCCAATGACTTTCCTCTGAGATCACCTTTCATCTTCAATCTCTATGTGTGAGTGTGTGTGTATGTATACACATACATTCACATACATATATCTATAGTATGTCTGATTAAATGTGCATTTTCTTCACATTTGAATATGAGGACAAGAATTGCATTTTTACCTTTCTTTGCATCTCTGGCATTTAGCACAGTTTCTGATATATAGTGAGAAATCAATCAATGTTTGTTGGCTGATTATGTTAGAGACAAGTCCACAATTAGGTATTCTGGACAGCATGGGATGCTCTCCTTCTTCCTAGTCTCTGATAAGTTGACTACATACCACTTTAGGTCAGGCCATAGCCCCCACTTTGGAGGCCATTATTTTAAATAACAATTTTTCACATTATGAGTTTTTATTTTATGATTAATTTAATTTATTTCTGATAAAAGTAAAAAGTGAACAGTGGCACTCAAAATACTAGCAAGAATAGTGTAATGTTTTGATGACTATTATTTATACAGTAAAATCAGTTGCTAGGAGGTGTGTTTGCAAATATCCACTTAAAAATTCGTGGATTTTAACTGGACTCTGAATCCCTTTGGATGGTCAGTCCAAAAGATAGCAGAATAGGGCTTTGGATCAGGGCCTTTCAGCCATATGTATGAGAGTGGGGGAGGAGTAAGAGACAGGACTTGAACCCAGACTTCCTGATTCCAAAGTCCTTTCTTTATCCACCATACTATGCTGCTTACCACTATTATTATTAGAAGGACTGGAATTTAAGAATACCCCAAAGGACCAAGCAGAGCATTATTTTTATATGTAAGGCAAACAAAACAGACATAGAATGAGAAAATTCATTTCAAAGTAAAATTATAACACAATTTTTGTGTCAATTCGTATTCCTGGTCCTGCTAGGGTTAAGACCCATTACCAGCGTTAGCTTTGAATTCTTTTCTCATTCACTGGGCCATATGGGGAAAACACCTACCATTAACACACCTGTATGTGATGCTATGTTCCAACATCCCAGCCCCAATGTTTTACAGCTGTTCATTTCAAACCATCCATCCCTTTTTGTTTACAGAGGGCACTAGAGGTTTGCTGAAAGAATGTGTGAAAGCAGCTTTGTTCTGTTACATTAGGAAACTCTAACCTGTCGATTGCTATAATGTTTAGACTGAAGTAATTAAGGGACTGTGTTAGGCTCCTGACAAGGACATCTGACATGAGCTGAATGCTACAGGCTACTGACAATTTTTTTTCTCTGTTTTAAGAGAATTTCCTAGCAATGACATGTATGTCTACAAGTAGACTAGATGTTACATGGTGGAAAGTTAGAGTCTCTACAGCTATAACACATCTGTTTTATTGAGAGAGTCAGAGATCATTTGTGAACTTCCAAAAATGGGTCAGCTGTGAGGATAACTTCATTAGCATCTCTTTTAATTGAGGCATAATCTATTGAAACTTTATTCCAAAGAAGAAAAAGAAAAAGTATATATGTGTGTGTATACACATACATACATATAAATCTATGTATATATACACATACATATATAATCACTATACTTTACACTTTTATTGTAGACAAAAAAAGTAATTGATTTTTTCAAAACAAATCAACTTAATCCTTCTTCAACCTTCCCTGGTGCTGGAAGGAAATCTAGTATATGTCTGCTAAAATGAAATTAAAGTTTTCACTTAAAAACAAAAATGAATATTTCAAAATGATATGGAATTCATTGTATAGTGAGCTTTCTAGGAAGCAACTGTGGCCAAGATTTTTGGAATGAACTTACCAAGCATGCAAATTAACAGGGTTTTAAACCTCCCAGGACAGGAGACATTGAGTTGGAGCTGGAAGACATTGCACTGTAGCTCCTATCAATTCTCACTTTTCAAAATCCTTGTACAGTGAAATCTCAGTTATCTGGAAATTGACTTTTGAAGCAATCTTACATATGGATCTAGAGCTTTTGTGGATATATCCAGTTGAATACTGTTGCTATATTTGTACCTTTTCCTCTTTTCCTCATTAAAGTAACAAGAATATGAAATGCATTTTTCATTGAAGGATGGCAGAGTTGAAGCATGACCTTCCCTCGGCTCCAGCTTCCACCTTCCCAATCCATGTAAAAAGGGGACTCTAAACAAACTTTGGAGCTGCAGAACCCACAAAATGACTCAGAGAAGCTAACCTCCCACTGAGGACAGCCCAGCAGGCCGGCAGGAATCGGCCAGCACAGAGCTCTGGGAGCCGAACCCAGCCCCACAGGGAGGCTTTAGCCCCAGGGCAGGCCTGACCAGCCAGGCCAGAGGGACTCCAGATCAGCAGCAGCTGTGGCTGTTTCCAGATTTATCAATACATAGATGCCAAGGACAAGGTGAGAGGCCAGTGCCGTCTGGACTTTGGGACCCAGTATGTGGGAGTGCGTGGCTTTTACCCCTGGGGCAAGAAACCACTGAGACGCTGGCACAGCCAGCCAGCCCCACATGGCGGCTTCAGCTCCTGGCCTGCAGAGTGTAGGGGGACCAAGCACCAGTCTGAGGGGTAATTGCTCTTGCTTTAACCTGCTTGGATCTGGATTGCAGTCTAGGGTGGAGGTCCTGGGGTGTGTGTCCAGCTTGCCAGAGAGTGTGGAGACCTCAGAGAGGGTACCCATCTAATACCTCTGGCAGCTGAGAAAACCCCAGCTTTTGGGACGAAAACTCCCCTGTCTGGTGGCAGAGTCCTACTGTGGCAAAAAGCCCAAAAGTCAAATCATTGAGTGGCAAAATGAGCAGACAAAGGAAACAAAGCAGACAGAAGATTCCAACGTTACACTCCTATTTTGGGGACAAGAAGGAGCAAGGCGTGGAACAGGAGGAAAACAGTGAAGTCAGAACTCTTGCACCAAAAGCTTCAAAGGAAAATATAAGCTGGTTACAGACCATAGAGGACCTTAAGAAGCAGATAAGGGAAGTGAAGGAAAAATTGGCAAGAGAATGAGAACAATGCAAGAAAATTATGAAATGAGAGTCAACAGCCTGACTGAAGAAAATAATACCTTAAAAGACAGACTGACTCAAATGGCAAAGGAGGCTCAAAAAGGCAATGAGGAGAAGAATGCCTTAAAAAGTTGAATTTGCCAGATGGAAAAAGAATCTCAAAAGCTCAATGAGGAGAATCATTGCTTCAGAATTAGATTGGAGCAAATGGAAGCTAATGACTTTATGAGAAATCAAGATGCTGTTAAACAGATCCAAACAAATGAAAGAATAGAAGGCAATGTGAAATATCTCATGGGAAAAACCACTGACCTGAAAAATAGATCCAGGAGAGATAATTTAAAAATTATTGGACTACCTGAAAGCCATGACCAAAGTAAGAACCTAGAAAGCATCCTTGAGGAAGTTCTCAAAGAAAACTGCCCTGATGTTTTAGTACCAGAGGGCAAAATAGAGGTTGAAAGAATCCACCAATCACCTCCTGAAAAAGATACCAAAAAGAAAATTCCGAGGAATATTATAACCAGGTTCCAGAATTCCCAGATTAAGGAGAGAATATTACAAGCAGCCAGGAAGAAACAACTTGAATATTGTGGAAACACAATCAGGATAACCCAGGATCTGGCAGCTTCTACATTGAGAGATCGAAGGGCTTGGAATATGATATTCCAGAGGTCAAGGGAGCTGGGATTAAAACCAAGAGTCACCTACCCAGCAAAACTGAGTATCATGTTTCAGGGGAAAATATGGTCATTCAGTGGAATAGAGGACTTTCAAGCATTCTTGATGAAAAAACCAGAGTTGAATAGCAAATTTGACATTCAGATACAAGAAGCAAGAGAAGCATGAGAAGGTAAACATGGAAAAGAAATCATAAGGAACTTATCAAAGTTGAACTATTAACATTCCTACATGGAAAAACAATAATTGTAAATTATGAAACTTTTCTCAGTAGTTGAAGGGATTAGAAATATATATGTGTGTGTGTGTCTATATATGAGGGTATATGGGCATATGAATACATATGTGAATGTGTGTATATATGTTTACAGGTATACATAGATAGAGGGCACAGGACCAATTTAACAGGAAGGGATGATACTTAAAAGGTGAAATTCAGAGGTGAGAGGAGATGGGGAGAGACAGATTGGGGCAAACTATCTCATACAGAAGAGGCAAGGGAAAGTGGTTACAATGGAGGGGAAGAATAGAAAGGCAAAAGGGAATGGGTCAACCTTATTCCCATTGCATCTGGCTTGAGGAGAGAGTGAAATACACACTAAATAGGGGGTCTCACCCTCCAGGAGAATAGGGGGGAAAGGGAATGAGAGGGGGGATGATGGAAGGGAGGGCAGGCTGGGGGGGGGAGGGAAGCTGGAAGCACCCACTTTTGAAAAGGGACAGGATCAAAGTAGAGAATAGAACAAGTGGGAGGTGGGATAGGAGGGAGGGAAATATAGTCAGTCTTTTACAATATATCTACTATGTTATTGTTTTGCATTAGCTGCACATGTACAACCTATACTGAACTACTTGAACTGCTGTGGGGGTGAGTGGCAGGGGGGGAAGGGAATGAATCTGGAATTGAAAGTTTTAAAATCAAGTATTCAAATATATATATATGTATGTGTGTGTGTATGTATATATATATATATATATATATATATATACACCATTATTAATACCATCTTACATGTAATTAAGAAATAAGATATACAGGCACTGAGGCATAGAGATCCACTGGAAAAGTCAAAACGGGTATGGGAGAAAATATGGGAGAGAGCAGATTGGAGGTGGGGATATCGTGTGGGACTGCTGTTTTGGGGGGATGGGTGGGGGGAAAACGGGGAGAAAATTTGTAACTCAAAATCAGGCAGAAACGAATAATGTAAATCAGAAGTTAATAAAGCATTTTAAAAAATCGAAAAAAAAGATTATAAGAGCAAAAAAAAAAAAAAAGAAGAAGGCTATATGTGGTTTGGAACCTGGAACTGAGTCTCTGCATTGCTTCTGGGATGTTTGCTTTTCAACTTCCTCTTCACTTAGCTAGGGACTAGAATATTCTATGCCACCTGTAGGGTGAGTCCTTTATGAGTTCCACCCTAGATCTGCAACCTGGAACTAGGTGGTGGGTGACAGTGCTGCTCGATAGCATCTGTTCCTGGACCCTGTGCTAATTCAAGAATTTCTTCCTGCCCCAGTGATTCCTACACTGCTGTCCAGCCTCAGCTATCTTTCAATCCCTGGGTTCTAGGATGCTCTTTGGGGTACACTTCTGGTCAGAATGATCCCCTGCCCAATGTCCAATGTCCACAGACTACTGTCTCCCTAAGCTGTCCTAGCTTTGAAAAATTGACTTACTGGGAATTTTTTTTGGATTTCTCAATCAGAATTTGAATCAGAATCTGATATATTTTCTAGATTTTTGTAAAGGAAGTGAGGTGGGGGAGTGATGAGGGATGGCTATAGGTTCAGCATGAATTCTGATCTTAATCTAAGACCAGAAAGCCTTCGATTCATTCTGGAAAGAATTCAGCCCTAGCCAACTTGGAGTCAGAGTTATAAAAGTTTATTATATGCTTTACAGCAGGCAAGGGTCCTTAGGGGACCTACAAGCTTAAAGAAGACACAGGCATAGCTTTTAAGGAGTTAAGGCTGTATTCATTGGATATCAATTATGCTGACCAGGTGAGAAGAGGGTGGGATTAGGGAGGAGTTAAGGTGGGGCCAGTGTTTAAAGGAACATGCACTTTTAATGTCCACTTCATAGGCATATTGCCCATAATTCACTTGGAAATAGCCCAAGGTGGGGGCTACCTGGAGGTGTGATTTTAGGCTTGAAACGTCACTAAGTCAGCTAATGGTCAAGGGTTGACTGAGAAGTGCCCAGTCTGCCACCTATCAGTGTCATGTTTGACAAGATTTATGTCTGGGAACCAAGGCTAAGGGAGATTCAGTATGTGGATAATTACTAAGGAGTTAACCTAGAGATAGGGTATTGAAGGATTCATGGGGGCAGCAGGACACTAGGGGAAGATAATAGTTGCCTAAGCTGGAATGTTTAGAGATACTTTTGTGAAGGATTCATAGAAATAGCTTGTTATTGTTCCAAGCTGAGATAAACACTTCATGAGTTGTTGCTGGCCAGAGTTAATGCTCTGAAGCTAGGCAGAGTGCGGGTAGGGGGAAGGGGCAGAGTTAATGCTCTGAGGCTGGGGGGCGGGGGGAGCATGATTTTACAAACTGGTTTTACAAATTGGTTTTACAGACTGACATTACAAATTGGTATTACAAATTGATGTTACAAACTGACGTTACAAACATAGATCCCAAGCACCCCATCAGGAGCTAAGCTATACTCATTCCTGATACTCTGCCATCTTGACTCTGCCTCATCCTCAATGCTAGAGCTTCCCTCTGTTATTATCTCCAGTTAATCCTGTATATACCTTGTTTGTACATAGTTGTTTGCATGCTATCTCCTCCAATTAGATGATGATGGGTAGGGTAAGGACTGCTTTGTATCCCTAGCTGTTAGCTCAATGCCTAATATATAGTAGGTTTAAGAATGAAGAATATAGGGGGTGGCCAGGTAGCACAGCAAGTAAGAGCACCAGCCCCAGCGTTGGGATGACCTGGGGATCAGATCCGGGCTCAGATACTTAGCACCACACCCAGAAATAACTGGCCGTGTAACCTTAAGCAATTTACTTAACCCCAATTGCTTTAAAAAAAAAAAAGAATGAAGAATATAAGAATTATTAAATTAAGAATTTTATAAATGTCTGCTTGTTGACTTGTTCTATCTCTGATCATGGAGCATTTGTCCATATATATATTCAGTCCCATCTTCCCCCAGCACCATCATCACCACTCCAAGCCTTAGTCTATAGGAAAGTTTGAGAAAACTAACAATGTAAAATTGTAATGGAAAGAAATGGTCCTCTGGATAGGGGAGGCATTGGCATCCATACAAAGGCATGGCCCAGTTCACTGCCTTTTTATCCCACCCCCAACTCCAGGACTACATTACCCCCAATCCCTATGATGATAGGTACATACACAGTAGCAGTGGAATAGAGGTTAGCCTGTTGCCTCCCCAGCAGTGTTCCCATGCTCTCTCAATCCATTTTAAGGTGTAAGGTGGCAGAAAACCATGAAGAATATATTGTGGTAATGTTCATCTGTAAAATGCAGTAGAGAGCACACAGTGCCTTTCCTGCTTCCCCAGCAGATCTCAGAGGTCAAAGACCCCACCTACACCAACCTAGGTGATGCTCTGTCCTGAAGCCCTGAGGGATGGCTAGAAGGAGAGAAGTAGGCAGGGAGTGGAAGACAAAGAAAGAGAGGAAAGCAGAGACAGAAACTTTATTTTCCTATCTCTTTCAAGTGGCAGTGACAGTAGATCAAGGTGAGATTTATGGGAAATGCCTCTCCTCCCAATCCCAAAAGAACCCTCATATTTAGGACAAAGTCTTTCTTTGGATTTACATATATCTTCAGGAGTAACAATTACTGCTTTAAGAATTTCTATGTTGATGGGGTACACAAGATTCAGCAGTCAATGACTATAATAATATACTCTTTAATAAACCCAAAGACCCCAGTTTTGGGGATAAGAACTCACTATCTGACAAAAACTGCTGGGAAAACTGGAATATAGTATGGCAGAAACTGGGCATAGACCATTATCTAACACCAGATACCAAAATTAAGTCTAAATGGGTGCATGATCTAGGTATAAAGGATGATACCGTAAGCAATCTGGGAAAGCAAAGAATAGTTTACATGTCAAATTTATGGAGAGGGGAAGATTTCATGACCAAACAAGAATTGGAGAGCATCATAAAATGCAAAATGGATAACTTTGATTACATGAAACTGAAAAGCTTCTGTACAAAGCCAATATAACCAAGATTAAGAGGGATGTGGGAAAATGGGAAAGAACTTTTACAACCAATGTCTCTGATAAAGGCCTCATTTCTAAATATACATAGAATTGAGTCAAATTTATAAGAATACAAGTCATTCCCCAATTGATAAATGGTCAAAGGGTATGAACAGACAGTTCTCAGAGGAAGAAATTAAAGATATCTATAATTATATGAAAAATGCTCTAAATCACTATTGATTAGAAAATGCAAATCAAAACAACTCTGAGGTACCACAATCTCACCAGTCAGATTGGCTAAGATGACAAAACAGGAAAATGATAAGTGCTGGAGAGGATGTGGAAAAATTGGAACACTAATACATTGCTGGTGGAGTTGTGAACTGATCCAACCATTCTGGAGAGCAATCTGGAACTACGCCCAAAGGGCTATAAGTAATTTCATATCCTTTGACCCAGCAATACCACTTCTAGGGTTGTATCCCAAAGAGATCACAGAAGCAGGAGAAAGACCCATATGTACAAAAATATTTATAGCAGCTCTTTTTGTGGTGGCAAAGAATTGGAAATTAAGGGGATGCCCATCAATTGGGGAATGGCTAAACAAGTTATGGTATATGAATGTAATGGAATACTATTCATATCTACCTGGAGAGGTTTATACGAACTGATGCTGAATGAGAAGAGCAGAACCAGGAAAAATGTGTACACCATTACAGATACAAAGTAAGTGTGACGACCAACTTTGATAGACTGGACTTTTCTCAGAAATGCAGGGGTATAAGAAAGCTCCAAAAGTCTCATGATGGAGAGAGATGTCTACATTCAGAGAAAGAACAGAGTTTGAATGCAGATTGAAGCAAATTACCTGCTCTCTTGCTTTTTCTCGTTTGGTTTGGTTTCATCTTTCCCACTGTTCATTCCATCAGATACAATCCTTCTTTATAACCTGAACAATGTCTAACGTGAAAGTATCTGTAGATCCTATACCTGATTTTATGCTGCCATGGCGGGGGGGGGGGGGGGGGGGGGGGGGGGAAAATTTTAAAAAAAAGAACCTGGGGAACTGAATCTTGTAAACTCAAAGTAAAAAAACAAATTAATAAGGACAAAAAAACACTTTGGATTGGAAATAAAGAGATAAATTCTAGTCCCCCCCCCCAAAACAGAATTTTTATTTTGCTGTTGTCTTTCATTTAAAAACAACACAACTCTCTATCATGTTGTCAATTTCATGCTTCTAAGTGGCAGGTGGCCTCTTCCTAGGGGGTGACTATGCATACATTTTTCCATGTTTGCTTAGTAGAGGCTGCAAGCCAAAAGAGTGAGAAACTCCCCCTCTAACTTGGACCCTTCCTGTTGTGAACCAGTCTCTGACTGAGATTTCTCAAGTAAAAGACATGAAGAAATAGAAAGGGTGGGAGGGACACACCTCTATTGTGGCAGAAAGGAAAGAAACTGGGTCCAGAGAAACAATGAAAGCAACCTGAAGAATAGATCTGAGGCATTTGAGAGATCTATTCTCCAATGGAAGGGGAGGCATGCTCTGACTTTCCAAGGGTGAAGTGGTGTTTATAAATCCTCCACTTCCCACAAAAAGTCTAGAAGTACAGGAGACGAAACAGGAGACAGAATGGACAAAAGAGAAGAAAAACAAGGGGAGAGAGCAGGGCAGAGCAAATGGAACAAGTACTTCCCATAGAGAAGAAAAGAGAGTGACAGAGAGATTTCAGCCAGAACAACTCTGCCCTCAGGGGAAAACTGGACTTGGGAGTTGTCAGGCATTCCCTCCTGATCATAATCTTTGAAAGATGCCGTGTGTGTGTGTGTGTGTGTGTGTGTTTATGTGTGTGTGTGACATTACCTGCAAGAAACAGTCACTTGCTCCCCTTAGGGCATCACTGTCCTCTGCTCAAAGTTTGCCACTAGTAGAAACATGGTTGTGGGGATCACAGGACTTCCCACGCAGAGAGAGCCACGTGATAGACCCATTCTCACTGAAAGAACTCAGATACAGAGTGGGCATAGGAAGGCCTTTATTATGCTTCAGAAGCAGGTGAGGTGCTCACTCAGAACACTTACACCCCAAACAGAGACAAGAACAAACTTCAATATGGTTAGTGTATTCTAATTCCTCCCCTCAGAGTCAGGATTGGTCCAGACTCCTCAAGGTTACAACTCTTCCTCACACTTCCACTCCATGCTCTCATTACATATTCCCCCTCCCAGATCATACATCCCATGATTAGAAAATGGTGGAATCTCTGCACCTTTGGGCATATAAGTTAATATTAATGAGGTTAGTTTAGCAGGGGCAGTAGTGAGGACATTGGTGATGGCAGCATGACCTCTCAGGTTTGAACCACTTGTCCTATCCCAACCTTTCTAGTTCCCCTGGCGCCAGGATGGCCTTTGGCTTGGCAAAATAAGATAAACAAGTTTCCCCTGCAGCTTGGTAGTGTTAATTATCTCCCAATAACATCGGTGGGAGCAAAACCATATATCATAATATCCCCTCTTACTCCACCTTACTCATACAGCTAATATCATAGCACTTTACATCATTAACAATCTCAATTTAGCAAAATGTTGGTACAATTTAGCACTTTTATAAGTGATTTAAAAGTAGATTTAGGTACAATTTCCATACTAAAAGGAGGTGCTTCCAGCAGGCAGTCATGATGGTATACTGGCATAGTTGAGAGAGTTCTGAAGCCAGAGTCAGGAGAGAACTGGGTTTGAACCCCATCAGTAGTTGTAATTTGGGTGGAGTGACTGGGGCTTTCCACCCAGGGGATGAAATTTAGAGAGCACTAACAGTACCTGTCATCTTCCAACAAAGTTAAAACAAAAGGAATTAGTAATTTGGAATATTCCCATCCTGACAGAAAGGTGATAGACTGAGGATGCAGAAGGAAATAATGAAAAAAAAAGAAGGAAATAATGAGGCATAGAGTATTGGGACATGGTCAATGTGGGAATTATGCTTGACTATGCATCCTTATTATGAGTTTTATTGGTTTTTTTCTCCCTCTCTCAATTGGGGGAGACGTAGGAGTAAGAGAAGTTAAATGTTTGTTAATTGAAAAATAATTTTTAAAAGAATTAATTAAAATTAGTTTATTAGTTAAAATAAGAATCTGTCAGAAAAGCTCCTCCCTTAAGCATCTCCCCCACCACCACCACCTCACCCAGTGATATTGTGCTGACCTCTTCTTGTCTGTCTTCCCATCTTGGCATGGTGCCCTGAAGGCCACTTCTTCCAGAGAGCACACTTCCTGCCATTTGCCCATGAAAGGGTCTGGGATTATTGCCCCAGGAACAAAAACCCCAGTATGCAACTCTGATCCCAAACCTGCAATAACTAAGGATGTGACCTTCAAGAGGTCATTTAACCTTTTTTGCCTTCCTTTCCTCAAATTCATTCAATGGGCATCAACTAAGCTTCTTATCCATGAAATGACAATAATAATGCCTGTAGCACTGTAATAGGAGGATAGAACAAGCTAATGTATGTAAAGTGCTTCACAAACCTTGCTATGTAAATGTCACTTGTTATTATCACACATAATTCTCTGTTTAAGCCTGCCTTGGTGAGCATTATCTCAAAAACCTTTTGATGGTTTTTGGAAATGTCATAAGCAACCCTTCTAAATCAGGTTCTTCTTAATATGTGGGTAGAAGCCAATCCCATGGGCGTCCTGTCCTTGATCATTGACCTATTGTCTTTTGTGCAATATTAGCCAAGAGACACTCTAGATATAAGATGATCCTGGGAAGGATTTGCTCCTGTATGTCCTAATTTCACCTTTCCTCTTACTCTAAACATTGAGTTTGAACATCAGTCTGATCAGTATACTGAAATTCAGAGAAAGATTCAGGGACTATGCAACAGATCACATTTGTTTGAATAAAAAATGTTTTCGGGAAAACGTTAGAATTTAAAGCCATGTCTATGTGAAAAGTGACGGGTAAGTAAGAAACCTCTTGATGAGGGTGGAAGTAGAGAGTGTAAAACCTGGCTTGAAACTTGACATCAAAACCTCCCCCCCAAAAAATTGAGATCTTGGAAACTGATCCCATCCCTTCCTGGCACATAGAGGGAGAAGAAATGTAAGCAGTGTCAGATTTCATATTCTTAGACTCAAAGATCACAGATGGCAGCTTCAGTCATGAAATTAAAAGATACTTGCTCCTTGGAAGGAAAACTGGCAAATCTGGACAGCATGCTAAAAGGCAAAGAAATCACCTTCTGACAAAGGTCCATATAATCCCAGCTATGGCTTTTCCAGTAACAATGAATGACTGTGAGAGTTGGTCTATAAAGAAAGCTAAGTGCCACCGAATTGACACGTTTGAATTGTGATGCTGGAAAAGACTTTGGAGAATCCCTCAGACAGCAAGAAGATCAAATCAGTCAATACTTAAAGAAATTAATTTAGACTATTCACTGGAAGGTCAAATACTGAAGCTGAAATTTAAACATTTCACCACATGATGAGAAGACAGGACTCACTGGAAAAATTGAAGGCAAAAGAAAAAGGGAGGAGATGGCTAGATAGTGTCATGGAAACTACAGACTTCAAGAGAGAGAGAGGACAGAAGGAGCTTGCATGCTATGGTCCATGGGGTCATGAAGAGTTGGACACGAAGGAACAACAGAATATACTCATTTTAGACCGCACAAATATTCAGAGACGTCCTAGTACAAGTGGGAAAGAGCCCCGGCTTTAGATCAGAGGATGTGGGTTCTAATCCCGCCTTTAATCGCTATCTGCCTCTTTGACCCTTTGAAAGTCTCAGTTGTCAGCCGGCCGGCCTGGGTAGCATGGGGACGTGCGGGGGCTCCGGGGCCGCTGTCACGGGCTGGCTCCCTGGCCCGGCCTCACCGGGCGCGGCCGGCACCGGGGGCCTGAGCACAATCGTGTTGTCGTGTCCTCCCACAGGGCAGCACGGCGCGGCCCGGCCCCTCTCGCCATGAGGCCGCATCTGGCGCCTGTGTCCGGCAAGGTCTTCATCCAGCTGGACTATAGCAGCGGCACCCGGTGCCAGTTCCAATAACCCTTTCTGGAATTCAGTATTCAGGATGTACATAAATCTTGTAATTAGTTCAGGTAAAATAATATGTTTCCTGAATAAAACGCCCCAAAATTGAATTTAATATTTGTTTTTCTTCTACCTACATTCTTCATGACAGGGTTTTCCAAGACCTTGAAATTAAGTTAATCATTGTGGTTTGAGAGCTCTTTCTTTGGAAAGAGCTAAGGGATTTACTAGAAAAGAATGAAAGATAAAGTTCTACTCCCAGTGATATTGTAGGTGCTGACACTGGATCTAATCTTCCAGATTTAATTTCTGTTATGGATTTGTTAGTCATTCACCTAAATCCCGGAGGCTTGTTGAATATTTTAATTGTATAAAACCCCTTTTGTTTTTCTATAGCCTGTAACAGTATATCTGTCTGTCTTTCACACCCATTGCAATAACTTTACCCAAATATTAATGCGTTAATAAAACTTTTCTTAAATAAAAAAAGTCAGTTGTCCTCTTTGGGTCTTGGTTTTCACATCTGTAAAATGAGAGGTGATTAGACTAGATGGAAAGTCCCCTTCCAGCTCAGAATCTATGATCCTATAAATTCCTTCAAAGGAGTTCCTTCAAAGGCAACTGCCAGAAGGAATTCACTTCAAACATAGTGAGTACTTGTTATGTGCAAAGAAGTAGAATGAAAATAGCACTAAGATAATTCAATGAAAGAGATAACACTAGTAGCAAGAGATTGAAAGGAAGGTTTCTTCTAGAGAATGGCACCTGAGTTGAGCCTTGAAGACAAGTACACTTAAAGGCAGAGGTACAAAGTACAACATGGATTGTGGGAAGGGACAGATTGGAGATAGAATGCCTACTTCAGAAGACAATTAGGTCAATGTGATTGGAATGGAAAATATTTAGAGGGGAGAAATAAGAATGGAAAAGGAGGTTGGATCCAGGTTGCAAATGTTTTGAATTCTACACTTTGGTACTTCTATTTTGTCTTAAAGACAATAGGGAACCACTACAAATTTTTCAATAATAAAGTGATCTGTGCATTTGGAAGGTGATTTTGGAAGTCATGTGGAAGTTGGGTTGGGGAGGATGGAGCCTAGAACAGGAGTTCACTTAGGAGGTTATTATAGTAGAACTGGTGAGAATGGATTAAGGTCTGCTCTAGATTATGAGTCATTTAAATAGAGAAAAGAAGACTGATATGAGAAATACTGTGATAGAGGAAATGGTAAGACTTGGCAACTGATTAGACATATGGAAGGCAAGTGAGAATATGAGCATAACACCAAGGTAGTGAGCACGGGTGACTTGGAGGATGGTGGAACCCTCAACAAAGAGAGGGATATTTGGAGGGAGACAGTTTTTGGAGGGAAGATAATGAGTTCTATTTTGGACATGTTATTTAAGGTGCCAGTGAGACTGTCAGAAGGAGCTGTCCATCAAGGAGCTGAGTATATAGGTTTTCATCTGCAGAGAGAAGTTAAGGCTGTATATATAGTCATGTCCTAATTACTATGAATAATCAATCTAGGAAATGGTCACCACTATTTGAAGTTATAATTATGTGTAAAAAAAAAAACCCAGTTTTTATTATTGTTGCTGTTCATGCTTTGTTTTCAAAGAGAACCAATGACATCACAGGGTGATGTCTTGACATGTGCATAAATTGGATTTAAGTGAGGCAGAGTTGTACAAAGTCTTCAGTCTCACTCTCTCTTCCAGAGTTATTGAAGTCCAGTGGCAAGACCAAAGTCAGGATAACCAGAAATGACCCACGATACAGTGAATGACCTTGATATCTTCAATGACTGACCATTTCCAGCTCAGAGTAAGTGTGTAATGCAATATTTGAAAATAAGTTTATCTGTGCATTAAATAATACAACAGTAAGGGATAAGAAAAATGCATTTATTATTCTAATTTATTACAAAGTAAAAGAATAGACAGAGAAAGCAAAATTTTAAAAATTACTGAAAATCATAAAGATAAGTAAAAAATTACAATATGACAAAAATACCAGTTGTCTAAAGTATATGAGAGGTGAAGACTGAACTGTTTTCTCTTTTTAAAAATCTCTATACATATGCTTGTAGATGTATTCAAACTTTATCCACCTTCAAGCAACATTGCATTCTCACATTCTCATTTAATAAACCAAGAGTAGTTAGATGGCCTGGAGCGTTAACTGAAATCAGTAATGCTTTAAATGGAATGTCGTCCTTGCAATATTTCGGCAACTGGGCTAAAATAACTTGAAAATCAATCTTCAAAAACATTTTAGTCACCAATGTGTTCTTATTTGATCACCAAAAAACTGGAACTGATCAATGCTTATAGCCTCTCAGAGCTTGGGGATTTCAGACCTATAAACAAGCATTGGTTTTAATTTAAAATACTCTTTTGCATTACCTTCCAATAAAAAGCAATCCTTAGACATTTGAAATCTAAGTTGAGCTTTTTCTTTCTTAGAAATGTAAGTTCTGCAAGGTATCTTTTTCCAGAAAAAGGTTGTTTCATCCATATTAAACATTTGTTGATCTCTGTATCCACCTTCTTTGATCATTTTCTTCAAAACATCAGGCTATTTTAACTGCTGCACCTTCATCTGCCCTGCCTGCTTTTCTGGTAATTTTAACCCTGTGCAATTAAACTCAATTTGCAAAGCAATTGAACCAACAAACACTTGCAGTAAAAGTTTCTTCACTGTCTACTTCATTTCCATTTCCTTTCACTGCCTTAAATAAACTTGATACATTTTTTCTGAATGGCTCCTCTGCCAAGAGCCATGTCTTTTTGCTTGCAATATTCAATTCACACAGATAAAAAATGCCCCACTTTTTTCATTTTAATACTCTATTCCCTTTTTGTAGCCATTTGCAAACCACAAAAGGTTAGTGTAAACATTGCCTTTTTCTTTTATTTTACCTGTGTGTTTTTTAATATCATAGACTCAGGCATCCCATCCTGATTTGGAATTACAATTACTACATTCATGCAACTAGATTATGTCAAATTTTTGTCCCAAAGTAATAACTAACCTTTTCTTTTTAGCCCTGGCAGTGTTTCCTTCTGAAATATTCTTCCTACTACCCATTTTGTTGAGAATTCCTTTCTTAAAAAAAAATTAATATGACTGTTGGTCATGTTAACTACAAATATGGCATACAGTGATATCACATTCACATGTAATGATAGGCAAGAGCAGATTGTCATGTTAAAACCCTTCATTAGCTCATCTGTGTCACATTAATTGAATTTTGGTTCACCTTAAATGTGATCTAGTATAATTTTTTAATTTATTCTAAACCAAATTTCACATTATTTGAACTCATTTGAACCTCACTCTAACTGTACACAGATTCAGTAGCCCTCTGCATTGATAACTAAAACTATGGGAGATAATGAGGTCATAGAGATCAATTAATTGGTCAACAAGTATTTATTAAGTATCTAAAATATGCCAGAAATTGTGTTACGTTATGAGAATATGGATTTCATTAAATGTTATAGCCCTTGCCCTCAAGGAGCTTATAGTTTATTGAGAGAGAAAACATGTATATAAATAAGTATATAGAAAATAAACACAAAATAGATGTTGTGAGGAGACTATGGCCCTAGCAACTGCTGGGAAGAGAGGTACCAGGTAGAGGCTGATACATGCACAGAGTATTGGAGGAAACAGAATAATGTGAAAGAATAAGGCAGTAAGTGAGGCATGCTTTCCAGACATGAGGAACAGCTGGTACAAGGGTGCAGAGGTGGGAAATGGAGTATCTGAAGAGGCCCTAGGACTTTGGGGAACACCTAGGTTTGAAGGATGCTTAGATGGATGACAGCTAATACTCCAGAAAGGAGACAGATTACACTAAGGTAGGGGGTATGGTCACTAGAACACATCTAAGAGGAAGAATTGGAAAGATAGAGATATTTTAGTCAGGTAGCAGGATGAAGTCTGAGGGTGAGGACTCAAGTGAATGGATCATTTAATTTGTAAACCTATATTAGCCATTAAATGCTACCAGATCATTAGAAAATAGATCTAGAGTAGAAGGGGACCTTTTAGACCATCTAGTCCAATTCCTTCAATGTATAGATGAGCAAACCTCCAAAATTCACTATCAGCATAAGAGCTATTTCCCTCATCTCCCCAAGTTCTTGAGCCCCCTTTAAAACATTATGTCATATAATCATCTTAATAGTTCAGGGCCATCTGTCTCTCTTGTTGTGTCAGGAGTTCTCAAATCTTAAATTAAAACTGCTATTTAAGATGAAATAACTGTTCTAACTGGCTAAAAGCATATCTATGATTTCTAAAATCTTCTTGAAATATACACAAAGTAATAATTCTTCAAGCACCAGTACAGTTATTTATTAGCAAGGGCAGCATTAGAACAAGGACCATTCATCCACCTCCAAAAGGCACCCCAGAAAGTCCAACCCATATAAACAATCTCATACACACCTTTCTATAGGCAATTTCATCCCCACACTCCCAGGATATGTTTTATATTCAGGGCTGGCATTTTTAGCTAATTGTTGAGCTAATTCTGTCTATTAAATGCATTCTCCTGTTTGTGTTGATTCAAGGCAATAATTAGCCTTCAAATTTTTGTCTGTTTTCTCTTTAGCTGATAAAAAATAATTTCCAGGACACATGCAGTGTGGCATACAATGAGAGAAATCTCTTGAAAATAAAAAAAAATTGTAATAACCCTACCCCAATCTCCCAACTAAGAAAAAATATACTACATTAAAGGTAATGGGATATGTCCATGGGAAAGTCCATGGAGCTCATATCCTTTCCTATATAGAGAATTATATGTCTGTAGCTTGTGAAAAATGATCCAAGACAGCTACTGCTGGTTCTGACAGCCCAAAATTCTCAATAGGGGTTCATATTTCCAGACTCATCAAGGACTAACTGTATACTAATAGATAAATGAAATGATTCCAACGTGACAGCTCCTCCACATTCCAGCTTGTCTACCTTAGATTTTCTAATTTGATAAATAAATCCTGATATATAATTATATATAAAATCACTGTTGTGTTGAAACAGAAGGAGTGCTACAGCAACATGGGTAAGATGGTGAAACTATTGCAAGGAAAACAAAAGATGAGCCTAGGCTTGCTCCAGGGGAAGCAGTACAGGCTTTATTTGCCTTGTAACTTTTGGTATATTTCTATGTACATGTCTGTTTCTACCTGTTGAATGTAAGCTCCTTGAGGGCAGGGACTATTTTGTTTTATCTTTGTCCAGCAGCATCTAGCAATACCTGTAGATTAATGCTTCTGATTGATATACAAATGTATGTTTGTTGAGATATAAAATATAATGCTTGTCTTTTGTGCTTGAAGAAGACCATGTTGGGGTTAAGGTACAGAGTCTCGACTGGGGCTGATCAGACCAATATGAGCTTGGAAGGCTCTACCACAGGTCAGGCACAAATAGTTCATATGAACATGTGAAGTGGAGATGTGTCTAAATTTTTGCATCTCATGTTTCTTTTGAACTATTGCAATTACTATGATATACCTTAGTATACAGCACATTCACTGGAGAGATTCAACAGAGAAGAGATTCAAAGAAGGTTTATTTTAGGTTGTAGTGGAAAAGATCAGGGAAGGTTCCATGGAGTTGATGGCATTTTATCTGAGCACTGAAAAAGGAGAAGGAAGTCAATTCCAGGGGTTGCATTGCCCAGGTACTCCAGATCACCCAGGACCCCCTCTCCAGGTACTCTGTTTCAGAAGGAAAGTCTCCTGGTCACTATCTGATCTGACAATTTTTCTCTTTACTGCCACATAGGGCATACACAAGGGAGAGTGAGAATGGGTGGGGCAGGTGGGAGTGGGGCTAGAAAATCCAGTCCAGCATTGCCCTTTGCCCTTTCCTTTGTTCACAGTGTTCCTCCAAGCAATCCCAGCTAAGGAAACTCAGCTATGTTCATGATCATACTTAGCTAGCTACTCTTTCTACCCTCACCCCACGTCCCAAATGTGTCTCCAAGTATTCCTACAATTTCACCACTCTAGCATGTTCTGAAAGTGAGTGCATTTTGCTAACACATTCTAATCCCACTTGAATGGTACTTTCCACCATCACAATTTCATCACCCACACTATGATAGCAAAGCTCCTAGGCCTGCCTTCCAAGTGACCTATCAATATTTAACAGCTCCTAGATTACTCTTAGAAACCCACGTGAATTTATTGACACTTGATTTCCCTGAAGCTACTACCCCCACATTCCAAGAAAATAGGGAGGGAGTCTTTCATGGTGAGGCATAACTGACTCTTCCTTTTCCTCCATCAGCCCTAACATGTTCCAGGCTCCTGATATCAGGAAAGGGAATAGTGTATATAAAAGTCCTGGGGTGGGAGACTGAAAAAAGTTTGAGCTGACAGGAGGATGGAGGTTACAATGGGGAATAGAAATGGAAATAAATCAGGAAACTGTAGTTGGGAGCCTGAGATGTGTAGGAGTTAATGCTAGGACAAGGAGTTTGCACATACCCTCCAGGGATGAGAAAGTGACTGAAAGTATGTTGTTGTTTTAAACAGAAAGAATAATGTGGTTATATTTCTGCACCAGGAAGATTATAGTAACAGTTGTATGAAGGATGAGCTGAGTGGGGAGGAAGATAAGAAAGGAAACAGAAGAAAACAGGTTAGAAGACTATTATTCCATGAGACCAAACAAAAGATAATGAGAGACTGAATAGTATGAATGGAAAGGAAGAATTATTTTGCCTCTGTGGTACCTCTCAGATATAACAAGCCTAGGTAGTTATTGAGTATAACTTTAGGGAATCAAGATGATGCTGAAGTTTTAATAAGCCTGGATAATAATGCCAGGGATGCCATCAACAGGAATGGAGACATTAGGAGGAAAGTTTGAGGAGATGATGAATCCAGTTTGGAATGTGGTAAGTGTGATGTATCAACTAGGCCTATAGGTGGAGATGTCCCATAAGCAGTTAGAAATGTGAGACTATAGCTCAGAGGAGAAGTCAGGGCCAAAGACATGCATACACATACACACACACACACACACACACACACACAGATACACACATATATTATGTATGTATACATAATATACATATACACAAGATATTATATCTGAACTGTCAGGTTTTTTTATTTTATGCATAAAGGGTGCTCCTTTCAGGCTTGGCAATTTTATTAATTGAAAGAAGGAAAAAATAAACAAGAAGTTATGAGAGGTATGCTGAAAAGGCAGTGAAAAGGTACTTTTCAGGCAAAATATTATAAAATATTCCTATTACCTAGACTCTAACTTGCGTATGACTGACATGAGGATGTCAACGTTAATAATTGGGAAACTCTTTTCCCTAAGAACTGTTTGGTGCCAATAAAATGTGTGTGTGTGTGTGTGTGTGTGTGTGTTTAACCACTTCCGATCAATGCATAATTATTGTCTGAGAACAATGAAAAGCTTAGGTGGTATTTAAATTCCAAGGAAGACAGTACAGCTTCAAGTCCTTTCTCCTAAAGTGTCTAGCTGTCCTGTCAATCAGAAATGAAAATGCTTTAATAAGTCCTTAGGAGGCTGAATTCAGTATCTAGGTAGCACATATTTTATTGAATTTGACATCTTTTTCCTTCAGTCAGTTTGAACTCAATTCACCTAACTCCTGTAGCTAGATTAGGGGCTAAGAAAAAAATGTGGGAAGAGAACACTAACTCACATACATCAATTGAGTAGCTATCCACCACAGATTTGTAGCCCTCAGACCAGAGGAAAGAGCCTGGCATGAGAGGAATAGCATTTAGATTGCAGAGAAAAACTAGAGAAGCTAAAGAGATAGATAGCACTGCCATGTCAAAAATGGGGATACCTTGATTTACCTGGAAATCTACTCACCCTGAAGGTGACCTCAGATGATGATGTTAATGACAGAGCATTTGGATAGTGCTTTAAGGTTTGCAAATCCTTTACTCATTTTATCTTTATAACAAACCTGAGAGGTAGCTACATTTGTTATCCCCATTTTGCAGATGAAAAACTGAGACAGACAGAAGTTAAGTGACTTGTTCAGGGCCACACAGCTAGAAAATACCAGTCAGGAAGACCTGCATTCCACATCCTGCCCCCAAATCTAGTATTCTGTCCACTGAGACACCAAAATGTCTCTAGGCTTGATTAAAAAGGGGGTTGTTAAATGATAGTCACAATTCACATACAGCATGAGGCTGATTTTTGGGCTGCTGAGCCTTATTAGCCTTTCATTTACAGTCTCATTATTTTGATAATTAGAGTCACCTTCCATATATAGCATGAGACTGAATTTTTACTTAAAAGTCTTATTAGTTTTTTACTTACAAGATTATTACTCTGAAAATTATAGTCAATCTTTATATAGTGTTAGTGTTTAAATGCATAATATTCCATTTTCATAATTACTCTCTAATATTATTCTCATTTTTTTTTAGGGAAGAGATACTACTCTATCCATTTTATATTTGGAGAAACTGAGCCACAGAGAGTTAACTAAGGGCACACAAGGAACAGAGCTGAGACCCCAGTCCAGAGTTCATTGAAATAAGATGACTACTGGGGCAGCTAGGTGGTGCAGTGAATGGCACCAGCCCTTTATAATGCCAAGCAAAGGCAACTTCCCAAGGTTCAAAATACCAGCATAGGTGCTCTCCATTTTATTCAGTGACAAATTAAGAACAGAGGGAATCAAAATATAGCATACTTCAAAATACAGCATTTACCAAGTGTAATTCAATAATCTCCAAGTACTACCCCACCCCTGGACATTACATTCATTTAATTAATCCCAAAGACCCTCTTCTAAGTACTACTCCACCCCTAGGCTGTACATTCATTTAGTCAACCACAAAGCCCCTCTTCTCAAATGGAGATTAGTTTCCAATCATAAGTAAAGAACATTCATTTGTTCAATCACAGAGCACAAAAAGGTCAAAAGTTCCCCACCCTTGGATCACAATTGAATCTACCCCAGAGTTACAACAAGCTTAAGCATAGCATTTAATATACAAACAGAGGTCTTTTCTTCATCTTGACCCTGAGGCAAGTTCTCAGCAATCTTTGTTCCTGGGGAGACAAAGCTTAGCAAGGACACAAGATACCTTGCCAGTGTCTTCATTAATTCATTCTCTGTCTGCAGAACAGTTCTAGGACCCCTCAAAACATTAGCAAAACCCTCTTCCAGGATTTCTGTAAACATACAACAAGAAAATCCTTCTTCAGGGCTTTTGAACCAACAGCAAGTTTCCAGGGCCTCTGCAACAATGGGACTGTCTTTCACCAGTGGACAAATCTGGCAAAATAACATCAAAACAGACAGACAAAGTACCAGCATAACAGCCATGTCTCCTCAGTCCTTGGCAGCTCTGGGTGGCAGCTCTCAAAAGTCCTGGGCAATTCAAAGTGGCCCTCAGCAATCCTCTCAGTCTCTCTCCACCTCCATGGTGCTGCTTCCAAAAAGTTCTTCTGCCTCTCTCTTTTCTTTTGTCTCTCTAAATTTACGTCACCAGTTCCTCCCAGTTCAGCCCTCTCTTTTCACATCAACAAGTCCATCCCACAAGTGGGATTTACAAGCTCTGGGTTTTAACACAATCAAACCAAAAACCAAGCCAATGCAGGGGGATCTTTAAATTCCATTACTATTACACCCTGGAGTCAGGAGGACCTGATTTCAAATCCGGCCTCAGACACAACATACTCACTAGCCATGTGACCTTGGGCAAGTCACTTAACCCCAATTGCCCTGCCCTCCCCCC
>NW_027185797.1:37077-114797 GCF_028583685.1 Petaurus breviceps papuanus | reverse complement strand
AAAGAAAGAAAGAAAGAAAGAAAGAAAGAAAGAAAGAAAGAAAGAAAAAGAAAGAAAGAAAGAAAGGAAGAAAGAAGGTGACTTCTGCAAAATGAGGAAGATGGTCCTAGGTGGGTCTAGCAGGCAGCCTGCCACAATAGCAACAATGCTGGATTGGAACCAATATGGAAACCTTGGGCTCCTGAGGCCACTTAACTACCTGAACAACCTGGAACAAATTTCTTTATAAGTTTTCTCTAAAAAAATGTTGTGGATTGAGCTGGGTAACCATAGAGTTCTCTCCAAATATCCATGTAGGATACTTCGACCTGTTGTGAGACTCTTTTAACAAGAGACATAAACTTCTCAGTGATATATAAAATAACATTAAAAAACACTTGGGCAGCTAGGTGGCACAGTAGATAAAGCACCATACCCAGAGTCAGGAAGATCTGAGTTCAAATTCAGCCTCAGACACTTACTAGCTGTGTGACCCTAGGCAAGTCAGTTAGCCTTGTTTGCCTCAGTTTCTTCAGATATAAAATAAGCTGTAGAAGGAAATGGCAAATCACTTCATTATCTCAGCCAAGAAAACCCCAAACAGGGTCACAAAGAGTCAGGCACAATTGAAATGACTGAACAACAAAAGACTGTTTACTAGCAATTCATGGGTTGCTGGGGTTGTTTGTTTTTGCAAGTGTAATACAGTTGGCCAGTGAAGTCTTTGATGTGGTCCCTTTTACAGATTTCTGAAAGAGACAGAATTTTCTCTCTATTAAAAAAAATCCGAATTTATTTCAGGGTGTGCACAACATTGTCTATAAATAGAATAGATAGTTCTATAGGAACTATCACAAAACCAGAAGAAAACTTGAAGTCTTCAAACAAAATCCTTCAGTAGAATGGAGATCTCGTTGATGTGGGCATTCCCTCCCTCAAAGGAACCTATCCATGTCTTCTTATCCATCCTCCCTTATAAATAATCCAAAGAGGATCTGCCCAACAAATTTGAAGTTTTCCCCTAGATCTTCAAAATTAACGAACACCAGTGTGGTGTTGCTGTTGTTCAATTGCATCTGACTCTCTGACCCCAATTTGGGATTTTCTTGGCAAAGATACTGGAGTGGTTTACCATTTCCCTCTCCAGCTCTGACTGGAACTGACACGGAGTTCAGTGACTTGCCCAGGGTCACACAGCTAGGAAGTGTCTGAGGCCAGATTTAAATTCAGGTCTTCCTGACTCTAACCTGTACTCTATTCACTGTGCCACCACACTCCTCCAATGAAGTACCCAAGAGATTCAACTGCCATCCCTGTTCCTTCTTCCACATGATGTTCCACCTTTTCCCATCAAGCATATTCTATTTCGTGTGGATGATATTATGCAGGCTACTTGATTTTTAAAATTATTTTTAAAAAATAACAGAAATCTAATTTTTTCTCTCCTACTCCATTGGAAAAAAGAAAATAAAAAGTCCTAATAACAAATATGCATAGTCAAGACAAATTTATTCACCAGCCTTGTCCAAAAAATTTATGTCTCATTCTGCACCCTAAATCTATCTCCTCTGTCAGGAGTTGAATAGCATGCTTCTCAGTCCTCTGGAATCATATATGGCAATTTCATTGATCTGAGTCCTTATGCCTTCCAAAAGTTATTTGTGTTTACAATGCTGTTGCCAGTGTAAAATTTGTGCTATTCTGCTCATTTCATTCGTCAGTCTACATGCCTTCAGATTGTCCATTTTTATAATATTGGTGTTGAGGATAAATTGGTCTTCTGTTCACTTTATTCTGCATCAGTTCATTCAAGTCTTTATATGTCTCTTTGAAATCTCTTCCATCATTTCTTAACAGCACAATAGTATTCTGTCACATTCATCTACTGTAATTTGTTCAGACATTCCTTAATAGGGATGTCTCTTCAATTTCCAGTTTTTTTCTCACAACTAGAAGAGGTACTATAAATATTTTTGTGCATATAGGACCTTTTCCTTTTTTCTTTGATCTCTTTGGGGTATAATAGGCTAACAGGTCTACAGCTGGGATAGATGGGGCAAAAAGAATGTACATTTTTTTGTGTATAATTCCAAATTTCTTTGCAGACCCATCCACAGCCACACTCACAGTTTATTAATGTGCCCATTGCCCACAGCACCTCCAACATTCATCATTTTCTTCTTTCTTCACCTTTGCCAATCTGATGGATATGAGGTGAAGCCTCAGAATTTCTCTAATTTGCATTTTCTTAATTATTAGGGATTTTTTTTTTTTATCACATGACTATAGATAGCTTGGTCTTCCCTTGATAAGGATCAAAGGTGTGAGGCAGTATAGTAAAGTAGAAAGAGCCCTGGACCCAGAGTCAAGAAGACCTGAATTTGAATCCAGCCTTAGATACCTCCTAGCTCTGTGACCCTAGGCAAGCAATTTAACCTCTGCTTGCTTTAGTTTCATCAGTAAAATGAGGGGTTTGGGCTCAATGACTCCAAGGTCCCTCCTAGTTCTGAATTTATGGTCATTTGTAAAAACAATTTGAAAACTGCAAAGTAACACATAAAAGTAATATATTATGAGTATTGTTATTGTTTGGGCACCTAGGTAGCGTAGTGGCTAGAATCAGGGCCTGAAGTTAGGAAAATTCATCTTCCTGAGTTCAAATCTGCCCTCAGATACTTACTAACTGTTTGACTCTGGGCAAGTCACTTAACCCTGTTTGCCTCCATTTCTTCATCTGTAAAATGACCTAGAGAAGGAAATGGCAAACCGCTCCCAATAAATTGCCAAAAAAGCCCAAATGGGTCACAGAGTTAGACATGACTGAAAAATAACTCAATAACAGTTGTTGTCATTGTCTACATAAATCATTAGTAATTAATAATAAATTGTATATGATTCAGAAGAGTAACTTCTTGGCCATTAGGGAGAGGTTACATTTCATGAAGAGGGAGGATGCATTGGGCTATGGTCTTGGATAAGGGTTAGGATTCGGTTAGGACTAGGTGTCCTAGGAAGGGAGAAGGCATTCCAGGTAGGCTTGAAAAATGTAGGACAATACAAGATATGTATAAGGGACAGTGAGCAGGCAAAAACCAGGAAGCTAAGTGGTTAAATGGCAAGGTTGGATTGAGGCTGAGTGGATGAGGCTGGGTGAAACGGAACTGATTTGGAGGCAGGAGGTCTGAGTTCAAGTGTCACAGCTGCCATTTGACTGACTTGAATCCTAGGCAAATAACCCAACCTCTTAGTGTCCACATGAAACTATAGGCTGCACAGATGATGCTGTTCTACATTGGTGGAGAGAATTTCCTCCCTCATTCACTATCCCAATGAAATCAGAGGTCTGGTCCTTGCCCACTTACCCCTCACTTCCACCACTCCCCCTAAAAAACACCTACGACAGTATGCTTGAATATATTGGAAGAGGCAGATAATTAAGTTTTATAGTGGACCAAGTATGAGACAAGAATCTTCCTGAACCTGAATGGCGATTGCTGGAACAAAACAGATGTGGAACCAAAAAAGCATTATAAAGGAATATTTATCAAAATTTCAGAATGATTCCAATGTTGCTTTTCAGGGACCTGCATGATGATCTCAGATTTTAAAAGACTGTGGATCAAAGATAGAAAGGACATAGGACTAAAGCTGAACACAAAAGACAAAGAACAAAACAAAACAAAACCATTCAAAATGGTGTCAGGGAGGCTAAAGCTCAGAATGTACCACGGCTAGCTTGAAATACTCACATAAAAATTCCGTTTTTTATCCTGGCCTTAGCCAGTCTGGATCATAGAGAACAAAGTAACTAGAGGGCCAAAGCTTGGATGTAATCTTAATAAATCACAGAAAACAGAACTGTCCGATTTCTATTTTGATTTTATTTCCTCCATACAGAGAATAACTTTTAATTAACTCCATTTTTAGTTTAAAGCATTAATAGGTCCTATTAACATCACCTTGCCTCCTTAGTTCACATCTCCAGATCTAGCTAAATCACACCCAGGTTACTGAAAGAGCTTATAAATGGAGCATGTAAAGTCTCAGAAAACCAGTGAATTGCAAGGTTGGAAAGGATCTGAGTAGCCAGCTAATCTAACCCATGAACGGGGACCAGGAGGGGGCACTCTCTGCAGGCAGAAACTGGTGTTTTGTCTTTGGATCCCAAAGCATCCATCTCTGTGCCTTGTAAATACACATACTTAATAAACACTTGTTCCCTTGAATTTAATATGACTGCAGAATGACTTCCAGTAACCTCTGAAAAACTATGGAAAGCACTAGGTGTTAAAATATTGGAGATGGGATTATGTCCCAATTTTCTCATCATTTTCCATGGAGACAAGAAACTTTTAGACCAGTAAACTTGGCATCAATCAATAGCAAAGTTCTAGCCTTGATTATTAAACAGATGGCGTCTGAAAATTTAGAAGAAGGGGAAGAAAGACATATTTGAAGAGTGTCAGGCAAGAAGAAAACTTTTATATGATGCTCCAGAGGGCAGACCTACAATAACTGATTGTAAGTTAAATGAAAGCATGTTTTGGCTCAGCATGAAGAATTTCTTATATTTATAGTTGTCCAACAGTGGAACAGACTCCTTGGCAAAATAATCAACTCCCAACCAGCTGTGGCTTGATGACTATCTGTCAGAGATGCTATGGAAAGTGTTCTTGTAGTGAGAAAGAGTTGGACTGGATCATAAGATCATACACTTAGAATTGGAAGGGACCTGAGATGCCATCTAGTCTAATCCATCTATTTTTCAGATGAGCAAACTAAGGTCTATGTAAATTAAGTGAATTTTCTAAGGTTATATAGGTAATTAATATCAGAGGCAGGGTTTGAACCAAGGTCCTTGGATTCCAGAGCCTGTATTCTTTCTTCTGTAGCTTAATTCTATAATCAGAATAATTAGGACTTGGTAACTGACTCCTTTCCTTTCTATCAGTTAAAGATGATCATGAGATTTTGAATCCAAGAGATGAGGAGAATGGTGGCACAGAAATAAGAAGCTGGTTTTGGGAAGTAGGTTTAGGTGAGGAGTTGGGTTTGATTGACCTATAAGACACGTATAATCATCTAGTAGAAATTGTCCAGTGTACAGCTGGAAATGAGGAACAGGACTGGGAGAAGAGAGGAAAGGAGAAGGAAATAGGGGAGACTGGTATAGAGACAACTGCTGAAACCAGAAGAACAGATAAAGTCTTGGAGAGAAAAGAGAGAGCTAAGAAATTAAATTGGGTAATGCCCATATTTGGGATCAGGAACATCATTAGGATAGCTGACTTACAATTAAAGGGCACCTTTGAGGTAACAGAACCAAAAAAACCTTCATTTTACAGAATAGGAAGCTAAGGCTCAGACAAGCTCAGTGACTTGCCCAAGGACACATAGTAAGCGTCTGACTTCAGCAAAAACTGAATGCAAATCCTCCTCAAAGCCCAGGACTCAATCCACTGTATGAAGATGAGACAACAAAAGAAATAGTCAAAATGATAAGGAGGAGAGCCAGTGTATTGTGGAACCATCGAAATAATAGGAGTAAAGTAATTTGGGAGAGTAAGGGGTATACAACTGCATAAGATACTTTGGATAGATAACATAGATTAGATCAGACAGACAGGTAAATAGATAGATAGATATAGATAGATGATAGATAGATAGATAGATAGATAGATAGATAGATAGATAGATAGATAGATAGATAGATAGATAGATAGATAGATAGATAGATAGATAGATAGATAGATGACATTAAGAGTATTTGTCATCCATGGACAATAGATGACCTGATTTGACAATCACAAAGTAAATTGACCTCCTGAGAGAATTTTGCTAGATAATACAAAGGTTCTCCTGCAGATAACCAGAAAGAGACCCTTCCTCCCAGACTTGTATTCCCAACCAGGATGCTTAGAGTCAGAACTATTTCTGTGGGAGAACATAGGAAACTGCTTCTGGTAGCTTGTAGATTACCCTTAAGGGTTACAAGGAATCTCTCCACTACTCTTCCACACCTGAAGTAGGACCTTTAAGAATGTCTTTATCTTCAATGGTACTCCCTCCTTCATCCTGGGATGGTGGCTGGCTTGCCTAGAAGCCAGGGGCACCATGTTGAGCCTCTTCCAAGTCTGTCAAAGGCATGCCTGAATATGAATGATAGATTACAGAGTACACCAGAGTAGACATCTTTCAAGTCTAGCTTTGGAGCTGGGGGGAGGGGGTAATTTCAGGAAGCTTTTTTTATAAGAGATAGAAATAAAAAGGAAACTCCAAACTAACGACACACTTGACTGCATTGGAGCTCAGGAACCCAAGACTGAACCTCCACAAGTTTGCTATAGGAATTGAATAAAGGCTTTTCCAGTCCCATTTCATGTTTTATACTATTGCAAGTGGATTTCCAGTCAAAGTAAAGCAACTCTCAGATTCCACCTCACACTCATCAGAGTAGCAAAGGTGACAAAAAAGGAAATAATAAATCTTGTAGGGACTTGGGAAAACAGGCATATTGATGCACCATTGTTAGATCATATATGAGTACAGTCATTCTGGAAAGCAATGAAAAGTTACTAACCAATGCCTACCCTTTGACCCAACTTTATCAGTGCTAAGTATATACTCAAAAGACTATATAAGTACAAATAGCAATTTTTCTTGTAGTGGCAAAAAAATGTAAATTTAGAAGATGTAAATTAATTGAGGAATGGCTGAATAGATTGTACATGAGTATGATGGAATACAATTGTGTTCTAAAAAATAAGGGAATGGATGATTTCAAAAAATCATGGAAAGACATATGAACTGATACAGAATGAAATAAACAAAATCAGAAGAAGAGTTTATACTATAATATCAAAATTATCCAAAATGATCAATTTCATTAAAAATTGTTTTTACATGCAACTGGGAAATAAGATATACACGCAATGGGGTATAGAAATCCATCTAGCCCTACAAGAAAGCAAGGGGGTGGGGGAGGACATAAGAGAGAACAGATTGGGGGAAGAGGTGTTCAGAATGCTTGCTATGTTGGGGTGGGGGTAGGGGAGAGACGGGAAGAAAATTTGGAACTCAAAATCTTGTGGAAGTAAATGTTGAAAACTAAAAAAAATAAATTTATTCAAAATAAAAAAATAAAAATAATTTTTTAAAGTGATCAATTTTGAAGACTTGTAGAAACTTATGAAGAGTGAAATGAACCGGAAGAATATTTTATATAGTAACACTGTAAAAACAACTTGGAAAGCTATAAAAACTATGATCAATGTAATGACTATTCATTATTCCAGAGGACATATGATGAACATACTATCTATGACAGAGGCAATGGATTAGTGTGCAGAATAAGGGGTGCATGTGTGTGTGTGTGTGTGTGTGTGTGGTGTATCTAGCTAGTGAGGGAATTTGTTTTCCTCAAATATATATTTATTACAAGGAATGTGTTTTTCTTTTCTTTTATTCTCCAATGGGGTGAAGAGGTGGAAGGGAAAAAATAGATTTATGATTTTTGGGTTGTTTTTTTTTTTAACATTTTTGGAGTAGGGAAGGCAATGAAAGTTAAGTGACTTGCCCAAGGTCACACAGCTATTTAAGCGTCTGAAGCCAGGTTTGAATTCAGGTCCCTCTGACTTCAGGGCTGGTGCTCTATTCACTGTCCCACCAAGCTGCACCTGAGTTTTCTTTTTAATAGAGACGTGGAGGGGTGCTACAGATGGGGAATGTTGCCTGCACTTTCAGATGAGGTCACCATTAGCAATTGTCAATAAACATTTACTAGGAACCAACCATGTGCCAGGCACTATGCTAATAGGGAGGGACTGAAGTAGGAGGTATAGTAAAGCATCACTGAAGCATCATGTTGTTCTGGGAGTCAAGTGCCAGATGAGAAGGAAAGGAAATATAAAAATTGAGCCAAAGGCTGCCTCTGTGTGTATGTAAGAGAGCAGAGGAGAGAGGGAGGAAGGATGAGAGAGAGACAGAGACTGTGACTGTGTGTGTGTGTGTTGCTGCTACTGTGATGACTATGAACTGTCCCACAGATAACCATCAGGAACATGCATGTAATTTCCAAGCTCACTGAAAGTATCCTGTGAGCCCCTTGAGAACACAGACTGTCTTTGCCTTTTTTTTATCTCCAGCACTGAGCACAGTATCTGGCACACAGTAGGTCCTTCATAAATACTAGTTGGCTTACTGATAAGAGTCTAGACCAAGCCTTTTTATTGTCATGGACCGCTTTGGCAATCTGGTGAAACCTATGAACCATCTTGGAAGAATGTTTTATAATGAATAAGATACATAACATTACAAAAGGAAACATTTTATAAATTTGATAATGCATTTCAATATAACTTAAGTTCACCAGCCCTAGTTTTGGGGTGCCCTGATCTAGGGGCATATCATCCACATAGACAAAATAATGAGGAAGCCACAACTGTGTGCTATCCATTTAAGAATATGCCCTCTAGGGGTGGCCAGGTGGCTCAGCAAGTAAGAGCACCAGCTCCAGTGTCAGGATGACCTGGGGATCACATCTGGGCTCAGATACTTAGCATCACACCCAGAAATAACTGGCCACATACTGAGCAAGTTACTTTACCCCAATTGCTTTAAAAAAAAAAAAAGAATATATCCTCTAGAGGACAAGGAAGAATGCTTCCTTTAAGAGTTCAAACATCAAATTAAGTGAGAACCACACAGAAGGACCAAGTCCCAAGAACATGGCCTTGGCAATTAAAGCAAAACAAATCTCAGGGAAGAGCTACCCTGCCTTGTGTGCCAGGTCATGAAGGGCATTAAAAGCCAACCAAATGGCGTTATGTTTCATCCTAGAGGTAACGGAGTTTATTCAATAGAGGAAGGAGGAGGGAAGGTGATACAGTCTGATGGATGCTTTAGGAAGATCACTTTGATAGATGAGTAAAACATGGACTAGACTGAGGAAATATGAGACTGGGAAACCGAGAAAGCTACTGCATTAGCCCAGGTGTGAAGTGGGAGGAATCTATCAAAGAGAGAAAGGGGTCAAAGAGGCAGAGTTTACTTCCAGTATGCAAAGGCCAGGGATGGAGTTCAGTTCCAGAGTGAGGAGACCACTGTAGCCCAGTAGAGAAAGTCTAAAGAGTCAATAGTAAAGGCCAGGAGCCTTGAATATGAAGGTGGCCACCTCAGCTACTGCAGTTGCAGCCGCTGCTGCTTGGACACCTGTCCAACCCCCGCAATGCCCCTCGTTGCCCAACTTGCTTCACCCAACTGGCTCACCATGGACGCCACTCTGCTTGCCCGCCTGCTCCCAGGCCCAGCCATCAAGATTCAGTGAAGAAACGGCCTGATTCATAGCACCAATGTCATGACAGTAAATCTGAAGAGGTCCCCTGTTTCAGTGGAATGGGCAGAAGGTGGCACTGCCAAGAGCAAAGAGATTGACTTTGAAAATGGGGTGGCCATCAACCCAAAACTTCTGCAACTGTCTCCTCTCCCTGCCCAGCCAAAGGACAGCCTGCCTCTGCAGGAGAATGTCACTGTCCAGAAACAAAAGCGCCCATCAACCCTCTCCAAAATCCCTGCTCCAAAGAAGCTCTGTGTGGTCTCTCTACCCAGATGTCTGCCATGGCAGGGACCCAGTGGCTCATGGCCCAGAGAACAACATGGAGGTAGACCCCTCCACAGCCACCAACACCAGGGGCCAGTTTACAATTTCCACAGGTCTCCCTCGTGCCTCCCATGCTGGCATGACTGAGATCCCACTAGCTGCTGTTAGTGAAGCTGCAGAAGAACAGACGTCTTCCGTCAGAGGCAACTCTGCTGCCAACCCAGCAAATTCAGTCCGAAGGAAGACATGCATAGTGAAAGAAATGGAAAAAATGAAGACAAACGAGAAGAAAAAAGGGCCCAGAACTGCAATGGGAAGCTCTTTGACCTTCTAAACAAGAAGGCCAAGCTCAGGGCACTGGAAGACAGCAGGCAGCAGGTGCAGGTGGTGGGGCTACAGGAGCACCTGGTGAACTCCTTGGACAGTGTCA
The DNA here is from genome assembly GCF_028583685.1 of Petaurus breviceps papuanus. Classification (NCBI taxonomy): domain Eukaryota; kingdom Metazoa; phylum Chordata; class Mammalia; order Diprotodontia; family Petauridae; genus Petaurus; species Petaurus breviceps. The sequence continues at coordinate 104,790 of NW_027185797.1, read as the reverse complement.
TCAGGATGATAGAGATGGGCAGCGCCAGCAGGACTTCAGGGCAGACATTTGCCAACGCCAGCTCTTCCCGATCCTGTGCCTGCTTCCAGATCCTGGTCCGGGCCAAGGGGAAGCTGTATGGCAAGTTCTCCCTGGTGTATTTGGCCGGAAACGAAAGAGGGGCTGACACATCCAGTGCCACGACTGTCAGACCCTCGCGGAAGAGCCTGCTGGCCTGGAAGGCGTGTATTCGGGCTCTGGGGCAGAATGTTACATACCCCATTCCGGGAAAGCACGCTGACGCAGGTGCTCAGGGACTCCTTCACTGGGGCAAACTCCCGGACCTGCATGATCGCCGTGATTTCCCCAGGGATGAGCTCCTGTGAATATACTCAGAACACCATGAGATACGCTGACAGGGTCAAAGAGCTGAGCCCTCACAATAGTGGGAATGGGGAACTGCAGACCCGGCTGGAGACGGAAGGGGAAGAGCTGGGGCCCAACTCAGACAGTGCCAGTCAGCCCCGTGGTCTGTCCAAGGATGAAGAGGAGCTCTGGTCCCAGATGTCCAGCTTCCAGGAGGCCATGACTCAGATCGGGGAGCTCAAGGAAAAGGCCATAGAAGAGCTCAAGGAGATCGTTCAGTGGTCTAAGTGGGTGGAGCTGCTGGAGACCACGGAGCAGCCTGATTATGACCTGGAGACCTTTGCGAACAAAGCTCAGCTCGCTGCCACCAAGGGCATCAAGAGCTTCAGCAGTCTCCAAGGTCCCCACCCTCCCTGCCCCCACCCTCAGGCTCCTGTCTCTAGGGCTCTTGACCTGGCCCTCTGTCCTCTAGCTGTATCTCGTTCCTCAGCCCCTTTGGGCCAGGACTGGGAGGGTTCCAGGTGGTCCTGGGGAAGTATCCCTTAGTGGTTCATGCTGGCTTCCATCCACCTCAATGCCTTGCATGTTACTCCCCCTGGCTCCTGATCCTTGGATCCTCAGCACCTCCAGTCAGCCATGGGGGAGGGGGCCAGGCTGAACCCACTGATCCTGAGGGAGGGGGTAGCTGGAGGGGGCCAGGCTGAAGCCACTGACCCTGGGGGAGGGGGCCAGGCTGAAGCCACTGACCCTTGGGGAGGGGGCAGCTGGAGGGGGCCAGGCTGAACTAAGGCCTCTTGTTCAGATGTTCCACAGGCCCTGTACCTGGCCATGCATCTGGAAGAGCAGACAAGCCTGCAGATGAGCAGCCACAAAGGACCTCAGTAACGTGCTGGTGAAATATGTTCAATGGTTAAGCTCTCCCTTCAGGGTGTCTGCATGCCCTCCTTGTTTGGGGGGCTAGGGCACACTGCTGGATCTGAGCCTGGGCAGCTTCCAAGGCCCACTGTCCACTCTGTGCTCTGGACGGGCAGGCCCTGGGACTCCCAGCCAGCCTTCTTTTTTCCATGTCTGCTGTGTAGAATTTTCTACTGTACAGTCTTAGTGAGCATTCAGCCTGTGTGACTGATGGAGGGTTGGCCAGCAGCTGTCTCAGAGCTGGGAGATAAGGAAGAAGTAGTCTTCCTTTGCCTTCCAGGGCTCTGGCCTGCCTTCCAGAGCAGACAGCTCTGGGCCTTGCTGTGAGCTGCCTGATTCTGCTTGGGATGAGGCATGGGGTGTTTTTTTTTTTTTTTTTTTTGCTTTTTGGAGAGCAGTTGGGGTTGTGACTTGCCCAAGATCATACAGCTAGTTTCTATGTTAAGTGTCTGAGGCAGGATTTGAACTCAGGTCCTCCAGACTCCAGGGCTGGTGCTCTATTCACTGTACCACCTAGCCGCCCCAAGGGGGGATTATTGATTCTGAAACCCTTTCTCCTCAGTCCCTCTGACAACTCTCTTGGGTTTTGTTGAAGTGAAGGGGACATGTCTGTTCTCTGTTGTCTGTATTTAAACGTTGCGTCTCCCAAAAAAGAAAGAGAATGGAAAAAAAAAAATAGTAAAGACCAGGACCAGTCTCCCAAAACTTTATTCTCTCCCATTTTCCTCAGTCCTTTTTAACTAGCATCCCCAACCTTCCCTGGGACCTTTTCTAAGGACTGGCCTCCTTGCTGTTCCTCAAACAAGACACTCCATCTCCTGACTCCAGATATTTTCCCTGGTGTTTCCATGACTGGAATGTTCTCCACTATTATTTCTGTCTCCTGGCTTTTTTTTTTTTCCAATTTATTGATTTATTTTTAGTTTTCAACATTCATTTCCACAAGATTCTGAGTTACAAATTTTTCTCCCCCTCTTTCCCCTGCCCCCACCCCAAGATAGTGAGCCTACTGAATACCCCTTTATATCCTCCCCCATTCGCCCCTAACTTTCTAGTAGGGCAAGATGTATTTCTATACCCCAGTGCCTGTATATCTTATTTCCCAGTTTCATGTTAAAAAAAAAAAATTTTTTTTAAACATTTGTTTTTAAAACTTTGAGTTCCAGATTTTTTCCCTTCTTTCTTTTCCACCCACCCCCATTGGGAAGATAAACAATTCAATATAGGTTGTACATGTGTAGTTGCGCAAAGCATTTCCATAGTAGTTATATTGTGAAAGACTATTTATAGTTCCTTCCATCCTATCCCATCCCCCACTTATTCTATGTTCTACTGTCCCTTTTCAAAAGTGTTTGCTTCTAACTAAGCTCTACCCCCAAATCTTCCCTCCCTTCTATCATCCCCCTTCTTGTCCCCTTCCTGCCTATTTTCCTGTAGGGTAAGATACCCAATTCAGTGTGTATGTTATTCTCTCCTTAAGCCAAATTGAATGAGAGTAACATTGTCCCATTCCCTTTTACCTTCCTGTTCTTCCCTTCCATTGTAACAGTTTTCTCTTGCCTCTTAAAAGAGAGATTATTATATGAGATAATTTACCCTACTCTATCTCTCCTTTTCTCCTTCTCCCAATATATTCCTCTCTCACCTCTTAATTTTATTTTTTAGATATCATCCCTTCATATTCAACTCATCCTGTGCCCTCTGTCTATGTATACATGTACGTACATATGCTCACACTCATATATATTTATACACATATACACTCTCCTATACATATATATATATATATATATACATATACATATGTATATATATATTCCCTTCAACTATCCTCACAGAGTTACAATCATCATTTTTCCATGTAGGAATGTAAATAGTTCAATTTTAATAAGTTCCTTATGATTTCTTTTTTCTGTTTACCTTCTCATGCTTCTCTTGCTTCTTGTATTTAAAAGTCAAATTTTCTGTTTAGCTCTGGTTTTTTCATCAAGAATGCTTGAAAATTCTCTATTTCATTGAATGATCATATTTTCCCCTGAATAATTATACTCAGTTTTGCTGGGTAAGTGATTCTTGGTTTTAATCCCAGCTCCTTTGAGAGTATCATATTCAAGCCCTTTGATCCCTTAATATAGAAGCTGCTAGGTCTTGTGTTATTCTGACTTTGTTTCCACAGTATTCAAATTGTTTCTTCCTGACTGCTTGCAGTATTTTCTCTTTGACCTGAGGACTCTGGAATTTGGATATAATATTCCTAGGAGTTTTCTTTTTGGTATTTTTTTCAAGAGGTGATCAGTGAATTCTTTCAATTTCTATTTTGCCCTCAAGTTCTAGAATATCAGGGAAATTTTGCTTGATAATTTCTTGAAAGATAGTATCTAGGCTCTTTTTTTGATCTTGGCTTTTAGGTAGTCCAATAATTTTTAAATTGTCTCTCTTGGATCTATTTTCCAGGTCAGTGGTTTTTCCAATGAGATATTTCTCATTGCCTTCTATTTTTTCATTTGTTTGAATCTGTTTAATACTATCTTGATTTCTCATAAAGTCATTAGCTTCCATTTGCTCCAATCTAATTTTGAAGGAATTATTCTTTTCAGTGAGTTTTTGAAATTCCTTTTCCAGCTAGAAAATTCTGCTTTTTAAGGCATTCTTCTCCTCCTTGGCTTTTTTGGGCCTCTTTTGCCATTTGAGTTAGTCTATTTTTTAAGGTATTATTTTCTTCAGTCAGGCTGTTGACTTGCTTTTCAAGATTTTCTTGCATCATTCTCATTTCTCTTCCCAATTTTTCCTCCACTTCTCTTACTTGATTTTCAATAAATCCTCCACTTTCTCTTACTTACTTCTTGAGCTCCTCTATGGCCTGTGAGCAGCTCATATTTTTCTTGGAAGCTTTTGATGCAGGAGTTCTGATGTTGTTGTCTTCCTCCTGTTCCATGCTTTGATCCTTTTTGTCCCCAAAAAAGGATTCTATGGTTTGATTGTGTTTCCTCTGCTTGCTCATGTTGCCACTCAATTACTTGACTTTTAAGCTCTTTGCCACAGTAGAATTCTGCTTCCAGATTGGAGAGAGCTTTGTCCTAAATTGTTGGAGTTTTTGCAGCTGCCAAAGCTATTAGTTGGGTGCCCTCTCTGCAGCCCCCACAAGCTGTGGCACACTGGCCACACACCCCAGGACCCGCATCCAAGACAGCGATCCAGATCCAAGCAGGTCAAAGCAAGAGCACTTACCCTCTGAATGGACACTTGGTCCCCCTACATTCTGAAGGCCAGGAGCTCTGAAGGCAGTCAAGAAGCAGAAGCTGCACCCTCTGCCACTTCTTGCCCTAGGGGCAGGGGCTGGACTGTGCTCTTCTATCCTCCTGTTCCAACAGAGTTCCCCACTGACCTTTTAGTTTCTCTTTGGTGTTTATGGATTGAGAAGTCTGGAAACCACCAAAGCTGCTGGTGATTCACTCTCCTGAAGTTTGCTCTCTCCTGGCTTCTTTCAAGTCCCAGCTAAAAATCCTCTTTCCTAAAGGAAACCCTTCCTGAATCTTCTTAATTCTGACTTTCCTTCTGTTGATTGCTTCCAATGTATCCTGTCCATAGGTTGTTTGTACAGGGTGGTTTCCATGTTGTCATTTCATTAGTTGTGAGTTCCAAGGTCAGAGATGGATTTTTCCCTTCTTTGTATCCCTGGTGCTTAGCACAATGCCTGGCACACAGGATCTTAATAAATGTTTATTGGCTGACTGGAAGGTCAAAGCAAGGAAAGCTAATGCATGCACACATGTCTACCTTAGAGCTCTCAAGAGCTCATCAAGCCCAAACTCTCTTTACAGCTATTTCTCTGTTATCAGGAAAAATATATAATCCTGTCTCACTAGGGCCATGGATAGATTTGAGGCATCCCCTTGTTTCTCATAGCCTGAAACTCATATGAAAGACCATACAGGTGGGAGAAGGGAGGGGGAAAAGCAAAGAGAGCAACTGCCATATCCTTGAATCACCTTATGTTCTTTCTTTTTTTTTTTCAGTAGAGCAAATTACCTTAGTAGTACTTCTCTCCTTTTCAGCAGTATTCCTTCTTGTCATGATTGTTATTCCTGATAACTTTCTTTATTATACTTATTTTTTCTGAATCAAAGACATAATTCCTTCAGTTTCAGTGTACATTGACATCTTTTGTTGATCCAGAGGAAGGTTATCAGGATGGTAAAGGACCTGGAGATCTTACTGTATAGAAATAACTTATTGAAGGATCTTAGGATGTCTACATTGGGGAATAGAACACATGATAACTGTACCCTCAATAGGATTGACAGTAATTCCGTGACTCCTTTCCACAGAGACTGGCTGCCTGGACTGAACTTTGTCCTCTTGGTCTACTTCATCTTGAGGCTTCCCATCAATCCTTGATAACAGAGAGGAGATTTGGGCCTTACATAACTAATAGAGGTTAAAAAGAGACTGAATAGGCTGTGAATTCACCCTGCTGAGGGATAGCTCCAGGAGCTCTCCACCACCTAAGGCCTGGGGAACCACATAGCTATGAAGTACGGGCACCTTTTGGTCTGCCCAAATAAACCACAGCAATTCAATTTTGTACCATCCTAGTCCCAGGACAAGTTACTGCTCAGTCTCTTCCAAGCTACTGAAAACTGGTTTTCAAGCCAAACGTTGTCAAGCTTTGATTCATAAATGCTTCTAGAATTAAGACCTCTTCTTTCAAAACTTTTTAAGTGGCTTCCATATCAGAATCACTTTGCTTCATTTTTTTTATAAGTATGGAGAAAAAGATTTTAATGCAAATGCCTGGAAAAGTATTACTGGTATTTTCTCTGGGCAATTTTATAAGGAATAGGAATCCGCATTTGTGGTTTCAACCTTAATCTCTTCCTGGTGGTCTGACTTCTTAAGGAACTGAAACTGGCTGGGCTCCCACCAGCTATTGGCTGGAGTTCAAAAGGAAATTGTGGTTGCTCTGAGAACTTTATTTGCTAAGTGATATGACATTAAAAAAAAAATCCTACAGCAATAGAATTAGACACTCATTTCAGAGACCTCCTCATAATAAATACTCAGCAGGCAAGTGGTAGATACAAATTATAAACACTTGAGAGGCAATAGAACATAGCAGAAAGTTCAGTGAAGTTGGCATCAAAAGAGCTGGCATCCTAGCTCTGTAGTGATGGAACCTTTTAGAACCTCTGTTTTCTCATCTACAAAATGGGAATACTAATATTCAAGTCATTACGGTTATAGTAACTTGAGAATTGACTTCATTATGGTGCAGCTGGCAATGAAGATAAGAAATTCTCCTGCCCCTCTGGCAGAATGACTTGAGACAAAAGTACAGGCTGGTGAATTGCCAGTCACCTGAAAGGGAAAGACTTCTCAGAAGAGCATATACAGGGCAGCTAGGTGGATAGCACACTGGTCCTGGAGTCAGGAAGATCTGAGCTCAAATCCAGCCTCAGATGGTTAACAGCTGAGTGACCTTGGGTAATTACTTAACCCCAATTACTTTTAAAATAGAGCACATATAGGCAGACCTTCCCCTCAGGAGGTCCTCAGACCTGATAGAGTGAACCTCTACCTCTGTACCCACCCTCTTTACCAGGGGTTACTGGGTAAGACTTTGCAGACAACGGATATACTCAGTTGCTTGCTAAAAGAGGGCAACCTTGGGGTCACTCCAAGTGCTTGATTTTGTTAGATCTGAGCAGATCTTGTTAGGAACCTGAGACAAAGGTACAGTGACAAAGAGGGCTGCCTCCCCCAGTCGGAGTCAAAGATGCATCAGAGTTCTAGAATCCAGGGAAGGAAGTTCTGACCTCACATTCTTCCTCATTCACTTACTGGCTGAGCAAGTCACTTATACCCCAAATTTCAGGTTCCTCATCAGTAAAAATGGAGATGTCATCTGCTTCACAGAGTTGGGGTGGGGATCAAAGAAGATACTACAGGTAAGATCCTTTATGAACTCTAAAGGGTTACATTAACATAAACTTTTATTATCTACCTCACTGGGGATCCAAAGACAAAAAAAATCTATTTTTAAAAGTCTATTTAAGACTCTACTCTCAAGGACCTTATATTCTAAAGGGAGAGACTATACACACACACACACACACACACACATATACGTATATACATATATATATATATATATATATATATATATATACACACACACATATACATAAAATTAATGCAAGGTAAAGTGGAAGGGGCTACTAGAGTAGCAGTTGGGAAAAGGGACCAAGAAAAGCCTCCTCTAGAAGTTGCCTCTTGATCTAAAAGGCAGAGGTGAATAGGGAGAGCTTTCCAGATATGGGAGGCAGCAAGTGAAAGAAGACAACCCAATTAGAGCTATCAACGGGTTAATATTAGAAAATACCCACTTGTAAAAGTGGCACTAAATTCAGTCTACTTAAGAAGACTGTCAAAAAATTTACACGATTTTTTTTCTGAGTAATAAATGAGAGGTGCTTTTAGATATAACAATAGTGGGACACAGTCATTTGGCAAGCATTTATTGAGCACTTGCTGTGTGCCAGCCACTGTGATAATACATCCCCACTAGGCAGGCTAGAATAACATCTCAGCTAACACTTTTGCAGATAAGGGATACAGCACAGATCTCCCTATTTCTTCTCTGTCCTAATTATGGATTATTACAATATTAAAGCATATTCACATCAGCATGTATACCCCTGTCTCAGATGCAGATCACAACCTAACAAGGAGTAATTGTGTTCTAAGCCCCAGAACAATGGCATACACTCAAAGACAGAATGAAATACACTAAATGCCCTCAAGTAGTTTACATTCCACCTAGAGGATATAACACATAAAACTCCTTTCAGCCTTAGAGGATGATTTTGTGAGTTTCTATGGCTGAGTATTTAATCATCCTATAGCCAAGCTACATGAGCCTTTAGTAACTCAGAAGGGCTGGTCTTCACATGGCAGACACTTATGTCACCTGGCTAACTCAGGAAGCTTTTACAGCTGGGTGTGACCTACCAGAATCATGAACTACTTTATTACTAATGTGCAATGTGTACTTGCTTCAATGCAGAAGAGAAGGTCCAATTAAAGAGTACCAAAAAGGGATTAAAGATTTTAAACTGTAGTGTTTTTGTCAACAATTTGTAGGTTGGGGGCTCAGAGCTATAGAATGAAACATGATTCTTTAAAAAAAATTTCTAGGATGGAGAGACACTATATATACTAAGATCCAGCTCCAGGAATTATTAACCTGGGATCTGTGAGCTAGCTTTGTTTTGTTTGGAATTTTGATAACTATTTCAAAGTGATTGATTTCCCTTATAAAATAGGTTGACTTCATGCATTTAAAAACATTATCCTATTTATCACTATCACTAGACTGCAAAAGGGGTCCATGATACATACACAAAAATGGTTAGTAGACGGAATGAGAAGCAATGGCTGAGATGGCGCTGGGCTACAGTCTCCACCATTTTCCATTTCTCTTCAGGTTTAACTAGAAGGAACTCATCTTCTACCTGGGAGGCGCTTAGGAAGTAACTAGAGAGAAATTTATGCCCATGGGGAGGAGTAGCCCACCCACTAAAGCATGGAAGTAAGGGTAATAAATAATAAAGCAATAAGTCCTCCTCACCAGCATAACAACACAACACCATAGCATTGTTGGAGTAGATCACAAGATTTGGATTCAAGGAGGGTTTAGATACTACTTCCAGAATTTAAGGTGGATAGTCATGTCCAGGGTCATATCTGTAACCATGGGTAGTCATTCAACTCTGTGCCTTACTTTCCTCATCTGTAAAATGGAGATAATAATAACTATAGTGCCTACCACTGCGGGGTTGGATCAAATTAGATGATATGTGTCAAGGGTTTTGCAAACTTTGGGAGAACAAATAAAAACCATATGCATGTCTTATTTAAGGAGAGACAGCATGGTTTGCTAGCAGGAGTATTGGACTTGGGTAGTGGAATCCAAAGACATTGGTTTCTAAGCCTAGGCTCTAATTCTTCTTACTGCCCTCCTACTCTAATCTGACTTTCTAGGACAAAAAGTTGGTGTACATGAACATTTCTGGACATGTCTGCCTCAAGTTTAAGGCAAAAATATACCACACTTGCAAACTATGGAGTTCAAGACAGACATTAACCACTGATTTTCCCCATGAAAGGCTTTTTCCTTCCTCTCACCTGGTATTTTTTAATCTACAAGCATAAAATCTACTTAACTCAGCAATTTGGTAAAATGGTTTTGCTAAGAATTTTTCTTTCCTTTTTTTCATAGTTGGTGAAAATAACTCAATGTCCATTAAGAAACTAGACATGTAGGTCCCTCTCTCTTTTCTTCTTTGCAGACTGCTGATGTGGTTAATTCTAGAAGTTTTACCAGCAGAACTCAGAATCAAGTTTATTGCTTCATTTGCAGTCTTTTTCCCCACAAGCCCAATAATTACGTCATCTGGTAGACATTTCTCAGCTGCCTGCTTCATCAGAGCTCAATAGCCAAAAAAAAAAAAACTGCTATGTCACTGCTTATCTTAAAATCCTCCCTGTGCCAAAGACAAACTTGCAGGTATGTGTGGGATGGTAACAAAGAAAAAGGTGGGAGAAAATAAAGAAAGAGGATAAATTTATATGGCCATTTGATAAGTAAAAGGCAGACACAGATAGAAAAAAATTCTGGGAAGAATGAGTTTTTATATATTAAACAGAGGCAAAATTTGACTGCTTAGAAGTCAGTAAAAGCACGCATGGGAAGAAAAAGATTTGTAGACTTTTGAAAAAATGACAAAAGGGAAGGGAGATTCATGAAACAACTAAACACAAAGCTAGCTCATTTCAGAAGTCAAAAGCAGAAATGGTTTTCTCCTCCAAACTGTCCCTGCTACACGGGAAGGATGGGGGAGGAGGGAGGATGATTGATGATGATGATGGTGATCGTAGTGGTGGTGGCAAGAAGGACAGGGGGAAGGGAACATGACAGAGGAATATGATTTTTGCAATCAATGCTCTCAGGAAGCTTTGAGATCTAATACAGCAAGTTGTGTCTTCCTATTCCAAGGGTCTTAGGGCAAAGCCCAGTGCCTAACTAATACAGGGAATGTGCCTTGGGATTTGGAAGACTGTCAATTATGTATTTTGTTTAGACTAGAATTATCTTTTGAACCAAACTCATTTATAACTCCAAATGCATTCCCTCTTCCTTCCCTGCAGTGAAAGAGCCAAGACAAGCTCATTTACAAAGTCCACTGAAGTATGAAGCCCAGCTTCAGGCCAACTTCACTATACCTTCTCCATTCCGTCTCAGGCCTTCCTCCAGAGAAAACAAGGCAGCAAGTAAAATTAAGCATGGCTTGTGAAGCACAAAGAAAGGAAGGTTTTTTGTTGGGTTTTTTTAATTTCCATCCTTACTCAGGGCCTTCTCCTTCTGTCCCTATTCCTCAACCTGGACAAGAAGTAGATCCTGATTTCTGAGAAGGGAAAAAGGACTGGCAGGCAGCAATGAGGGTCCCATTGAGATAAGCCCATAGCAATGCATCTACAGAGGTTATAGGGCAAATCCAAGAGGCAGCCTAGCTCAGTAATGAAAAGAAAATGGTGGCAGGTCAAAGTTCCCCAGGCAAAAGTTACAACTGTAGAAGAAGCAAGCAGATGAGTTTCCTCTCTACATCTAAAATTGATTTCCCCCAAAAGTAAGACTCCTTTTTAAGTTATAATAGAGGATACCCACAGAGGATTAAGAATATGGCTTCATATAGTATATACCTAGAAAATCATTTTAAAATAACTGGTTGGAAGAGGCAACAACCATTGAGAAGAGTGGGAAAAAAAAAAACTTCAGAAGGGCATATCCATGAACCCATTTGCTTTAAAAGGGCAACAATTTTCACACTTTTTTTTCTACCATGAAATCAGTCCTGTAAGCTAACTTAATAAGATGACTAAGTCTAGGAAAATATGGGAAGACAGAATGATTCAGACTGGAAGCTAATTTCCTAGTTCCAACAGCCCCAGTTTAAGTTTTAGCTTTGACTATGGTTCTATGAAGCATCCTAATCTAAAATCTGAAGCTCTTCTCTAATATTTAATAACTTCTTCCCTACAACCATATACACACATACATGCACACTCTACCCTCTTTCCTAAACCACTTTGCCTATTAGAGAATGTATACACAAATAATTGGAGGAATTCTCAAATGGTAAGACCTTTGATGGAAGGACTAGAAAAGATCTGTGCTCAGTAACTGGTCAAGAGTTCAAGACTCCATCTTGCCAAATGAAAGAGAAATGTTAAGGTTTTATCACACTGAACTTCTCCTGAATTTCATATACCTACCTTTTTAGTTTGAATGTTGTATAGCTGTCTGATGTAGGGACATGGAAACAGAAAGACTTGAGACAATATGGCACCTTTGATATGATAGTAAAGGATGGAGTTCTGGGAAATGCATGGCCAGAGATTCTCACAGGCATGATTGATGACAGGACCAAGTCTGCGACCAAGAGAATTATATACGAAAATGTGAATCTATTGCATGGAATTTTCCTCTCTTTGTATATATTTGTATTTGTTAGCTTTATATTTATGTTGTATCTATTTTTATGTAGATAACATGTCACTCCCATTAAAATAGAGACTGTCTCATTATTTGCACTTCTATTCCCAAGACCTAGTTCAGTGCCTAGCATACAGCAAGTACTAATGTTGGTTTCTGAACTTCTTTCTCCTCTCTTCTGTGCTTTTTAAAAATCCTTTTGATGCTGGGGCAGCCAGGTAGCACAGCGTATAAGAGCACCAGCTCCAGTGTCGGGATGACCTGGGGATCGAATCCGGGCTCAGACACTCAGCACCCACCCAGAAACACCTGGTCATGTAATCTTGAACAAGTTACTTAACCCTAATTGCTTAGGGGTGGCCAGGTGGCTCAGCGAGTAAGAGCACCGGCTCCAGTGTCGGGATGACCTGGGGATCAAATCTGGGCTCAGATACTTAGCACCACACCCAAAAATAACTGGCCATGTAACCTTGAGCAAGTTACTTAACCCCAATTGCTTTAAAAAGAAAAATCCTTTTGATGCTTTTTTTTTCATTTTGGCCTCACTGTTACTACCTGCCACCTACCCCGGCCAAAATGAAGCCCCCCCTTGTGACAAGCTGATACAGACAAGCAAAACATTCACACACCAGCCATGTCCAAAAGTGTACCTTGATCTGCACCTGTAATTAATTCCCTCATCTCTCTGCCTACAGGTGGGAAGCATGCTTTACCATAAGTCTTCGGGAGTAGTCATTGTCATGGTGGCAATCGGAATTCTTAAATCTTTACAAGTTGTAAGGAAATACCTTTTTGAAGCAGAATGTGCCTTCTTAAACTCCCCAACACAACTACAGACTGCAACAGAGAAGTCAAAGGAAGAAATCTTTCTCTTTCCCCAAACAGATAATTTTTGCCTCTTTCCTGAAGCTTTGTTCCTCTGCTCTGAAAAGAGCTAAATATAAATTCAGATTTCACAGTTGGGAGCTTTTCCCCATGCCACATGCAAAGTCTGCTGATTTACTGTTGGAAACTTGGTGTGTTTTTTTAAATGTTTCAGTATCTTGTTTTCTTAGAGATCAGTCTCCCCCATGCATTAGGATCAGCCTCAATTCTTCAACTAGAAACCTCACAGATTTAAAGCTTGAGAACCTGAGGTAGGAGAAACAAGATATCATGTGGGAACCAGAGAAAAGGTGACTTTTCTCAGGAAGTTTAGCATCTTGTCAGTGAGATAAGAGGAAAGCTTCATTATGCTAAGTGAGTTTCTAGTCCAGGGATTTCTAAGCTGTGAAATCCATGAATAATGATACCTTCTACTATCCAAATAAAGAAAATAAAAGGTGGGGCAGCTAGGTGGCACAGTGAATAGAGCACCAGCCCTGGAGTCAGGAGGACCCAAGCTCAAATCTGGCCTCAGACACTCAACACTTACTAGCCGTGTGACCTTGGGCAGGTCACTTAACCCCAATTGCCCTGCCCTCCCCCTCCAAAAAAAGACCCAATAAAGAGAAAAGGCAACCATGTTAGTAGTGTTTTCTTTTTTTTTTTTTTTGGTGGGGGTGAAAGGGGGCAGATATTTCTTAAACTAGCATACAATTTAGAACAATGCAGGAGGCAATTAGTATTTACTGTCTGATACAGAAGGATCTGTAATGGGGGGGAAACAGAAGTTCTTTCATTTTTGGTGTTGGCTCTTTCAAAAGTCAGACCAATTTTAGGTGGTCCAGATTATAAACAGCTTAGAGATACGTTGCTTCTAATAAACTTTTATGTTCTGAGCTATACATCTATAAGAGTGTTCCTGAATATGACAGATTCCTACACATAACAAAACACATGAAAGGAGTATCCTGCAGGTGGCCCATCAATTACCCAGCACTCTACTTTTTTTCTGTTACTATAAGGTTGCTTGTTAATCATTGACTTCATCTCCATTTCCCTAGGAATCCCTCCTGATGGAGTCAACTACTATAGTTCAATCATAAATATCAAAATATAGTCAAGTTGCACAATTTAATTAGGTTAGGAAAAATGCATAAATGAGAATAGCTGACTTTCTAAGCATCATTTCACATGATCTGCAAACTTCAAAGTAAAACCTCTCTCCCATTGGAGTCACAATGGAGCCCTTTATGAGCTTTCCATAGCAATACCTTAGTTCATAGCCCTGTAAAGAGGGGTTAAGACTTGCAAAAAATGCTGATCCTGTATGTATCTCAAAGCTAGGTTGTTGATACTGCTGACCTCATGGAAAATAGAGCTATTGATTATCCCTGCTGCTGCTTTCATGAGTACTATAAAACCATTATTGCTATGGATCAGTGTCACTCTCCAGAGCCCCCTTCTGTATTAAGTCCCTGCCCAGAAATGGGTGCAGACAAGTCTTGTCTTCCACTAGTTGGGGGAGTTAAAATGCTACTAATTATGTTAACTTGTCATACAGTCACTATTTTTTAAATTCTTTAAATGGCCAATGCACTGCTGCTAGCATCCTTTATCATGTCTGTCCCAAATAACCTAAGCTTTGCTGGCTCTGAAACCAACTGGAAATATTCCAATCCCAGAAATTCCTAGGGAGACATCAATCTGAGAATCAGGGCTATCACATTTAAGAGTTTTGAGTATGCAAAGCAGCAACACTGCAGAATGTAAAATATCCCATTGTAGGTATTCTTTGATCTCAAAGGATAGAACTCGGATGGGTCCAAGTCATAAATTCATTAATGATGGCTAAAAACATTTGTAAAGCAAGCATTTTATTGATGACTGTAGAATTGTCTATAATTTATCTCTTTCTATATATAATATTTGAGCATTTAAAAATTATTTTGGTAGGAGAAATGCTCACCAGCCTACAAAACATGCCCTAACTTTGCCTACATTTATTAAAGGAATCTCTTTCATCATACTGATGTTACTTTCCAGGCTCAGAGACATAACTACATTGGTGGGTTGCAATCTACAATGAAGAAAGAAATGTCTATATATCAAGGGGTCAATTGAATAAATTAAATTATTCCACCCTACCTAAAATAAGTGATAAAATGTTATGCTCTGGCATCTTAACCAAGCAGAAAGGTATCTTGATTAAATGAAATCAAAGAAAGCCATTTCAAATAAGAGTGAAAAGATGCTGATCAATTTATATCTCTGATGAGTCAATCCATGACCTAAAAGTGATGCTGCAAAGGAAGGCTATATTGGCTGAGGAAATTTAGTTATGTCCTAAGTGGCATAATTAATAAGAGAAGGCACCTGATTAGAGATATAGTATGAGGAAGAGAAGTCAAAGGTGATGCAAGGGCTATGAACGTAGGTAACTGGAGGGACAGAGATGCCTTCAACAAAAATTAGGAAGTTAGAAGGGAGTAGGTCTAGGGGATGCAGGAAGGGGGAGGAAGAGGATGAGTTCTGTTCTGGAGATATTGAATTTGAGATGCCTAGGGGACATACTGTTGGAAATGTCCAATAGAAATAGGGATGTGGGATTATCCCTCAGGAGAGACTGAACTGAATATTTAGATCTAGGTGTCATCTGCATAGAAGAGATGTTTAAACTCATAGCAGGTCATCAAGTGAGAGAATATAGTTAGAAAGAACATAGCCTGGAACAGAAATTTTGGGTACACACTCAGAGGTAAAATATGAATCATCTAGCAAAGATACAGGGAAGAATGGTCAGATAGGCAGGAGAACAAAGAAAGCAGAGAGCTAAAGAGGAAAGAGTGGTTGACCGTGTCAAATGCTAAAGAATGGTCAAGGAAAGTGGAATGTTGATCAAAAGCCATCAAAATTTGAACACTTGGCTGATTACCTTCAGAGCAAATGGTTTCAGTTCATTTTGCAGAAGAGGGCATATTCCAAAGGGTTGGTGAAATGAAGTGCAAGCAATTAGAGTAGACAGTTTTGCTGTGAAAGGAAGTATACTTATGGGATGGTGGGGGGGCACTTGTTGATGGAGGATAATAGCATTAAGTGAAGGTATTTTTTAAGATGGCAGAGACTTGGCATTACTTTTAGGTGGCAAGGAAGGAGCCAGTGTATGGCCAGAGACTGAACTTTGGATATTGGAGGGTGATTGTAAAGGCAATTTCCTGGAATAAATGGAGAGAGATGAAATCCAGGGTACATGCACAAAAAATTGGCTTTGGTGAGGAGAAGGTACAGAGTCTGTTTCTGGAAAAATCTGATCTCTCTTTTAGCTTTTTCTCTAACACATTTTATGACTTATCTCAAATAAACAAAAGATAAGCAAGCCCTCCCATCTGTAAGACTCAATAAACTTCAGTATGAATAAAGGTCTATGGATAATTTTAAAAGTGAATTTTTGGCAACTTGGAGACCAATCCTTACTGTTCAATTTCATTTTAATTCAATTAGGGGAATCAATTTGTTTTTAAATTGAAAATGATTTAAGAGCTTTATTCAATTTTCTTATCCTATGGCCATTACTTTATTTATTCAGATACTAAATAAAAATTACTTGGACTTGGAAAACATTTTTATTCCATGGATAAGCAAGGCATTCACACAGATTCTTCTGACACCATGAATAGTAAAAAGTGAACTATTTAATTGATGGGCAAGGTGATATGCAGCAATCTAAAATAATTCCCTCAACATCAAGTCTTTCAGTAAATATGTTAATATTAGTATAATAACCTGTAATGGGAATGCAAATTTGGAAGATCTTCCCTGCCCCTAGGCTAAAGTGCACCTGAAGTCTGGGGTGGGAGGCTTGTTTTTCAGTAGATACTTCTTGATTGGCCAGTGAATCAATAAGGTTGTTACATTCTCTGAGCCAGGAGAAGGCTATATAAGCCCTGATGTGTAGCTTTGTTTTGGGACTCACTTTGAGAAGTGTTCTGTGATTTGATCTGAATTCTGGGAAGCCGTTGTTGAGAGTCCCCCGGCTTTGAAACCCAGATGTTGTTTGGTATGGATGTAATGGTTGCACAGTTTGGAAAGCTGTGTACTTGATCTGTTTCTGTCTTGATAATACTGTCTGTATATTCTGAAGTTCGGGGTGCTGACCTTTTTCCCCTGAACGAGGTAAACGATACATATCTGACTGATTAAAGTAAACTTGTTAACCCATTTTGAGTTGCTTTCCTTTATCAAAGCAGATCCAAGAACCTGTGTGAGCAGCCACCCTAGGGACTCCAGGGTGCTTGCTGCTACATAACCTTAGCATATTAATAAATGTATTAAATGCTGCTTCA
This sequence comes from Petaurus breviceps papuanus, assembly GCF_028583685.1. Classification (NCBI taxonomy): domain Eukaryota; kingdom Metazoa; phylum Chordata; class Mammalia; order Diprotodontia; family Petauridae; genus Petaurus; species Petaurus breviceps. Next base: position 87,771 of record NW_027185797.1, on the reverse strand, counting down.
TTCTACATAAAATTCCAAATGCAAAATTAGAGCCATTGGATGGATAAATGAGTGGAAGGAAGGGTTGGAGATGTACTTCCACATACTTTCTGACTCAGATTTTCCAAAAAACTAAAGACTTAGAGATTTTTTTCCTCAACCTCTACTGAAAAGACGGTCAAGATAAAGCCACCGAATATATTTTTTCTGGTGAAGGAAGAGGCAGAATTTTAAATTATTCTAATTTTCTGCCATTTATCCTAACACTTGGTGAAGTGAATATGCTCAGCATCAAATAGCCAGATATTTGGTATTGGATTAATTACTATCAGGAAACGTCAGTGAATTCATGTCAGGATGGGCATCGCTTCTTTTTTGTACAGGTTAAACAATCCCTTGGCACTGTCTCCTCCAGTATACTTTTGGTCCATAGTGTCCTATTCAGTCATTCACAGATAATCCACCTTAAACACATGCAGCTCTTGGATTGTCCATTTGAAAACACTTATTTTTGCCATGTGACCAGATAAATTTTCCTAGTCATACAGGGTCCTGGGTGAATATCATTGCCATGCAAGTCATCATTGGTAATAAGCTAGTGCCCACTTATTCCCAAATCTAGGTCTTTCCACTGCTCCTTAGGCTACCTGAAGTTGGCATTCTTCTGGGATCAGGGCATCCCATGATTTGTTGTCAATTATAATCAGGAAGAAAATACTGGAACATTTAGAGGGCTTTGGAGTCAAGAAGCAGAGTGAAATCCTTCAAAGTGTGATGTCATGTTCAAAATTTGATCCCTTAGCCATGTACATTGTCCACCTCCATTGCCCATCCAAAGGTGGCCATATGTGGACAGATGAGCACAATTGGCTACCTATACAGCAGGCAGCCAGAGCCCAGTGGATACAGCACTGGGGTGAAGACCTGAGTTCAAAACTGATCTCAGTCACTAGCAGTGTGACCCTGGGCAAGTCACTTAACCTCTGTTTACCTCAGTTTCCTCAACTGTAAAATGAGTATAAATAATAGTACCTCCCAGGGTTGTTGTGAGGATCAGAAAAAAATAGATGATATTCATTTTTTTAAATGCTTAGAATAGTGTCTGGAACATAGTAAGATATACATATACACATGTATACATATGTATATGTGTTTATTCCCTTTTCCCAATATAATTGTCATGTGTAGTGTAACCCAGGGCCCACACATGTCTCCAGGCCCCTTATTTGTATCATTAGCAGTGCATGGGGGCTGTATTCTAGGTCACTTGTGTTTTATATCGGTGATTATATTTTCTTCTATTTTTAAGAGCTTTTTGTTGAAATGTTTCTTGCTATCATGGAGTCATTGATCTCTATTTTCAGGGGTTCTGTTATTTGTTCAAGGTTTACCACATTCTATTCTAAACTATTCTCTTTCCAATTCTTAGAGATTTTTAATTCACTTTCTAAAACATCTTCACTTTTTTATGTAGTCTTTGTGGATAATTCATTTCCTTCCTTTGAGTCTTGGCTTGCAATTCTCCCTTTGGAGATCCCTAAATTTACAGTAATATTTATATTAATTTACATCTTCTTTGCTTTACTTATCTCTTCAGCTTTAGTTCCTGAATTGGGGCTTTGTGCCAAGGTCACACTCCTCCCCTGATGAGCTTTTGGGTAGAATAATAGGCCCCATTTGGTCCTACAGGGTTCCTGTGCTGACCTCCCATGATTAGCCTGTCCTAGATGATTGATGCTTAGAAGGCTGGATCTTCAGGGCCCCTCTAGTCTCTCAGGGTAGAGAGCTCTCAAATCACTTCAATCAACAGATTTTTCTTTTTCTACTTCCCATTTTTTTCCAAAGAAAAATGGTTAAAGATATTAACTCCAATCAACTTTAAACAATGGAAATAACACATGGAAGGCTATTGTAATTATGTAGTATTTTCTGATATTTATATTGACTTTTTAATCTTAGAGCAGCAGTGTGGTCAATTGCTAGATAGTTCTGAAATAAGTATAACCAAGATAACATCGTATACAGTAACATCAATGTTGTAAGAATTTAAGATTTGATTTGAGCTAATAAGTCATTTTGACTATTATAAATACCCAAATTAATTATAAAGGACATATGAAGAAAGATGCTATCAGCATCCAGAGAAAACAGATAAATAGAAGTGTGAGTGGAATAATTTCACACACACACACACACACACACACACACACACACACACACACACACATATATATATTTAAATCCAATGGTAGTCCTCTCTAGGGTGGGGTAGGGGAAGGAAAGAAAAAGAGGAAAAAATTTACACAATAACTCTATTGTATATTTAAAAAGGAATAGTGAGTTATACATAATAGTGTTCAATTCTGACCAATTTCAATTCTGTGTGACCCTTCTGGAAGAAATCATTCCCAGTAAAGTGAATGAGATTACAGTGTAGAAAAAAGTCAAATGTTTGGACATTTCTTGATACAAAGCTTTCCACAATATGTTTTACCATTCTCTCTGTACCTTTATATAAGAAGGCTGACTCAAGGTTGCTAAGGGTGGGGCCATTTATACATTACAAAGGGGCTGGCCCACAACACAATCATTCTTAGGTCTTGTGATACTTCTCCCGTTTAGCACTTCTTGGGACAATACAAGCATTCTTACGTCCCTGGGAACAGTCATTGTCTCAAGCCTTGAGTGTCCTGACCACCCTGCTAGGTACAGAACCAGAGCTCTGTGATGGGAACAGTACAGTACCTGCCTGTGACAAGGAATAGGGATTGTGAACAAGGGATGGATGGCCCAGGGAAATAGGGGGAACTAAATCCCTCAGTGAACACCTGGTGCTGGTCTAAGCAATATACTTTAACAAAGGATGATATCATCCAGAGAGCAAAGGATTATTGTCATGCCAAGCTCATTGTACAGCCTGCTTGCTAGGCTTTAGCTGTTGGAAAACAGGGTATCTCCAAAATATTCTGACAAAACCAGTTGTGATGGGACAAGTTGTGGTTAACCCTCCTGTGTCTTGGCATTTCTACTTTGAATGAGAAAGGAAAACTTGCAGATCCCAGAAGAAAAATTATTCCAAAGAGTGAGACTGGCCTAAATGCAGAATGTTCAAACTGCAATTCTGGAACAAAGCTTTCCTTTTCAACAAGCACAAAGTTTTCCTTTTCAAGATCTTGGAGACTGAGCTTTTTCCAGTTCTAATCTAGGGGCAATTTTCCGGGAAGTCCCACTGAGTCCTGCTGCGAGGATCTGGTGGCCAGGAGAGAAGGAGCATCCTACAGGCACAGGCATGGAGATGGGGACTCTTGGGGTATAGAGGGAAGGGAGTTGCAGTTTTCCCAATTCACTAGTGCCAAGAGGATAGAGAAAATTGACAGAATTGTGCATACACTTCCAAATAGGGCATCCATCCTCTGTGGTGAGGAAGGTGTGCCCAGGTCCATGGCCTCACACCACTGGACTAAGAGCCTGAAAGGTCAGGTTGAGTTTGAGACAGCCTTGTAACTGTCTGACCTAATGGGACCTGAGAGGTCAAAGCCTTCCTAGGTGCTTAGAGAGAGACCCCTACTGTGGGGTGAGAAAGGGATAGGGAGAGAGAGGAGGCTTAACATTCCTTCCAGTCTTGACTGGAGAGGAACTGTAGGACCTTGTCTCTTCTCCCTTTGAGAGTTATCAGATATGTCCTAAGCATTCCAGCTCTCCATTCCCATCCCTCTAGGAATTTAGAGCTGCATATAAACTTTTAAGTTAACAACACAGGGCACAGAGATCCTGAAATCAGGGCACAGGAACGCCGATAGAAGACCAGGCACAGAGATCCCAAAACTGGGGTGCAAGGATCCCCAAAGAAAACCAAGAGCATAGGCCCACCTACCCGACGTCCCATGGGAGAGGGGAAGGAACAGCACAGGGTAAACCAGGTTAAAAGTCCTCTCAAGCAGAACAAAGTGCCTTTTCCTTAAGTTCTGGAGACCAAATTTCTTACTAAGTTTGTCTTATTTAGAAATCCCCTTCACAAATCATTTTTCTAGATTACATTGAGGTCAGGCTATGTTACAGTGGAACACCTGATACTTTTCCTTAAGATTTCCTCCCTGAATTTCCCTTTATAGTCTCCTAGCAACTCCAGCTTTTGCAGAGTACTGAAGGACAGAGCCAGGGGAACAGGCACAAGAAAGTCTTCAAACTCTTTTGTGAAGATGACCAGACATCAGTCTATGTGAGATGTTCCCAAGGCCCAGAGCACAGGGCTCACATAATTGCAGGTGCAAACTCCAGCACATTTGGAACCACTTGGTGAAGCATTTTGAAGAAGTTAAGAAACTTCTTGCTCAGTAGGAAAGACATGTTGTTGACTGGCACTGGGGACATAGGCCAGACACTGGGCATAGGAGAATAAAACAACTGCACCACTTCCTGATGGGGGAAGAATCCCAATGTGTTGAAAGGAAGAGGAAAGTGCAAACCAGGACCAAACATCCCAGTATAGGCAAACCCTTCAGGACCTCATGCTAGTTCTGCAGGAAGCAGGCCACCAACCCAATTTGGATCTCCACTGTGCCACCTAGCTGCCCCAACATATGATACTGGGCACATAGAATACAACCTTTTAGTGCTCTGGGTCAGTAGTGACAAACTTAGGAAAGCACATGTTTATATTCCTTTAAAAAAAAAAAATATATAAATATATATATACATCAACACATTAAAATCAGATAGGAACTCCATTTTAATCTGGTTACAACAGCTCTTATGAATGTTATAGGTCACACGATGTTGGCAGGCTGAGTGCTTGACATCTCTGATCTAAGTAACTGTAAGACTACAGGTTGCAAAAAGGATGCAATCTGCATTGGTAAAGGGAGTTTCCATACCTGAAAGTGCCCTATCCTAATGTAGTCACAGGTCAAACCCCTGTGGTTTGTTTCATAAAGATCCATTATCCCTAGTTACTTCCAGGAGGCATTAGAAACATCTATCACCCTTTCAAACAAAATCTGCCTTTTTCTGTTCACTTAGCACCTTTAAAATTATTTTTTTCTACACTTCAAACCAAATCAGACTTGAAAATATCCTCTATCAATTGTTTTTCAAGCCTCTGTCTTGTAGCAGATAAAGTCTTCTACTAACAATGAACCTTGAATAAAAGGAGAAAGGTATAGCAATGAAATTCAAAATAAAGGTTAAAACCTAGTCCATTCACCTGGTCTGTAAAGTGAAGGGTTTGGACTAGATAACAAAGTCTCTTCCAGCCATTATGCTAGTGTCTTAAGATTCCTAGATATTTAAATGTAAGATACCTGGAAGATTCAGCAAGAAGAGTAAAATTTTTCTAACATAAGAAAAATTGTTAAATTTATGCACTAAAAAAAAAATCAACATTTAACAGATTTTCTTCCTAGAGACCAACCTATCACAAAAAATAGATGTATATATATGTTGCCTTGTTACATATCTGAAATGTAGAGTGTCTACAAGGCAAAGACCTGAAACCTTCATTAACCACCCCTCATTTCAACAACCGCTCCATGTTAATAAGTAATAGTTTCATTAGTCTCCATTCCTCCAGAACTGTTAATACATCAACCCTGGACAATGAGAATTTCAGCAGAACCTTTAAGGAAATCGACAGTTCCTTTAAATTGTCTATGTGGAAAAACAAAATCTTGAGAGAATGGGACTCATAATCAAGTTTATGCTACCAATATTCTTGACTGTCTGATATGACCATTTCATGAATTTGTGGATGGAAATATTATAAAGGGTACACTGAGCTAAGGAGCTGATCATCATAGGATATCTTCATGTCACACATTAGAGATATTCATTAAGCCATTGCTTGAACAATGTTGATTTCTTTTAAAGGGATTAATTTAGCATATGAATTGTATTAATACCTCAGACATACAATGGCATATAAATATGTTTCATAAGAAAAAACTGGGTTTATATCATATTAAGCATTTTGCTGTCACAGTTTGGTAGGGATTAATTTACACCTGAGGTCTCTTTGACAGAAGAGATACTGTTAAATGAGGTCTATACTTGGAAAACTCCCTCTCCCCACCTTATGGCTGAGGATCACAGATTTTAGAGATGGGCTCACTGGAAAAGACCTCAAGACCAACAACCTCATTTTATGCCTGAGGAGGATTTGAGAGGTTATGGTTCCTAACATCACACAGAAGGACTAAGATTTGAATTGTCTTCACAGAAGTTTGTGTGTTGTAGAAGGATCATTATTTGGAATTAGAATTTGGATAAGGCACAAACAAATGCTGGCTTTTGTGTTTCTGCTGCCATCCTTTGATTGATTTGATTTTCTTGTTATTTGATTTGTATTCAGTTACAGGTCAGGAACAGAAATCAAACTCCAATGACTTCCTAGTTCTCCCTACTATATAAGTGAGACTCCATACCCTGGATCTAAGTGCACCTTGCCTCCTTCTGTCAGGCTAGCTCCTGCCCCCATGAAACTTAACAGATTAAACATTTATTAAACACCAGGTGTTTGCCAATCAAGAGAAATGAGAATTAAATAACAAATTATTGGGAGATCCCTCATCTTTCCCCAAAATGTACCCCAGCTAGACTATCTCATCTAGGTAAAGTTGTTTTCTCACCCAACTAGAAAACCTAAAAAAGAATTTAATCTAAGGTGAATTCTACCCACTCAGGAAGATTGTCCATGATTGGGGGCAATTTGGAATTAAATGACATAATCAAAGTCATGTCCCCCAGCCCCTCATTAGAGTAGATCCACCTCTCATTATAATATTCATTCTGTCTCATTACTTATTAACCAGCCCAATTTTTATCACCCTCAGGAATAACCCCATTCTTCCAAGGGCATATAGTTATTGAGTGGATTCCATAAAGGGTCTTTGGCATTTGTCTTTAATGTGATAAATAAAATTATTTATTACCCAGAAACTATATCACCCAAAAATTTATGTCTAAAATCACCGTGCTAGGTACTAGAAATATTGAAATGGATCTATGATCCCATATCTTTGTTGGGTACCTCTCAGGATGATCACAACCTATGATGCATAAGCTTCACCCATGTTTTCCCCATAAGTTTGCACAAAGGATCCACTCAACATTCTAGAGCCCCACTTCACTTTCTGACTGTCAACTCACCTATCCTATTGTCTCCTAGTGACCAGCCCATTTTCTCTTTCTACAATACATTACCATGGTAACATTTTCTTCTGAGGTTCCTCTTTGAATATCTTCACTGACTGGATGTTATAGCCTTATCCCACCCACCCTGTGTCTCTCCATTACTCCGTGTGTTATTCATGTCATGTATTTCACAGCTATACAACACTGGTAGAACATTAGTATTAAAACAAAAATGTGCCTTTATTACCGGGAAAAGTTGCATAGGCCCTTTGCAAAGTCCTGAGGACAATTCAACCTGCTGTCTTCATGTTTAATTTTCAAGCCAGCTCATTGTCTATTTCTCTTGTCTGTTCCAAATATGTTATCTGATGAACAAGTCCCTTTATATCATGTCATTATATAGACAACAGATATTCCTTCTTCCCTATTTGGTCTGCCCCATTGTATATGTACATGGCGTGCATATGTGTATGGTCAGGTGCTATAGTAATGGAATTTGAAGATATTCCATGTCCCCTTTGTATTTGCAATCAAACAGGTACTTAGCACCTTGCTCTAAGTTCATGATTGTGTCAAGTATTAAGACCCAGAACTTGTGAATCCCACAGTGGGAGGAACTTCCTGTTGTAACAGGAAGGGGTGGAACAGGGAGGAGGTAATAGCAGATATAAGGAAAAACCCAAGCTAGAGAACTTCTGAGAGCAATCATCATGGAGGCAGAGCAGCTACTGCTGGAGAGAGAACTGCCGGTGAACAAGAATTGTTGAGAGAGAGAGAGAGAGAGAGAGAGAGAGAGAGAGAGAGAGAGAGAGACACGGGAACTTTCAAGAACTGCTATGAATTGAGAACTGGCAGAATGGAGAACTGAGAGCTCCTTCTGAGAACTGAATTGAGAACTTCTGATAGATGAGAAGAGAGGACAACTGGGAGGAAGCATGACTGGTACTTTGTCTTTTTTGATGTTACTTTGTCAGATTTGTCTGCTGATAGAGGATGGTGCTGTTATTACAGAAGCCCTGAGACCTTGTTGCTGGTTCAGAAGCCCTGAAAGAGTATTGTCTCATTGTATGTTTACAGAAATCCTGGAGGAGGGTCTTGCTGATGTTTTCAGAGGTCCTGGAACTATCCTGATGATTTGTGTTGATTCCTCAGACCTTGTTGTTGGGTCTATGTTGATTTCACACACAGAAAGTGAATTGATGAGAATGTGGGCAATGTGAATGAATGTTATTGTGGCTTTGTTAAGCCTTGTCTTCCCAGGAACAGAAACTGTAAAGGACTTGAGGTTGACCAGACACTGGGAGCTTCAGTATGGAACAGGAACTAGAAAAGGAGCTGGACAACAAAGAGCTGGGACCATGGAAGGGGAACCATGGAAGCAGAGAGCCAGTCTTGAGTCAAGATGAAAAGACCTCTTCTTGGGTATTTAATGAAAACTGAGAAGATCATGATTTACTAGGGGTAGAGAACTTTGACCTATATATTTAGATGATTGAGTTAAGGACTTACTAATTAAGGATGATCGGAAACAAATTTCCAGTTAAGAAGAGAGAAGACTTTGTGACTGACCAAATAAATGTACTACTCAGGGGTGGAGAACTTTGACCTTTGTACTTTGTGATTGACTAAATGAATGTACTTAGTTTTCACCAAAGTGGTCACATAGTTTTAAACAATGTGGCCATTTTAGTGATAAGTTGTTATACCATAGCAGTGTGAGTTCTGTACTTTGATTTCTGTGAATGTTTTGCTTTAGTTTGTTACCAAATAAATAGAGAGTTCATGTAATCATAACCTTGCAAGATGTTCACAGCAGCAGTCCTCTGGAAAGCTGCTCATGCTTGGCTTTACATCAGGTCAAACTCCCAAGCAGTTCTGAATTTCTCACATAAGTTTAAATCAATAAATGAAAGAATGTGTGTATACAAAGTATCCCAAAAGACTTGGGATAGTTTTAAAAGCTTAAATGAATTTTTGGTGGAAGTTTAGAATTCATAGGGGAATATAATACATGTATAAAAAAGTTGTCCTGAAAGTCTTAGGGATTATTTTAAGCTTTGACAGCTGAATACTACACTAATTCCAATGAAATCTATCAAAGCTCAAAATGGACTTTCGGACACTCTATACAAGTAAATATAATTGAGGTTTGCATAAAGTATGTACAAAATGAATAATAATGATTACTATTCAAGATATTAAAAGTGATCACATTACCTGAGCTGCTTGTGTTCATGCAGGTAATAGTTTGCTAGGGAGGACCACAAACTTGTACCTACATATTTCTTCTGCCTATTATCCCACCTTGAATTAAGCCCAAAATGGTACCTTCCGGACAACTTTACAGTACCGAGTTATTGGGAAATTGCTAACAGGTGGGTGGTCTTATGGAGTAGTCCTATGTATATATTCACAAGACAAAAATAATTTCATGTGGGACCCTCTGTGGTTAGCCTGTCTTGATTTTCCTCCTTGTTTAAGATACTTTGGTTCTATGGAAAACAAATGGAGGCAGTTCCTAAGTCAAGGTATTTATGACCAAAGTTGGGAGAACATTAAGTTTCTGACTATGAGGGCAGCAGTTAGTTTTCAGACTATTTGCATGAAATTGATAGCATGCAAAGAACTGTGTATGTATGAGTGACAATGATACATTAGGATTTCCTTAAATGATAAAGAACCAAGTATCCTTCCAGTGTTCTTATCCTCAAAACCAAAAGAGGACAGTAGGATTGCGTATTAGAAGAAGCAGACTAATCTCAGCAGGCTCATTATTATCCCTTCTCCTATTACCTCCACAGGGAGCTCAGGAAAGGAGCATCCAAGCACAATAAATGGGAGAGGATTCTTCATATGAGAGGATCCTTAATGGAATAGGATCCTTCTTCCCCCACCCAATATGACCCAACATTACTTGATAAAATTCAGCCATATAGAAAAACTGTCTACAAATGTGTTTGTTGGTTATCCGCTAAAGAATAGATCTGGCAGAACCCAGCAGTTGCTCAGAAAACGATCCCTGGTCATCTTTAAACTAAAGTCTTAGCCCTGGTGTCAAAGTAATCTGCACAAAGCACTACAAACCTGTATGTTTATAACTTTCCACTGTCTATGGATAGATGGGGTCTTGAAAATAAACTAAGACTACTTTGACAAATTCCATCTACGAGGATGCTGGGAAATTCAGTGGTAAAAAGCTGAGATATGATGATGGAATTAATAGAACATGCACTGCTACTGTTGTCATTTTAATGGAAAATGCATTGAAACACGGTCAGGACTTGCTCCTGAAGAAATTCTGTTGTGCAAGTTTGGAGGTGGACGAGAAACAGAATGAACATCCAGAGGAGAAGTGGGACACAGAAAGGGAAGGGCTTACTTGAAAGACACTTCTATTACCTGGTCACAAGTACTTTACAGAATTTTTTCTTTATCATACACTATGGCTATAAATTGAACAATTGCTCAATTACTCAAAACCTCTATCCTGTCTTTTTATTTTTGTTTCTCTTGTTTCTACATACATGTATACAGTAATTTTTCTTGACTATAATAACAACCAAATACTATACAATACTCCAGCCCTGTTAACTCTCATCCATATCAATGACCTGCTCTCAGGCAAGCAGAGGAATCATCTTTCATGAGGAAGGACCCAGAACAGGTGTAGGGCCTACAACAGGTATTCATGAGCCTCTATACACCAAAATATAAATGTTCAGGTAGCAGCTGTTCCTGTTGGAGTTGACATCAGGTCGCCATAGATATACCCAAAGGACCATTCTCCATATGGCTATCAACCAACAAGCACTTGTAAGAATATGTAGATGTGTCTGTATCTGAAAGAAGATATGAAAGCTGAAAGCACCATGGATTTTTAACTATGCTCCTGCAAGTGGTAGCTTTATCTTTGTCCTTGCATCAATAACAAATATTTTTGCTATATATTCTCTGTAAGTTTATAAAGACCCTTCAGTTCATCGATCAATACTTCCTTTGAATAACAAATAAATATTAATAGTCCAAGAGGTAGAAAAAGTAACATTTTCAATTTGGTAATTATCAAACAAGCTGCCCCAAAGTGCCATAACACTCTGTGTGTGTGTGTGTGTGTGTGTGTGTGTGTGTGTGTGTGTGTGTATAGGAGTGTATATATGCTGACTGTCACAGAGCCTTTGAGTAATTTCTGCTCTTGCAGCTTATTCATGCAAATATTTAAATTAGACTCAAATAGATTGAAAACCCACCCTAGTATTTGATGTCCACGTGGGAAATTTTTAAATTTATTTTTAAAATTTAAGTTATAATAATTAATATATTATATTAATATAATAATTAATCTAATTAATTGATTAAATTAAAATTTTTAAAAGTTTTTTAAAAATTTCTTTTAAAAATATGACACCAATGCAATAATGCCAAAGGCAATTGTATTAGGAAAAATAAGCAAAGGATTGAAGGGATTAAATTGTCTCCCTGAAAAAAGGTCATGTTTTAGATGAACTCATAATGACTTGCAAATTAAAAGTGTTGAACAAAAACATCTTACTAACTATTCCATATAAATGACATCAAGCTATGTGGTTTTTCCCCCAAAACATTAAAAAAAATAGCTTCTTCATTCCATGGAACCTTTCTCCAATAATATCTAAATATCACGTGATTCAATAAATGTAAAATTCTGAATATATGTCAAGGAAATAATAAATGAAGATTCAGGGTTAAGTCCAGTGGCTGTAGTGAACCAAAGGATTAGGGCAATGAATGCAGATACTTTGGACTCCTCCAGGAAAAAGTACATTAAGCATAAAACTATCCAGGGGGAAGCTATAGCTGAAGACTTTGAAATTTACTAGCATTCTGAAATCAGAGATAAATGCAAAAAACCTGTTTAAATAGTTAACACTGTATAATACCAGTCCGAGTACAACTTTAAAATTAGAAAATAGATCATAACAGATTTATAAAATGACAATAAAACCCTAAAAAATCTCACAACATAGAGTACATCAACCTCAGGGACCTGTAAAAAAAAAAGAAAGAAAGAAATGCTTTGCCAAAAATGAGAAAGACTACTAGATATGCATAGAGCACATAGGAAATGGGTCAAAATCCCACAGAAATGCTTTTGGACTAAACAGACATCACTTTACTAAGCAACAGTTAGTGCTCAAATATTTATCATTGAACTTATCAGATGCAATCAAAAGCAGTTTCTGGAAATAATCTGCTACCAAAGACACAAGATAGCAAGAAAAAGCCCTCAAAATTGGCTCTTGGTCTCACTTATCCACATGAACTCAACCAACAATATGTGGACAAAGAAATGTTGAACACATGACTGAGTTATGTGAATTTGTTAGCAGTAACACAATAACCTATGATGGCTATTCAAGATCAGGTCATTGCTACAGGACACCCTAGAAAGATCATTAGAAAGCCCACATAGTAATCAGTGTAGTTCACACAAGGAACCTGTGAGGACTGGACACATTACTGAAGGATGTATGTTTAGTAAAAGCCTAGCATGATATGCCCTTATACTTAGAATCATCCAACTCTCCATCTTTCATAGCCTGACTGAGAAAAATGTTCCCATAATGTAAAAAGAGACCTCAAAAATCATGGAGAATTTAATCAATAAACTATACTGTAACTAGAATATTTTCATTGAATTAAATTGGGGCCTACAATCTCCAAAGCTTTTCAGTCCATATAGATTACAAAACAAGTATTTAGAGTTGCTATGGGTATTGAAAACTCTTATTGTTGAGCCTGTAGAAACCCAAGCATAGACACCTGGATGAAATCAAAATCATATAGGAACAAGAGGAGGTACATATTATTCGTCTTGTCTTGCATTCTACTGCATATATACCAAGGATGTTTTCAATGAACCTATAGAAGACTAGCTAACAACCTAATATTTCTGATTCAACTCAAAAAGAAGTTTTTCTTTCCACTTGCACAATAGTCCATCCATCATACACTCAATATACAGGACTAATAGTAGAATAGAGGCTTCTTAAATCTGAAAAAGAATAAGTTTGTCATAGCATCAATGGCATGCAGACATCCCTCTGAGACTGAAGTACAAAGCAGTTGTGATCTACACTGGTAAAGGGAATTTCTTCTTTGGCACTTCCCTGTATCAGTGAAATCACAGGTCCATTCCTCCCCCAAAAAAAACAAGTTCTGCAATGTGAAAAAGGAAAATAGCAGTAAGAAGACAGAAAAGATCACAAAGATTTAATTGTGTGTATGAACCAATTTTTGTGATTGTGTTGTGTCATTTTCTGTTTTATTTCTCTCTATAGTTTTAAATGTAGGAAATGAAATTTCTACAGTTTCATAAACTACCTAAATTGTATCAGCAGAGCACATATAGGCATAGTAGTCTGCTGTAAACACACTGACCATTTTTCTTGCAAAGTTGTATCATGTCAAAGCATCTTCTTTGAATTCCAATTTGCCTTTTGAAGATTCAGTTATTTCAATAAACCTAATCCTATAAGTAAGATGTCAAATATCCATTCCACCAAGTGAGGCTACTGCGCCTAATGAAACAACGTAAAAGGCTTTTTAAAAGATTGTTGAGGGGCAGCTAGGTGGTGCAGTGAATAGAGCACCGGCCCTGGAATCAGAAGAACCTGAGTTCAAATCTGGACTCACACTTACTAACCATATGACCTTGGGCAAGTCACTTAACCCCAATTGCCCTCCCTTCCCCCCTCCTACAAGCAAAATTTAAAAAAAAATGGTTGATATAAGTTGTTAAACATTTGTCCCAAAATGTGAAATAGCTTTTTATACATGATATCCATGCCTCCTTTACCCCAAAAAAAGATAAGGTAGGAAAGAGGACAGAAATCTCTGTTGTTGCCTAGGGAAATGTACAGGACAATGTGAGTTCAAAGCACTTTCTGTCCCACAGGAATTCAGGAGCTGCCTTGGGGTCTCCTGGTTCACTGTACTCCTGGGAGATAAGGATGCGCTGAGGGTCACAGTCCAGTTGCCTGATCACAAGGAAGTCTCCCATGAGACCACTGGCTTGATGAGCAACAGCTGACATGACTGGTTTGCCCCCCCCCCCCCCCATTGATTCATACTCCCATGCATGAGATCATGCTTGAGCCATGCTCTATATAAGTAGCCAGTTTTCTTTCTCCCAAGCACCCACCATGTTGGAATAAACTGCAAGTTGTTTCTCTCTCATCTCTGGTCTCTTCAGTCCCTCCTGAGAACACAACCTAAGGCTGGCCCTTAGGTTAGTAAAGTTAGCAGCCGCTTACAGGGAAATTTTAAAAGAACAAATTATTTACAAGGTTTTATACCAATTGTTTACTGTGGTATTTTGTATAATTAGGAAAGTCTGGTACAAAATGCCATGTGCCATCTTCTTTTGTCTTTTTTTCTAAGATTTCTAAGATATAGATGCATAGATACAAAATAGATATCATACAGAGTGAGATTGGCGGTAGGGAGTCCCTTAATGTTTTGCCTTTCCCCTCTACCAAAATTAACATCTGAAAATGTTTATAAATAATGCTCAAGATAAAGAAAGCTGAAAATATAGTAATTGCAGCAAAATTGCAAGAGTTCAAAGGAAAGGCCTTATGGGTAAACATCAATTGAGATATCACACATCCATGTGACAGGAGACTCTTAGTATGAGTAATTTTTAAAAGTAACTTGGTATGTAAAAGGTAACTGTGCAGAGAACAATCATCTACAGCTCTGGTCTCCATTAAGCCTAAGTACTCTATTTTGCCACATTCATTTCCTTTTTGTTATTATTTTTATTACTGATGGATGGACAAAAACATGGAGGGAGGAAGACCTGGATCTTATATTTTACATCATTACTCAAGAATAGAGCAGAATTGAACTATGGGATCAGAATTTTGCAAAAGCTGTGAGACCTTGGTGTCTGTGTCAGTTGGTTTGGCTTAGTCATGTGTCTTAGTTACACAGGAAAGTTCTGAGGATGAGGTAGAATGTTAAGAAATAACTAATGATTTTAATAAAAAAAAAAAAAAGTAAAAGGTACCAATAATGCTCAAAGGTGATCTTGGGTTCTTGGTGGACTAAAAGCTCCATGAGTCAACAGCATCATTTCATGGTTAAGAAAGCTCCTGTAATGTTAAACAATATCATGAATAGCATAGTGTTTATGCCTAGGTAATAATTCCACTTTGTAGCATCTGGAATGTGCTCAGTTTCAAGTCCCACGCTTTAGAAAGGTCATTAATACAGTGGGGAGTACATTAAGGAGAGAAATCAAATTGGTGAAGGGCTTCGAGCCTGTGCTATACAAAGACTAATTAAAATGAACTGGGGACATTTAGCCTGGAGAAGACTCAGGGAGAACTCAATAATAATTAAGGATTTGAAGGGCTGACTCATGGAAGCCTCGTCCCAGTGGGTAAAATAGGAGGAATGGGTAGAGTTGCCAAGAAGCAAATGAATGTGGGTTTCGGGTCAAGAGGAAAAAAAAAACTTTCTCCCAGTTAAAGCTGTCAAAAGCTGAATGACCTGCTTCAGGAGGTAGTAGATTCCCCTAAGTGGGGATCTCCAAGCAAAGGCTCAGTGACCACTTGTTTCTGTTATATTTTAGAGGTGATTCCCATTGAGAGATGGCTCAGTTAGAGAGCCTTATAGGTTCACTACAAAGAACTCTCTCCACCTGTTCAAAGGCAGCCTCATTACTCACCTTCTCAAAGATGCTCCTTGGGTGTTCAAAAACACATGACACAAGAGCAAGAAGTGAGTCTGTAGTCAGTAGACATGGGTTCAAATCCCACCTGTGCTTCCTACTGCCTGAGTAACCTTGGACAAGTCATTCAACCCACCCACCCACACCTTGCCCCTGACATCAGATTTCTCATCTGTAAAATATGGGAGGTGTTCTAGGTCAGTGGTATCAAATTCAGAAACAAGGGGAGGGGCAATAAATCAAAAATGAGTATCTCTGTAGTTGCATAGTAACTTAGGAAACCACAAATCAATATTATCTATATTTCACTGTATTTTTGTTATTTATATTTTGTTAGATCTTTCCCAATTGCATTCTAGCCTGTTTCAGGTCCCATTCAGGAGTATTGCGGGTTGCATATATAGCCCATGACACATCTGGTATTACTTTTTACTTTCTAGGCTCTGCATTACCAAGGTGCAGCTGGTATCTGGCCTTCACTTCTTTCACTAGGTCCTCAGTCAGAAAGCCTAATGAATATCTCACACTATACAAAGGCTTAATTCTAACCAGGTTTAGAATGAAGTTACCTTAGGAAACTAATTGAGGCATTCAGCTGTCACTAATTGTGATCACTCCATCAATATAGATTTAGATCAAGGTACGTAAGGTTGTGGTCATGGCTTATTTGTTACCAATGCCTTTGATTAAAGAACTGGAAACTGGGAGCTTTGTTACCCAAAAGAAATCTTGAATCTCATCATATGACCGAAAAGCTTCAGTCTCCAAGACATTAGCTGTGTGACCTTTGGCTAGTCGCTTCTGCCTCAGTTTCCTCATTTGTAAAGTTATCCCTACTTTTTCCCAGATTTATCTGAGTTATTAAGAAGATAGAATGTGATATGTAAAGCATTTTCAAACCTTAAAGTACTATATAAATGCTAATTATTATTATTATAGAATTATAATAGCACCTTGTTCATGCATGAAGGACCCAGTAGAAGCTTTTCCCATGGCAGGGGCTAGAGAAGATATACCCTTAAAAACAAAATACAGATTAAGTGGATGACTCTGAGCCTCCCTTCTCCCTCAAACTATACTATCATCAATGCTACAGTCACCATGGACTTGTCAGGGCAGACACCAGCCCCAGACACAAGCTAAGTGGAGTCTACCAATAAAACGATGTTCAAAGCATGTATACCCAGCAGCTGACATGGCAAGCTAAGAGCATGAGTTTTATACATGGAATGAGACATCAGCAGCTGTCCTAGAGGGAGCTAAGGAATGGCATTTGAAGTTATCATCAGAAGGGAAACCATTTATAGCAGTTAAGGAGCTACATCTGTTGGAGGCTTTCCAACCTCTAACACCTTCTCTTCATGAAGTATTTGGCATGCTCAAACCTTGCTGAATCAGACAGATGTTAATAAGTTCAGAAGGCTTGGTTTGGGTGAATCCATCTGAGCCAAGAACGCTCCCAAGTAAGCAAGCCTCCTTGGAGGAAACAAGGGCTTGTCAATAATGCAGCTGTTTGCCCTGATCTAGTCCTCTATGAATCACACATAAAATTCTTGTGGGGTCTAACAGATAGGAGTCCGATTCCAAAGTTGCTTGATCAGCTACTTGGTAAAATGTCCAGCTAATTCCACCAAGGATAACAGAAAGGAAGGATGCCAGAAGGGATACCTGAAGGACTACCTCTTGTATTCTTTGAAACATCTTCCTGCCCAATCACTGTGATAAGAGACAAAAGATTGGAAGGAGGGGTGGCTAGGTGGTGCAGTGAATAGAGCACCGGCCCTGGAGTCAGGAGGACCTGGGTTCAAATCCAGTCTCAGACACTTAACACTTACTAGCCATGTGGCATTGGGCAAGTCACTTAGCCCCAATTGCCCTGCCTTCCCTCCTCCAAAAACAAACAAAAAAAAAAAAGCAAAAGACTGGAATGATCCTTAGTAACTCATTAAGATGGAGAACACATAGACTGGTGGATCTAGCATGCACACAATATCTCCCATCCCCTCCTCAAGACACAGAATTACCGGAATTCCAGGGATAAGAGAACTTGTTAATGGGTCAGGTTTTGGTCAGGGCATGATCAGTTTCAACTCAGGGCAATGTTACTGGTGTCGCTTGCCATATTTCAGGACAAGCGCTAATGCCATCTGAACTGATAGGCACCATAAATGTCAGGAATTCCACCTATTTTACACACAGTAAGTGCCTAATAGATGCCTTTTCATTCATTCATGGAATGTCACAAGATTGCAGTTTCTCTGTTTTAGTTTAGAATCATCAAAATTTTGAAAGTATTTCTAGATGTACTTTCTGTATGCTTTGTAGGATTGCTATAAGTCTTCTCCCAGACCCTCATAAACCCCCTCACATATCCATCAGCTCTTCTCCACTTTCATTTAGGGATTTTTAGCTTCTTATCAAATGGGTCAATATAACTATGAACCTTTAAATAAGTTAGTAGCTTCCAATAAAGGGAAAGAAAATTATTATAAGTAGAACTCTGCTCCCAATAAGAACAAGTGGTCACAAGAACTACCAATAAGAGTGATGAGTTTTTCAGTTCCAGTATCTATGGAAATCAAGGGGAATTTTGTATCACCCATCTAAATATGTGACATTTGTCTTTCTGCTGTGACCAATCAGTATCCCTAATCCCCACCCCTACCAAATATACATATACGAATACTGAAGACTGATCTCCCTCTAAGAAAAAGGGATGAAAAGATGAGAGGAGAGCCTCTTTATTCTCCATGGTATGGGGAAGAAAGAAGCACTCTTTGACTTTCCATTATAAAAAAATGACTCAAAGTAAAAATGAAGGGTCTGAAGGGAAAGTGACATCTTGACCTGTGTCCAGATGTTGGGGCACTGAAGAATGTGACACAGAAGAGAAGATAGACCAATCAATACAGTTCCAATGAGGGGGACACTGGAGGACCTTCTGAATATGAAGGAGTTTTCTAATGTCATCCAGGGCTCTAAATAATTTCCTAGAGCACAAGTGATGAGATCTTCCTGAGAGAGATGGAAGCAGAAGAAATGAGGAGGTCAGTGATTCTCTGTTAAGGTGTACTAACACACTATTTTATCAACAACATATGAAGAGAAAAGTATCTTTGTAGAGCACCCATCTAGGATATGACAGAGACCTTCCCAAGATCTGTCAAAGCTGAAAAGTACTACCTGGTTCTGGTGATTCATACCAAAGAATAAAATGACATTGACTGAAGAGATCTAGGGAGCATTGCTAAGGATTATGAAGTCCTGGACAAAAACCTTAGAAGTAAAGATGGCATTCTCAAGGGTTTCAAGGTGGAAAAAAAGAAATCGATTAAGGAAAGGGACAGCTGAATAATATGGTGTTTGAGAATGAGATTTATGTTTCTGGATTATGATTTTGAAATATAGGAATGAGGAGCTCTCAATCATAGATAGAGTGTACCTAATCAGGGCTGAGAAAATGTTTGCCTAAAACATTGCACATTTCAGTTATAAGTTTCCTACTCTTTATATTCCACTCTTATTTTCTAATTTGTACTTAGAAGTCCTTGAAGTCTGAAGGAGAATAAATACAGATTTCACTAAAGGGGCATATGGCCAAAAACTCTTATACTTGGAATTTTAACTGGTTGATACAAAATCAATTACAACTCAGACTATGGTGAAGACTTTTGCCTCTACCTCCTCTTCTCTCAAACTGATCCAAGCCCTACATATCCATTCTTTCATAACTGGGGTTCCTTTTCTTCTCAAGTCAATTTTCCGCTTCACTCCCATCTTACACCCACTTGGGAGTTTCTATGGAGGTTGAATTTCTAGGGAGCTCCCTCTAGGTTTAGGGAATATGTCCCATGCTGATACCTTTTTGGGAGGCACTTTGAGCAGTCACCCTTCTTCCTTTATTCTCATTGAACCACTATCTAAAAACAAAGGTCGGGGTGATCTGAAATGCTACCTTTCTTCCAGCTTTTAGGGCTAATCTATAACTTTTTTTTTTCCCAGATCACTAAGGGAAAACTCCAAGGTGACTGCCAGCTAGCACACTCTTGTCTTGTTCCCTTAAGCCAATGCCTCATTAGTAATTTAAATAAAGACATGAACCAGAAGACTGTCCACCAGTATCCTAAATAAAAAGAAATTAAATGACTGCCTGTCACATGACATTAAGGATTTTTTAAATACTCCTTCATAGTAAAGCAAAAGGCTGTTTTTGAGCACACAAGAATTATACCACACCAAATAAGTTCCAAAGCCTCCTTAACAAATCTGATAGCTCTAAACATGTCATGGATGAATTTCAGACTGCAGGAGCACCTTCAAATGACATTTCTTCAACCCAGGACCTTAATTTGGTCATCCTACAAGACCATTTCCTGATAAAACTTAGTTCCCTCTTTAGTCATGAGTTTACTTTGGTAGAAATAGCTTGGATCTTACCTGATTCGATTCATTAGGTCCTTTAGTTTATAAGCTGCAGGATGCCTAGGTCCATATAGCTCTATAGGGGAATTGGGGGTGGGGGGAGTTAGCTCCCTGAATAGATTGACTGCTAAATGTTCCATCTAGACATAGGGCAACATAATCCTCTGTCCATTGAGTGAATACAGGATTAAATGGCCAATTTTTTTTCTAGACACTGTCACACCAGAGGGCTTATTTTCAGGGGAGGGCTTATTTTAATGAACATTGACAGCGATTTTAATAAACAGGTAAATGTGAACAAAAAATGTACCTTTATTCAATAAGCAAATCACTGGGGAAGAACAGGATGACGTGCTCACTGCTGCAGCTCTGATTGGATGCAGCTCAGAGCGAGGCGTGCGTCTCGCGGGGGCGGGGGAGGGGGAACGGTGCATACAGAGGGTACCGTAATGTAGCGTGTAGCGCAGGGGATCACCTTCACTACAGTAGCTATCTCAATAGGGCTTATTTTCGGGGGAGGGCTTATTTTAGAGGAATCTTACACAGTAAGGGGAGGGCTTATTTTCGGGATAGGTCTTATTATCGGGGAAACACGGTATGTAAGTACCTTTTCTGCCAAATGCCCAGTTACTCCATGAGGATCTCTTCACAGCAGAGACAGAAAAACTTTAATCATCACAACTTGTGGTCCACTCATTGTCACATCCAAACTGACCTTTCTGCTACTCTTCATCCTATTCTTCTAAACAGACAAATATGGCATAAATTCCACTTCTATTCATGTACCCAAAGACCCTGGGTTTAGCCCACATCCCAGTCTAAGAAGAGGAAGTAACAAGGGATGCCCAGAGTCGGGAGGAGCCGGGATCGGTTCCAGACTCAGATACTCGGCACCCACACAAAAAAAACTGGCCGTGTAACCTTGGGCAAGTTACTTAACCCCAATTGCTTTAAAAAAAAAAGTGAAGTTTTGGGGAATCTAGGTGGCACAGTGAGTAAGAGCATCAGCCGGGATCAGTTCTGGCCTCAGATACTTAACACACACACAAACACACACTGGCTGTGTAACCTTGAGCAAGTTACGTAACCCCAATTGCTTTAAAAAAAAAAAAAAGAGAGAGAGATTAGTATCAAAGCCTTTAATAAGCACCTTTGACCTGTGGTTCAAGTACTCAAACTCAGGATGTGCAAGAACACCAGAGAAACACCAAGATCATTGTCCCTGATGTCTACAAAATGCCTCTTCCCCCAGACCTTAGTAATTCAGAGCAAGCCACCTTTATTTTCTGAGTACTTATATCAGAGGTGTTTTCAACCACTTAGGCCATACACAGCAACTTTTAGCCCCATTTGAAGTAGAATGATGGGTAGAAAAACTTGTAGGTCCAATTTCGTGCTACTGCCAATTCTTTTACAGCCTTTCTTGTCTCATTCTACCTAAATGTATTTATATAAGCACTGAGGTCAAGGGGTCCTCAAAACAAAGTGTGTCAATTATGATTATTGTCTCACATCCCCATTTCAATTCTTCTCCCACTTGACCACTACTGCCGGGAAAGGACCCACTTTTACTCCTAGATTCCTTCACATGATATCAAAGCTGATCCTGGTAAGGTCTAGCCAAAGAAAAACTATAACCCCTCCTAAATAAAGACATGATACCAGACTTAAAGATTACCCCTAAAGGATGGCCAAATCAGCTTTTAGAAAGGGTCTATCAGCCCACTTATTGTCTTTTCTGAGCTCTAGGTGCCCATATCAGCAGCTCAGAGGAAAATAATAGAACAAGACAAATGTTTATAGGAGAAGATTACAAATGGCAGATAGAAACAATAGAAGCCAAATGAATGGAAAAACATGGCAGAGAGAAGAGAAGCTGGAAGGAGATATGATTCAGGAGCCACCATTTTCTGCATGTATCTTCTTCTTTGTCATGCTCTAAAGCTACAAATTCATTATCCAAACTTCTACTATACCTATAGAAAGGTTATATGGGGCTTCCTATAGTCACTAGCAGGTCAATCCTTAGCCTTCCATTTGACTCCATTTGACATCATCTTGAGCTCTAGAAAAATCCAGGGACATATAATATTTTCTAATAAAATTTCAAGCTCTCATTAATCAGCTCTCAAATCCTGGTACCAAATTATTAAATATTATTTAATAATTAAAAACACCTTCCCCAAAATTTCTATTTCTCTATTTTTAGAATAACGGATTCCTTGAAGAGATACATTTTGTTAACAAATGAAAAATCAATGAAAGACTGATCATTTAGATTTTCATTATGCAAATGATCACAGCCAGAATCACCTCAAACTCGATCACAGCCAGAATCACCTCAAACTCTCACTATACCAGATGACTTCTTTTTTATCTTGTAAAAAAAAAATAGTCTAGTTCGACTTCTCTCAAGATATGAATAAAAAGTCTTGTGGGTGGCTAAGTGGCCCAGTGAATAGAGCACTGGCCCTGGCTGGCCTCAGACTCTTAACACTTACTAGTAGTGTGCCCTTGGGCAAGTCACTTAACCACCTCCCCCAAAAAATCCTTCAAAAAGCAAAAAAAAAAAGAAAAATTCTTCTCAATCCCTTCCACTTCTCTTAAACTATCGCTATTAATTCAGAATTCATACACTGTCTCTTTTATAGGGAGAACCATTCCAAAACAAGATGTTTTTCAACTGTCACTTCAAATTGCCAGCACAAACTCCCTTTTCTGCAATATTCCATTTGGTCCTTAAAAATGCAGTATCTTTGGTCTGTTGGAAAACTTGATGAAGCACGAGACACCTTCCCTTTCTACTTTTGCATAACAGAAATAAAGTCAGCCTTGAACAAAACTTCAATCATATATTCTGTAATAACCTGAAATGTATCAATTCCTTCCATCAACCATAGTACATGACTATAGCCCAGATTAATAACCAGCCCTTGGATTCAGTATCTATTTCCTCAAACAGTACTAGAATGGCCGTGGCTGCCCAACAGTCATGCTAGGAGCCTCTGTATTCTAATATACCAATGTTCAGACAATTGCTGTTCCTTACAAAAGCAGGCAGTCAGAAACAACTTGCTTTAAAGATGATTGTGATATCTGACCAATGCTTAGACATGTAGTACAAATGAGAGTGAAGAGAAAAGGAAGATGCAGAGTGCAAAACCTGAAAGATTAGAAGGATGGTGGTGCCCCCATAATGGACTGACACCTTTGAGATCTCATGAATATAGGCTGGCATATGATGACAGCCAGCACTACTTGAAATTCTCACAAAGATCACTTGACACAGAAGATGGTGGAACAAATGGCATGCTGTGTTGTGGTCCTATGGATGACGTGCAGGCTCTGGGAATCCCGTGAATCTTTGAGGTATAGGCTCTGGGAACTCCCCTTGAACTCTGATTAAATCATCCTGTTTGATGAGGCATTTGCATGAGGCCATAAGCCTTACAATTGTGGCTGGGCCCAAACCTCTATTATTAGACTTCCCACCCTTGAGCCAATCAAAATATCAATCCACCCTTGAAATGGCCTAGCCCACCAATGTCTGTAGTCTCCAGGTAGCCTCCTGCAACTTCCCACACTTAATCACTCATTGACCCTCCCCAAACTCCTCCTTTAGACCAACCCTAGATTCCTCCCACAACCTTCTGTATATAAGACCCTATCTTCCCTCCATGTGTGTGAGAGCACCATAGAATGACCTAACACAGACTTAACTCTGTGTCTAATACAAGCAAACTTTTAATAAACTTTACTTTTCTTTGGCTGAGAAAAGACTTGAGTCAAATTCATTTGGCAGGACCTGGCATGTTGGTATTTTGAGGGGTCCAGAGAAACCCTAACCCTCTTTATGGATAACCTCTTCACTACAAGATGGCAAGATGTAATGGAACAAAATCAGAAGTAGCACCTGCTGAAAATAAATCAGTGAAACTGACTGATCCTTAAAATGGACCAACCATGAATTGACATGAAAGACTTAAAATATGAATACTTTGGTCATATGACAATTTAACTGCACATCAAAATTGGAATGAGATCTCACCAATTGTAGGCAAGGACAGGATCCTTGCTCCACTCTCTCTCTTGTTTATTCATAAATTGTTCACCTATCCATAAGTCTGATAAGTAGTACGTTCCATGTTCTTCAGATTTTCTTGTAATATCTCTTTTTATATGTAGGTCACATATACATTTTGACTTAATCTTGGTAAATGGTGTAAGATATCGGTCTATGTCCAGTTTCTGCCATACTGCTTTCCAATATTACCCACAATTTTTTTTTTACCAAATAATGAATTCTTATCCCAAAATGTTAAGTCTTAATACTTGTCAAATACAAGGTTTCTATATTTATTTGCTGCTGTAAATTATATAATCTATTGGTTCCACTGATGGATGTTTTCATTTCTTTTTTTATTTTCTTAGCTTTCTAGATATTTTATTCTTTGAAATACACTTCTCCTCTCAATTGTTTTTTTTTTCCACAAAGGTAACTAAGTTTTCAAGCAACAGAAAAACAAGAAGACAAAAGAAGTCTGTCCTCCACATGAGGGCAGCAGTGGAGGATGCATTGCATATGAACTTCTGAGACAATAGGATTCTAAGGTGTTTGGTAAAAGTTGTATATCACGTCAAGATTCACTCTGGGAAAGGATCACCAAACATCCAATTCTAAGCCAAAATTTCCCCCCATCTTAATTCACTGGGAGTCTCCTTGCTATTAAGTCCACTCACCTGATTTCTGCCTTTCTCGTGGCTCTCCTTCAGGCTGCTGGGCCACAGACTCAGGATTTAGCAAACTAATTTTTCTATAACTGAGAATCTTATCTGAGAAAAACCTCAACTCATTTTTTTGTACATACTTCCCTTTGACCAGGATTCCATTGATGGCAGGACATTCCAAAGACAAAAAGCACCAGAAAGCAGGGAAGGCACTGATTCATTAAGACCTTCTCATCCACCTCCACAAGAAAAGACAGTGTTTTTTTTTTTTCTATGTAGTCCCAAGTAGTTTCTGGGTCAAAGTCCATGATGCTTGTTTCATTGTGTTCCCAGGGTGTCAGGGTCAACATTCTCCCACAGGACACTGCCTTCGTTAGTGAACCAAGGAAGGGAGAGTGACTAACGCTATAAAAGGTGATAAGTAAGCCATGGCAAGTCCTTGCAAACCAGTGACAAAGTACCCACATCCTTTGGTGATCACTTTCCCAACATTCTTGCCGTACTTCTTGATCTTCTTTCGATATTTCTTTTTGGGCTTTTCACTGGCTGTCGGCCTCTCCGGGGGTTTGCATGTCTCCGGGACTAAGGCAAAGCAGACTTTCTTGGAGTGGGTTGTCTTCTCCTCCCTCCCCTCACCCTGGGACCCTGGGCTCCTCTCCTTCCTCCTCCTCTTCTAATTTAGGATGCTATAGGATATAGGCCTCCTCCTCTTCTTCCTCCCTCCTCGGGCACCTGAGAAGGTATCTGCCTTCAGCCTTCCCTCGGAGCCTGGCACCTCGTCATGCTGCCCCCAGAGCTGCTGAACCCCGGCTCAACGCAGAGGAGAGGAGAGAAGAGAACTTTTGCTGCCCGCCTCCTCCCTGACCCTTGGTCCAAAATCATCAGGATTGGTTTGTTCATGGTTCCTGAACTGGAGCATGTGGTGGGGTCTACAGGAAAAGATGTGCAGTTGGGAAGGAAGGGATAGCTGGAGAGTATAGAATGAAGTGAAGTCTTTCTCAGGCTTTCCTGCTCATGGTCTGGGAGAGCCAGCTGCTATTCAAGACTGTAGGGCAACAGGGTGATAAGACAATTAATAGCAGACAGTCAAGAGAAGAGAGTGCTATATGAGCAAATACTTTGGTTTCCTCCAAGTAAGACACATTGGACATGATATCACCGTGAAGGCTGAGGTTGAATGTTAACATACTAACATTGTGAAATTTCTGGGAAGAACGTTTTTAGAGTAATTAAATGCACACTTATGCAGTACCAGTGAAACAATAAAGTGGACCCTAGCAGATTTGACAAGTATAATAGCAGACATTCTACACCCCCTTTCTTGAAATGAGTTAATACTATTTTTTCTTTTTTTTTTGGAGGGCAATTGAGGTTAAGTGACTTGCCCAAGGTCACAAGGCTAGTTTTGTGTGTGTGTGTGTGTGTGTGTGTGTGTGTGTGTGTGTGTTAAGTGTCTGAGGCCAGATTTGAATTCAGGTCCTCCTGACTCCAATGCTATATTCACTGTGTCACCTAGCCACCTGGAGTTAACACTATTTTAGAATTTTATTTTAGAATAAGCCTCTTTCAGTGTTAAATGAACCATCACATATAACCCTTATGTATTGCCTTCCTTTACTCTATACATAGGAAAAACCAAGTCAAGTCCACATCTCTCTTGGAACACCAAGGTCAATGACAGAGTGGCACATTAAGTGTCTGTGCCGCTTTCCCTGAAACACAGTGTAAACTCCCCAAGGCCAGTAGCTGACCAGTTGTGAAATCATGACAATGTGTTTTTCTGTATTTAAAAATACAGACAGGGGCAGTCAGGTAGCACGGCGAGCTCCGGTTGGGATGACCTGGAGATTGAATCCTGGGCTCAGACACTTAGCACCCACCCAGAAACACCTGGCCGTGTAACCTTGAGCAAGTTACTTAACCCCAATTGCTTTAAAAAATAAATAAAAATAAATAAAAATACAGACAAGAAATGTCTTATATTCAGAAGCCCCAGAGAGAAACTGTGTCAACTGATGCTTCTCCTTGCTCTAGCATATAATAGTACGTATATAATAGTATATTTTATGGGGGGGGGGGGGTGAGTGGTTTTTGTTGCAAGAGTATTATAACAAAAATTCATACAATATTAATAAAACAAAGGCCCATCACCCTAACATTGCCATAGAAAGATTAGTGTTTCTGTGACAAAAAAGGAAAAAGAAATTGATAAGTTCTCAGAGCATAACAAGTGTGCAACACACATCATTGTAGGTTTCAAAACTGTATTGTTTATTTATTATTATTATTTATTATAGAATTATTCAAAAAATACTCAGCAAGACCCAGCCTAGTAATTGGAGTTATACATCAAAAGCTCACTTACATTGCCTAGCAGATAAGAAATCACTGTATTAAATATAAATCTCAAAACATCCTTAGGAATGCAATCAACTCTATAGTAGCATAAATAAAAGTGTTGCCTGCAATTGCTGGATGTAACATTGATCCATAAAATTTGTGATCATTTTTTATAGCTGTCACTACACCAAAAACTCTTGTTTCCAAGCAATGTGGAATAAGAAGCCTTCTGAGTATAGAGACTCAGCAGAAAATCAAAGTCACACTGGAACGGGCCATCTCTGACTTCCTGTTTGCTATCGGAACACTGCCAAAGAAGTTCTCAGTGAATCTGCAGAAGATGGGCTTATATCCTAATGCTTTTATTCAACTTTCAAAAAAAGTTATTATTTTACTGACAGGTATAAAAGTCTGCAGGAACATGAAATGGAAGGGAATAATAACAGGATAGTGACTTCTACCAGGACTATTTTGAGTCAAACTTCATTGAAAAAGATGAGAATGACAAAAAAATTTTTTTAATCCTGATGTGAGGGTAAAAATAAAGAGAAAACCATTCAGTTAGTTATCAGTAACCACAAAGGTTCAATTTAGAATAATAAAACCCCAGAACTGTTAGTTTTTGTTTAGGGTACAAGAGCTGCTATAGTGGAGTGGTCCTCCTTTTAAGTGTTCTTTCTTGATAAGCATTTTAACCAATTTTAGACATGCCAACTTTTTTTTTTTTGCTTTTTTGGAGGGGGGAAGGCAGGGCAATTGAGGTTAAGTGACTTGCCCAAGGTCACACAGCTAGTAAGTCTGAGGCTGAATTTGAACTCGGGTCCTCCTGATTCCAGGGCCAGTGCTCTATTCACTGCGCTACCTAGCTGCCCCTATGTGCCAACGTTTTAAAAATGCACAATAGCACAAATTATTGACGTAAAGTGCTTTGACCAAATGTGCATGTCTATTGACTTGTTAACTAAAAATTTTTGAAATGTTATCCCCCAAAATTGCTGGATTTAACATGTGTAATGTGTTATTTTTTTTTAATGTATAATGTATGGAAATGCAAGAGGATAAAAATAACTGAGCACAGGAAACATTTTTTACATGAGAAGATTTTAACAGGAAAAATTCTAAGACTCTATACCAGTTTCCTCTTATGACTTTGAATGATGTAGGAAGTCTACCATATGTAGCCATGTCCAATATTGCTTGCCATTTTTTCCCCCACAGTGGGGGAGGATTGTGTATGGAAAAGCTTAGCCATGATTGAATGTTAATGTAGGGAGTGACACTATCTAGTCCTATCTTCTTCCATTAAACTAATGAGAGTGGTTCAGAATGTGGTTGGTGCCTGATGTATTGGTAAGAACCGAAGCATCTAACTTGAAGTCAGGGCGGGAGAAACTTTAGTTCAGAATTCAGACATAGCTAGGAGAAGGCTCTAAGAAAGAAATATTGCTGAGTAGAGCCTAAAGGAAACCTTTTAACACTCTCAGAAGAGCAGCTAGCTTCCATCTGCCTTAACCCTGAAAAAGCAGTTTGGTATCAAACTTCTTCATCAATTGAATGCAAGTACTCCATTTAGTACTTTTTTTTTAAGTGACAGGGCATTTA
Organism: Petaurus breviceps papuanus; assembly: GCF_028583685.1. NCBI lineage: Eukaryota > Metazoa > Chordata > Mammalia > Diprotodontia > Petauridae > Petaurus > Petaurus breviceps. The sequence continues at coordinate 58,856 of NW_027185797.1, read as the reverse complement.
GAAAGCTAACTTTACCTATCTTTGATGTGCCAGTTTACATTTAGGATAATGTTCTTTATAATTTTTTTTTATTAATAGGTAAAAGCATGAAGACCCAGATCCAAATAGAGCTGTGTTTTGCATTACAATAAGTTAAGAATAGAAATGATGAGCTATGGGGGTGGAACCTTGCATAGACTGCCAGGTTTGGTCACAGTGCCTGTAGCTGGCATCACTTAACCATGTTTTCATAATAAAGGAGTGGGAGGGTAGGGTAAAGAGGGAAGCATAAGGAAAGAGGATGTGATTACAAAGTAACAAATTTGGTGTGGCTACATGTTGCAGTGAATAGAGCACTGGCCCTAGAGTCAGGAGGATCTGAGTTCAAATGCGGTCTCAAACACTTAACACAAAAAACTAGCCATGTGACCTTGGGCAAGTCACTTAACCCTAATTGCCCCTTCAAAAACAAAGCAAAATAACAAATTGGAGGTTTTAAGATGGCAGCCTCAATGAGTCACTCACCTCCTAACCAAGAAAACTATTACCATCTTAGCTATTATTTTGATGCCTCTTAATTCAATGCAAGATTTACATAGTACTTGAAGGTTACAAAGCATTTTTCATGCCTTATATCATTTGATGCCCACAACAACCCTGTGAGATAAAGACAATTGTTAACCCCATTTTACAGCTGAAGAATTGGAAGCCAAGAGAGGAGAGAACCCAAAGCCAAATGGCTAGAAGTATCCGAGGCAGGATTTGAATTCAGGCTTTTCTAATTTCAAAGTTTTGCAGTAGATACTGTGCCACCTAGCTTCAGAGTTAGTGCTAAGGACATGATGGCCTTGCTGTACATAGCTTGGTCAGACTAGGTCTAAAGGATTGGGTTCAATTCTAGGCACTTTATTTTAGGAAAGACATCAATATACTTGAGGGTACTGAGAGAAGATGGAAAGGGTCCAGAGTTCCAGTTAAATGAGCATCACTTGAAGGAACTGGGGATGATTAGCCTTAATGATAAAAGATCAAGGGATATATCTTGCCTCCAAATATTATAGTACCATGTAAGATGGATTAGATATATGTTGCTTGTTCTCTCAGCCCTCCCTACCCCAGGAGAGAAATCATGCTCTAGAACAGTGAACTAATCAGTGAAGTCAGAGTCCCAGTAGTGTTTTGATAGATAGAAAATAATGTCATTTTCCCTGGATCTAGATACCATTTCCAAACTGATATTTACTTTATGTAGACCTCAAAAACTATAAATGGACAAAAGGGATAGATTGTTTGATGACATTTCCAAAATACATATACAGATACTTCTATCTCTAAGGGAAGATCAGGTAAGCTTGTTTTAGAGAAGGAAAGAAATTGGGCAAACGTGTGATGAGATGTCACATTGGAAAAAGCTTTATGGAAATTTTACCTGGTGAGTCTTTGCTGCAGAACAAACAAATAAGATTTGAGAATATACTATTCCTTGATTCTTCTCCATCTCTAGCTAGACCTGATCTGCCATCTCCTTTAATAAAATTACCCAAGTCAGACTAAAGTTTTGGCATTGATTCACTTAAATATCTAAACTACATCAAGAACATAATCTGATGTATGAGGACTTAATAGAATACAAGAATCTGCTTTCATGGTCCAGAGGAGAATCAATATTAGATTGAATCACTCTCTTCTGAACAAGACAAGTGTGAAGGACTCTAAGATATTGAGACCAAGATCCTTCTGGGGCAGCCTTTTGAAAAGCATTCTCCAACTCTGGCACCACACCTTTAGGGTTTAGGGAGAACTCAAAATGGCAAATGTACCATAAATTATCAACTCTAAAGACTAGTTGTAAAGCCATGCACGAGCAGCTTTCCAGAGGGCTGCGGCTGTGAACAGCTTTCAAGGTTCTGATTACACAGTATAGCAGACTCTCTATTTATTCAATAACAAATCAGAGCATTCACAGAAAATCAAGGTACAGCATTCACAATATTACAACTTATCACAGAAAATCAAAATATAGCATTTGCTACAACTTATCACTAAAATGACCACGTAGTTTTCACCAAAGTGGTCACATAGTTTCAAACAAAGTACAATCATTAAGTCAATCATTTAGTAACTCAATCATTCAGTGGTTCTCTTTTAAACAAGGTATGTTCATTTAGACAATCATTTAGTTAAGTCCTTAATTCAATCAGTCTTAAGGAAGAGAGCCTCCTTAATCCTTAATTCACTCCTTAAAGGACACAAAGTACAATAGTCAAAGTTCTCCACCCATGAGGCGAAATTAAGTTACAATATCAGTCACTACTCAGCACTCTCTTAAGGGGTAGTGGAAAATACATAGGCCCTCCACCCCTCAGTCACAAGTAAGTTACAAGTGTATAAATCACTACTAAGTATCCACAGATAGGTTTTTTTCATCTTGACCTGAGGTAGGCTCTCAGATTCCCTGGTTCCCCTTCCATGGTCACAGCTCCTACCTGAATTCACCAAACTGTCTGTCACCTGGGTTCAAAGGGAGACAGCTCCCAGCTCCTTGCTCAGCTCTCTATGCAGTTCCTGTTCCACACTGAAGCTCACTGTGTCTAGTCCACCTTAAATCCTTCAGTCTCTATTCCTGGGAGGTCAAGGCTCAACCAAGCCACAAACAGACAAAGTATCAACACCACAGTCATGATTCCTCTGGCTGGCTCTTGGAAATCTTCAGCAGCCCCAGCAGCTCCAGATGGCCCTCAGAAGTCTTCAGCAGCTTCATTCTCAAAATCAAAATCACTTTATCCAGCCTCCACATGGCTTGCTCCAAGAAATTCTGTCTCAGTTCTCAATTCTCATTCTTCTTCTCAATTATTCTCAATTCTCAGCTCAGTCTTTAGTCCAGCATAGGCAGCTGCCCTGCCTCCACATGCTTATCCCAAGAAGTTCTGACTTTCCCAGCTGGGATTTTTCCTTATATACAGTATTACTGCTCCTTGTTCAGCCCCTTCCTGTTACCTCATCGACAGAGGTTCATACCTTCTGTTTCTTTAACAGAGGCTTAATTTGTAACTAGGTGCTAAGTAGCTCTTAGCTTAGCAATACAAAGGAATCTTCAAAAATGTCATTACCATTACACTAGCATAAATATATTCACTGAATCTAATCCCATTAAAAAAATTTCCTTGGAGACAATGAGAAGCAACTGGCCAATGATTAAATTTGTCCTATGTTACTATAGAGGAAAAAAGAAAACTGAGTGGTTATATCCAGTCAACTATTTTATTTAGCAATGCACAAAAGTGCAAACAAACTAGGTCAGAAGGCTCTCAGTAGCCAAGAGTCTTGAATCCTGGTCTCTATACAGTTAATATACAGTTTGGAGGGAGTGAAAAACAGCACATAGGAACTGAGCCACTTTGTTCCTAATTGGTAGGGAAGATGAAGAGACACTCAGATGAAGTGGAGAAAGGTGGTTTTATAACATTCTCTGAGACAGGTGACAGTGAGGAGGGAGAGTAAACTTGTGACTTCTCCAAACTTAGGTGACTTTTGAGACTGAACTTCACAAAATAGTGGATAAAAGCCAAATGGTGTCATTAATGATCTTTTAATGCTCCATTCATCTCTTTGATCCTGGGGTTCTCAATCCCCAGGATGACTTACTTAAACTCTATATATACTAGGGATTTCTGGACAGACTGATAGTCTACCTTAAGAGGCATCAAAAGGGTGGGGTAAGAGGCACAAAGATCACAAACAGTAACAATCTCAAGTCACTCAAGGAGATAAATCTGGTTAAATAGACTCTATAGGTAAGCTAAGTCAGGTTACAGATCAACCTACTTAGAGGGCTCATCATCAACTAATTTGAGAAAGAAGATTTGCAAGTAACCAAGAAAACTCATCAAAAACACCATGAAACAAAAAGTCTTAACAATGCAATAATGATCATCAAAATTAAATAACAAGTCTCATTGTAACCCACTCCCAATATCCCTTAATCAATACATTTTATCTTGAGTTCCAGATGTCCCATGTAGTCATCCAGTTCCTGAAAACATCTACATTCTGGAAAATAGGTCTCAGTCTCAGGGCAGATCTGAAGGAGGCTCCTCCTAGAACTTCCTAGGTAATTCTGCTAAGATCTGCAGGTAACAAGATTTAATACAATTTAGTACAACCTCCTAAGTATGGCTTTCCAATAACTAGTTCATGTGGGGAAAAGCAGATCAAACCTTATAATTCTAATACTATTAACTGAGGTGTAAGAAGAACAACAAATTAGGAACCCATAACTCAACAGAAACTTCAAAAAATTTTGGTTTTTACATACCTCTTGTTGTTTCTATCTTGATCTAAACCCTGTACCTGTGATGGACACTGCCATCATTAGGTTGAAGGAAGAATCTTAAAGAAGAATCCATAGGGGTGGCCAGGTGGCTCATCGAGTAAGAGCACCGGCTCCAGTGTCAGGATGACCTGGATCAAATATGGGCTCAGATACTCAGCACCACACCCAGAAATAACTGGCCGTGTAACCTTGAGCAAGTTACTTAACCCCAATTGCTTTAAAAAAAAAAAGAAGAAGAAGAAGAATACACGAAGGCCTTGCTGGAAAATGAGCCCTTCTCTCTCTTAAAAGTATCAGGCAGATACTTCAAAACAGAAAAATGATTTCACTTTTTTTAACAACCATCAATGCAATTTTATATGTAAAATCCTTAATCCAACATTGAGAACTTGCTAGTTAAGACATATTCAAAACCTGCTAATTTCATGTATGTATGTGTATATATACACATGTGTGGGCATTTTATATGTATTTTTTTGGTCTTTGTGGAGGGGGGGGAAGGCAGGGCAATTGGAGTTAAGTGACTTGCCCAAGGTGTTAAGTATCTGAGGCTGTATTTGAACTCAGATACCCCTGACTCCAGGGTTGGTGCTCTATTCACTGCCCCACCCAGCTGCCCCCATTTTAAATGTATTTTACACATATTTTATATATAATATGCACACATATACATACACACACTAATTCTTAGATAAAACAGTTTGATCCTGTTGCTTTTGCAAAATACATTACTATTTTTAATTAGAAAAATTCTATATTACTTCTTTGTCTTATCCCTACCACTTTATAGGGATATTATCCTGATATCATCTTGAAGGAATGGGCTACTTCAGGGAACTAATCTTATATATGAGATTATAACTACTAGCAAGTGGATGGTAAACCCAAGAACTTATTTACCTACTTACATAAGATACGGAATTGACTACAAATTCAGATTGAAAACAGAAAGATATTTCATACTTGCATCCTATTATAGCAACTCAGATGTTTTCATGTGAATCTTAATTATTACTTACTGTAATGGGAATGTAAATTTTAAAGATCTTCCCTGCCCCTAGGCTAAAGTGCACCTGGAGCCTGGGGTGGGAGGCTTGTTTTTCAGTAGATACTTCTTGATTGGCCAGCGAGTCAATAAGGTTGTTACATTCTCTGAGCCAGGAGAAGGCTATATAAGCCCTGATGTGTAGCTTTGTTTTGGGGCTCACTTTGAGAAGTATTCTGTGATTTGATATGGATTATGGGAAGCCGTTGTCCAGAGCCCCCCGCTTTGAAAAACCCAGATGTTGAAACCCAGATGGTGATTTGGTATGGATGTAATGGCTGGACAGTTTGGAAAGCTGTCTACTTGATATGTTTCTGTCTTGATACTTCTGCCTGTATACTTTGAAGTTCGGGGTGCTGACATTTTTCCCCTGAACGAGGTAAACGATATATGTTTGACTGATTAAAGTAAGCTTGTTAACCCATTTTGAGTTGCTTTCCTTTATCAAAGCAGATCCAAGAACCTGTGTTGGCAGCAAACCCTGAGGATGCTTGGGGTGCTTGCTGCTACACTTACTGTTAATACTATTAGTATTGCAACAGCAAAACTTCTATATTTCACCTGCCCTGATTATAGAAATCAGCTATAAAAGGAAAAAGGAGGTTCAACATTACAACATTGTCAAGACTGTTCCTGTGAGAGCACAGACTGACCTGATGAAAGCCATAACAGGGAAAAACTCCCTTAGCTCTGTTTGATTCCAGGTAAAAGTCATATCTGGCAGTTAATCATACAACAAAGTTCAACATTTATTCATAGGGTATCAAAGACAGGCCCAGAATTAAGCAGGTGGGAAAATTTCCTGTTCAGAAAGGATATAGCACAATGGGAAAACTGAGTCAAGAAAATCAATTAATGCAAGCTTGTCCCCTCAACTTTTCCCAAAGACAGACATATATAACTGTAGCAGTTCTCAAACTGCATTACCTTTGGGTACCAATTGGCATTTCTCTTGAATGATTGATTTGGGGTATGATTCTCTGAATTGTCATGAAGCCAATAATCTAACTCAGAACAATATCAGATTACAGTCCCACTCAATTTTACCCCGAATAGTAAAATTTCACTAATCATAGGTTAGGAGTAGTTGATTATTACAATAACAGTTAACAATGAGCACAAATAAGCACATCTTATTTGTCTTTCATTTATAAATTAAGAATGATCACATTCTGGGATATTACACATACAGTGAATACCTGGTAACTGACTTAAAACCCCAGAAAAAAATGCTGACTATAGTAAGCCTCCAATCTATATTGCCCATTAAACTCTAAAACAAAATTGGAATCTTTGAATCTAAGTTCTATTGTCACTAACTTGGCTCAAGGATATAACTTCAATACAAACTACTTATTAACAGATACAGTTTCATAAATTTCATAAGTGATAGCCAAATAATCTAATGGATAAGACTCGCTCTTTACTGTATGCAAACTTGTAAATTTCTTCATTTTGGTTGGGAGGGGTCCCAGCTTCTCAAACTTCAAAATGTGATCAGGAAGATCTCAAGATTCAGCACAAGGAGGAAGTCCCCAGGATCCTCACAGATAAGGGTTTTAGCTTAAAGAGGACTTTACTTTTACTCCCATCAGCAGTAAGTTATCACCCATTTAAAGCAAAACATACCCTATCCAATATTTAACAGTTTGAAAATACTCAGACCACATTCTTTCAATGACTCAATTCATAATCTAACAGCATCCAGATTAAAAGGGAAGTTACTTTTCTAACAGTGTTTCTGATACAATGGTTTACCAACTTTTACAGTTTAAGAAAAGTTTAAGAAAGATTGTAACATATCTAATGTCACCTATTTAAATCATGAAACAAAAATCATTGCCAGTCAGGTGATGTCAATTCAGTTGAATGCATTTCCAAATTATGTTCCACAAAAATTCATTATTTTAAATTACTTTTGGTATTGTATATTGATTGCATCCAAGACCAATATAGAGTAATTACTGACATTTATATGGTGTATGCCACATGCCACAAACTGCCCTTAGCATTCTACAACCAAGTGAACCTCACAAGTCTGAGAGTCAAGTGCTGTTATCATTCCCTTTACAGATTAGGCAACTAAAGTAAACAGAGGTGAAGTGTCTTGTTTAATTTACACAATTAATAAGTTTCTAAAACCAGATTTTAACTCAGGTTTCCTAAGCCACATATTTTCCAGCAAAATTATTTTAATGCTTAATGGCAAATGTGAGTTGTATTAAGTCTGACAGCACAATTATCCTAAAAAGAGAACATACTTCACTATAAGTGAGACCATATAATGATTTTATTTCAGGACTATTTTTTGACCAAATCAAATTCAGATTTATAAAATGATAATATTCTAAATCTAATTTTTTCAAGGGCCATTAGGTGTCAGCATTTCAAATTTTAGACCATTTGTTTTCTCAACTTAATCCCACCCAGATTCTATAAAAGAATGGATAAAAGGCACATTTCCTTTACTCTGAGGCTTTTCAGGTATGAGCCAGGAAAAGCTACATACATACATATATATGTATATATCAATCAATATAAATGTAGATACCCTTAATTTTTTTTTTTTACAAAAGCCTTTAGTGTAACTATTTACATCAGATCAAAGAAAATAATATCTTCTTTACAAGTTAGTTAATTAACTAAGATCTTAGGTTCTTTTTAAGTGTCTTATCAGATAGGATAAAGAGAAGGGGATGATTTCCTGGACCTATGCAAAGTCCCGGGAGTTTTCTTTTGGAATCTTAAATTGATTGGAGGGAGGGAAGGAGGTCCTGAAGATGACACTCAGTATTTGTCAGAGATGTTTCTCTAAAAATTTAATAAACCCTTACCAAACCTCTCTCCCAATTCCAAATCCTTTCCTTCACATTAACCTTTACTCACATGACCCTACCTGCCTTTAGCATTCTCCCTATTCTCCTCTCATCCCTCCTTAAGCTTTCCTTCCTCTCCTTTTATGTATCTCCAGTGGACTTTGATTAAAGCCCTTCAAAATTGTTCCTTTCCTATTTCTTTCCATATTCTCATCTGATACTTCTCTTACTTTTGCCTACTTGCTTAATTCCTCTAGTCTTTATTTCCCAATCATATCCCAGGTTATCCATGGAACTAAACTTTACTCCATTGAATCTTTCCTTTACATTTTACCAAAAGTTTTTGTGACTCATACCAGTTAATTGTAATACTATTGCCTTTAGGGTTCTTAAAAGCTTACAAATACAAGGTCTACTCCAATACCTTTGGGTTATTTTGCTTCCAGTTTACCTAAACAAGTTCTGTTATTTCTTTTACAGAAGAAAATGTGGTGGTAATGATGCAGTTTGGGGGGTTGACAAGGTTTAGAGGTGTTTGGACTCCCAAAATGTCAGGGAAAGAATTCACACACTCAAACAATCTTCAAAATCAAGTGGGAAAATTCCTTAAGGAAGCTGTCAACTAATGAGATATAAGGATAATGCTAAGACTTATATACCAAAGCGATACTGAAAGGACCCGTGTGAGATTAAGGAGTGGTAAAGAGTCTGGGGTGGGCCAGGTGTGAACAAGAAGAGAATGTCAAGTAGGTTAATTAGGTAATCTGGGTGGGATTAAGGAGTGGTAAGTAATATAGGATGGGCACCTATCAAATATGCCAAGGAGGAATGTCAAGTAGGTTAATTAGGTGATCTGGGTGGAATAAAGGAATGATTAGTATATGCTAGTAGTTTCATGGAGGCCAGAGCCAGACCAGCTGTCTGAGCTGCTGAAATGTAAGTGAAAATTCATGGAGTCAGAGGGAGCTTTGCTAAAGGGACAAGATAGTTCTGAAGAGGTTAGGGTTAGGGGTGTTTGAGACCCCAAAATACCAACACACTGGATCCTGCAGAATGGATTCGACTCAAGTCTTCTCTCAGCCAAAGAAAAGCAAAGTTTATTAAAAGTTCGCTTGTATTGGACACAGTAAATCTGTGCAAGGAAATTCTATGGTGCTCTTACACACATGGAGACAAGATGGGGTCTTATATACAGAAGGTTATGGGAGGAATCTAGGGGTGGTCTAGGTGTTTGGGGAGGGTCTTCAGAAGGAGTTAAGGAGATCAATGAGTGACTAAGGATGGGAGGTAGCTGGAGGCTACAGACAATAGTGGGCTAGACCAGTTCAAGGGTGGATTGATATTTTGATAGGCTCAGGGGTGGGAAGTACATGGACAATGGAGGGCTAGGCTAGTAACAAGAGATTTGAGCTCAGCCAAAATGTAAGGCTTATGGCCTCATTCAAATGCCTCATCAAATGGGATGATTCAATCAGAGTCCAAGGTGGGGTTCCCAGAGCCTGCACCTCCTCAGTTCTGTCTATTCAAAGGTTTACCAGGGAAATGGCCCTTGGGCAGGCTCAGAGAACTCCTAGATAATACTAAAAGTGAGATAATGTAAAATAAAAAAGGAACTGGCAGCAGCAGGTAGATTTGACCAATTAGAAAGCAGACAGAAGCCTTGGGAAGCTCAGACCCAGAAAAGGACACATCTAGGTTAGACTGGTGGGGGTTCAGTATTCTGGGGTTTGTTAGTACACTTGCTTAGTGAAGCTCATGTATTATGTATATTATCTAACAGAGTTAGAGCCTCATTAGTAATAATTATGATAAAGTGGCACCCGGGTTGGAGGTGGGGTTAGGATTATGATAAAGGAAAGCTGTGAGGTTCTGCAGCTTTCACTCCTCCATTGACCCCTTCTGAGGTGCTATGGGAGTGTCCTTTCTCCAGAAGGCAAAATAAAGACTCCTCTGCTTTTACTACAATTTTATGAGTCTCCACAAATTATTGGTAAGGGTCTTCACAACACAAAATTTCACTGATACTACTTTCAAATTAGCTTCAGTTCCCTTTCTTTTTTTTTTCTAATTAGTGAAATCACACCTCCCTCCCTTGCAGTAAAACAATAAATCTATCACTCTGTGCTAAGAGGTCTAAAGTGCTGTTTCCAAGTAACTTTTTATTTTCTCCTTAAAACAAATTCTATAGAGTGATACCTCAAAACTCCAAGAGATATGTCAACATTTATTCAAAAAATTCAAATCATAATTTTGGAAATTTACAGTAGAGAAATTACATTTTGGTGACAAATGTAGTTTCTAATTATTTTATAAATTCCTGCAGACTGGAAACAAAGATACCTTTCCTTCTTATCTGTCTTTTTCTCTGAGAGAGAGAGAGAACTGAAGACTTTGAAAACTCCTCAAAAAATATTTTAACTTTTTCTTTCATCTAAAGAGGACACAGAAAGAAATTAGCTTGGTTTATACAAAACATAGACAATATGGCAGGATATGCATAAAAATTATGTGGTCACCATAAAATGATGAGGGTTAGGGGTGCTGGAGACCCCAAAATAACAACAAGCCAGGTCCCGCCAAATGATTTCGACTCAAGTTGACTCAAGTCTTCTCTCAGTCAAAGAAAAGTAAAGTTTATTAAAATTTCGCTTGTATTGGACACAGAATAAGTGTGTGCTGGAAAATTCAATGGTGTTCTCACACACATGGGGACAGGATGTGTCTTATATACAGAAAGGTTGTGGGAGGAATCTAGGGGTGGTATAGAGAAGGAGTTTGGGGAGGGTCTTCAGCAGAAGTTAACGAGGTAAATGAGTGATTAAGGGTGGGAAGTTGGTAGAGGCTACCTAAAGCCAACAGACAATGGTGGGCTAGGCCAGTTCAAAGGGTGGATTGATATTTTGATAGACTCAAGGATGGGAAGTAGATGGACAATGGAGGGCTAGGCTAGTGACAGAGGTCTGGGACCAGCCACAATGAAAGGCTAATGGCCTAATGCAAACACCTCATCAAATGGGACAATTCAATCAAAGTTCAAGGGGGTTCCCAGGGCCTGCACCTCAATAGAAGGACTTGCCTTATTCCCTACTGAAAGTTGAAGAGAAAGTACCCTGGCTTGAGTTGGGAGAGCTATTTTGAAACTCCACCCTTTTCCTACAAAGCAGTTTCTTAAGATTTCAAGGTTTTCCTTGAGCTTTTTATCTGTAGTCATTCACACAGAGTGGGAAACTTCCCCTGTTCCAAGGCTAATAAGAATTTCCCTAAGGTGGTGTCCTCATCAAAGACCACTAACCTCTAAGGGAGGTACTTTTTGTTTGTGGTTCAGGAGAATATAGAGATCCAGAGACAGGGGGACATTTACAGAGGAAGTCCATTGGTAGAAATCTTTACCAGAACACCCTAGGTAAAGGTCCAGCCACCACACAAAGATTCGAAATCTCAATCCCTTTCTGGTTGCCAAAACTGTTATGATGGGGGAAAAGAAACCAATGATTCCTTTCACTATGCATGTAGTTGCAAAACTAACAGGACCAAAGACTCTCAGAATCCCAAGAGACCCAAACCCTGGTCTCTGTACAGTAATATACCATTTAGACAAAATGAAAATATAGAATATATTTTCCTATTTCCTTCACTCATAACATATATACACACACAAATGTATACATATATTCATATATAGGATAGGAGATATCTATACATATATACATGCATATATGTGTATGTATGTATGTATATATGTATATATAGATATATATTTATATAAAAGATAGGACTGAGGGATGTACTTCTAAATTCCCCACCTTCACTTAAATTTCTTGGAATGTTGGGTGGGGTCTGAACAAGACTGAGGAGGGAATCATTCTGTCTCCTCAATCCCCTTTAGCACTTTCCTCTGCCCCTCTGGTAGAATGATAGAACCAGGAACACAAAAACCTTCATCCAGCTAAAGAGAAAGAGTTCGGCTCAGGACTCTCATTTCTCCCCTGGCCAGGCCACTCTGAGGCATCTGTCTTTTTTCCTAACTGTATCCCCAGCTTAGCACAGTGCCTGACACACAGTAGGGCCTTCCTATTTATTGACAATTGATGGATAAGCAGCAAGAGTGTCAGGGGGATCTCCTCTGCCCCACCTTCTTCTAATGGACAGGGGGCAAAAGAAAGCACACTGAAAGCCCCTTGAGGTTAGCCTTTGTGCACAAAGGAAGAGAACACTGAAGGGGATGCCCAAGAGTTTGGACACTCAGCCCAAATCGAGTTTCCTGGTGTCTGGCCATCCCAGGTCCTACAGGCCTTCTGAGTGACTGCTTCCTCACCTCCTCAACAAATGTCAAAGAGCTTCCTGAGGTGTGAATCCTAAGCGGGTTCCAACCTAACAGCCCCTTTCTCCTATCACCCTCCTCCCCTCAGAGGTCCCCACCCTGGGGGTGGGATGGATAAAAGGGGCCTGGAGAAGTGGAACACACTAAGAGTCCTGAGCCAAGCAGACCAACACTCTGCTCTTCCCCTCGGTTCTCTCTCCGGGTGGTGCAGGGAAGAGGACCCCATTTTTCATCTTCCCCTCAGCCCTGACTTGGGCTTAGCCAGGCAGCCCCAGGGAACAGAAGAGCCCAAAGAAGCTCCTCTCACCCTACCCACCCTTCCTCAAGATCTGACCTGGGGCTTCTGGTCACAACTTCCAGCCAGCATGGCACATTCACCAGAAGAAGTTTTACTGATGGTCAAGAAGGTGAGGCAGAAGAAGCAGGATGGGGCTCTGTACCTCATTGCACAAAGGATTGCTTGGGCACCTGAAGGCAAAGAGAGCTTTACAGTCAGCCATAGGTACTCTGACATTCAATGCCCCAAAATCTATCCAGAAGGAAAAGCTAAAATGCAACTTCAGCTGGTCCTGCATGCAGGAGACACAATCAACTTCCAATTTGTGGATGGAAGCCGAGCTGTCAAGGACCTAGATGCTGTGAAAGACCTCCTTCAGCAGCTGCTGCCCAAATTCAAGAGGAAAGCTGATAAAGAACTGGAAGAGAAAAGCAGAATGCTGCAAGACCACCCTGGAAGAAGACAAAAACTTTCTAATGAGAGTACCATGGAATCCCAAGGGAGAGAGAGAGAAAGAGACTGTGATGGCAGAAGGGACAGAAAGTGTCCTTCACCAGGCAGAAGGAGAACAAAAAGAGCAGCTTAGAGCTCACATGCTCAGGGGGAGCCCCCATCAAAGAAGAAGAAAGACATCCTGAGGGCTCTCCTCACTGCCACAGGTGGTGCTTATATTCCTCCAGCAAAGCTCAGGAGGATGCAAGAACAGATTACAGACAAAAACAGCTTAGCCTACCAAAGGATGAGCTGGGAGGCCTTGAAGAAGTCAATCAATGGTCTCATCAATAAAGTGAACATTGCTAACATAGGGACAATCATTCAAGAACTCCTTCAAGAAAATATAGTCAGGGGAAGGGGATTGCTGTCTCGATCTCTTTTGCAAGCACAAAGTGCTTCTCCAATCTTTACCCAGGTTTATGCAGCCCTGGTGGCAGTTATCAACTCCAAGTTCCCAAGCATTGGGGAACTGATCCTAAAGAGGCTAATTCTGAATTTTCGAAAATCCTACAGAAGAAATGACAAGCATCTGTGTCTAACTGCTGCAAAATTTGTTGCCCACCTTCTTAACCAGAATGTGGCCCATGAGATTTTGTGTCTAGAGATGCTCACCTTACTCCTTGAAAGACCAACAGATGACAGTGTGGAAGTAGCAATGGGATTTCTGAAGGAGTGTGGCCTAAAACTAACAGAAGTATCACCCAGGGGAGTGAGTGCTATCTTTGAACGCCTTCGAAACATTCTGCATGAACCTGAAACTGACAGACGAGTTCAGTACATGATTGAAGTGATGTTTGCCACCAGGAAGGACGGATTCAAGGATCACCCTGTTATTCTGCAAGGGCTTGATCTAGTGGCGGAAGAGCAGCAGTTCACTCACATGCTGCCCCTGGAAGAGGACTACAATCCAGAGGACGCACTTAATGTCTTCAAGCTGGAACCTAATTTTATGGAAAATGAAGAGAAATACAAAACTCTAAAGAAAGAAATTCTTGATGAAGATGACAGTGATTCAAACACGGACCAAGATGCTGGAAGTAGTGAAGAAGAGGAGGGGGAAGATGAAGAAGGGCCAAAAGTGACCCTCCACGACCAAACAGAAATCAACCTGGTGTCATTCCGTCGGACCATTTACTTTGCTGTTCAGTCAAGTGTAGATTTTGAAGAATGTGCTCACAAATTGCTGAAAATGGAGTTCCCTGACAGCCAAACAAAAGAACTTTGCAACATGATCCTTGACTGCTGTGCCCAGCAGAGGACATATGAGAAATTCTTTGGCTTGTTGGCAGGGCGTTTCTGCATGCTGAAAAAGGAATACATGCAGTCCTTCCAGGGTATCTTCAAGGAGCAATATGACAGCATACATCGGCTGGAAACAAACAAACTGAGGAATGTGGCCAGGATGTTTGCTCATCTCTTCTCTACTGATTCACTTCCATGGAGTGTTCTCGAATGTATAAGCCTGAGTGAAGAAACTACTACATCTTCCAGAAGAATTTTTGTCAAAATTTTTTTTCAAGAACTTTGTGAATACATGGGACTTGCTAAACTCAATGCAAGACTGAAGGATGAAACACTGCAGCCATTCTTGGAAGGATTGCTGCCCAGAGATAATTGAAGAAACACTTGGTTTGCCATCAACTTCTTTACTTGCATAGGCCTAGGAGGCTTAACAGATGGATTACGAGAACATCTAGAAAGCACATCCAAGATTGTCAGAACAAAGACCCAGGATGCTGATTCACCAGATTCCTCCTCTTCCTCTTCAGACTCTGATTGAAGAAGTCTGTCCCAGCTTTTTATGTCTTTGGCTAATTGTGTCCTATTAATATTGGATTAAAATGCTGCTGCTCAGTGAACATTGCACAAAGAAGTAAAGCAGGGAGTAAATTAGCACCTAATTGCTTGTCTTTCACCTCCTTAATTCTTATCTCTTCATCCACTCTAGTCTAAAGACCAAAAAGCCCTTTACCCCACACTACTGCCATCACCAAGCTTTGGGAACTACACAAGTGAATGTGTAGGGAAGGCATTCTGTATGTAGCCCACAGATAAATATGGGCTGTCTGGTAGTAGTCCCTATTTGAGAGCTGTGACATTCTAAAGTCATGACATAGGACTCGGGATTTGGGTGCTCTTCTGCCATTTTGAGACCCATTGACAAGTTAGATATTCAACATAGTCTTCTCAGTCAGACATATTCAAGCTCCGCCTGATGATTGGGTAAATCTATTCTGAGCAGATCATGATCCCAACATGAAAAGGCCACCTTTCTAGGCAGAGCTTGAATCCCTGGTGGTAGGAGTAGGGAGATTTTAGAAGTGCAGGGTACCCTCACCTCTCACTTCTTCCCTGGGAGTGTAAAATGGGGGAGTCTCAACAGCATAAGAAGTAAAAGCAGGAGTAGGAACTCTCTGCTGGAGCCCAGGGCATCAGCTGAAAGAGCCAGCATTGACTGACCAGACCCTCCCCCCAACAGTTCACCCATTGAAAGCAGGTTCAGGTCAAGGGTCAAGAAGGAAGAGCATTACTATTTCCCAACCTATCTCATTAAACCCTAGAGTGAAAGGCCCTGTGCCCAGGGTTGGGGTGTCCCCAGAACATCCCCCTGAAACTCTTGTCTTCTACAATGTTTCCCAGTACTCCCTCATTTAGAGGTTCTACCCTATTCATGTCCCAGGGTCTTCCAGGCACAAAGGTTGGTCTCATGACTCTCTGTCCACTGAACTCTCTTCTTACTGCTGGCTGCTCTTCCTTTCTCTGCATTTCAGCAGGGAGGAATTCTTAACCCACCACCAGTCTCTTTGGCTGTAGACCATCAATGGCCAGCCTCACCCTGTAAGGAGAAGAGTCTCACCTCCTTCATGATGGAGAGGTTCCCTGCTCACCAACTGGAGACTTGCCTTCCACAGTGTAAGCTGATTGGAACTTTGGACCAGTCCTATCCTCTTGGAATTTCTGTAAACCTGGCTTTGAGCTCTGATATAAAGAGAAAAAAACTTTATCTTTCACGGTGCTAATACATATTTTTATTGTTTTTCATTTCATGTCAGTCTTGTCCAACACTTTGCGACAGATTTGGGGTTGTTTGTTTTGGGGATTTGTTGTTGTTTTTGCAAAGATGATGGAGTGGTTTGCCATTTCTTTCTCTACTCCATTCTGTGGATGAGGAAACTGAGGCAAACAGGGTTAATTAACTTGTCCAGGATCACAGAGCTACTAAGTGTCTAAGGCTAGCTTTGAAGTAAAAAAATATATATATAAAACTTCTTGACTCCAGGCCAGGTATTTTATTTATTTTCCCATCTAGAACATCAGAAGTAAAATTAGTAAAATTAATTTCAAAGGGATAATAAAATTAGTTGGCCAGCATTTCCAATACACTCTGATCAACTTCTTCTACTCCCTCTAAATATTTCTATCCCAAATTGGGAATGCCTGCTGGATATTTGGGCTGTAGCAGACACACACACACACACACACACACACACACACACATACACTGGTGTAGGAATGTCTGTTTAAGGACAGTTATAACTCTTGAGTGTGTCTTTCAGACACAGTGACAATCTGGGTAGAATGTTCAAACATTTGGACAAGCCAAGACCTCCTTTG
The DNA here is from genome assembly GCF_028583685.1 of Petaurus breviceps papuanus. NCBI lineage: Eukaryota > Metazoa > Chordata > Mammalia > Diprotodontia > Petauridae > Petaurus > Petaurus breviceps. The sequence goes on along the minus strand of NW_027185797.1, from coordinate 41,975 downwards.
CTCCAATCCCAGAGCAGTCACACTGAGTTAGGTGAAATTAGCCCCCAATCTCCATGGGAGCTCACAATATAATAAGCTTAGGCTGGAGGCAAGTGGAAACTGGTAGGACTCCCAACCAATGGTTGGTCACAAAAAGCTCCAGGCATTGCTTTCCTACTGATTAAGAAAGAATTCTCAGGACAGCTCTGGGAAGCTGAGGAGCAGAGAAGTACTCTGTGGACAACTGGTCGGAATGTTTTGGAAAGTGATTTCACATGGAAAGGTAGCATGGTGTCTGAAAATGATCCCAGGGCTTTAAAAAAAAAAGTCAACCATGTGACCTAGCTGCCACAGAACCCTAAATGTTCTGGGTAGCTTTTTCATTATAAGAGTATGCTGACTCTCTGGATGACAGGAGGTGCCACTGGTTTATGAATTTCTGCAGAAGAAAGAGCCTCAGTAATGGATTTTAGTCCCTGGATGGGACTGGATCAGGGTTTGCTGAGAAATGTTTAACACGTAGCAGCTAGGAGGGGGATGGGGAATGTATGCTTGACACTTTAGTGCTTAATCCACATGACTAACATTTACCTCTTGGCCTGTCAAATTCAAAGTAATTCCAAAAAAGGTATCATTTGCTTCAAGCAATATAAACAAATAAATACATCCACAATATTTGTCAGAATATGTTTGTGGAAACATTTTTTCAGGGATTAACAGACTAAGACTTAAATGGCAATTGTCTTTAGGCGTGACTTTTCAAAAATTGGGGACATATAGTTCCTGAAATCATTAAGAAATCTAGCATTTTGGGGCAGCTAGGTGGCACAGTGAATAGAGCACCAGCCCTCAAGTCAGGAGGACCTGAGTTCAAATCCAGCCTCAGACACTTGACACAAAAACTAGCAGTGTGACCTTAGGCAAGTCACTTAACCCCAACTGCCCTCCAAAAAAGCAAAAAAAAAAAAAAATTTTTGCATTTAATTAATAAGAGGAAAGGTCATTTGGCCATCTCTTAGACCAAAATGGAATCATGGTGGTAGGCTCACAGTTTCTATGCTGTAAGGGATACTTGAATTTTATTTCCACAGAAATCATGTGATACACAATTTGCCAAATCTAAGGAGTCATATTTGTCAGCAAGTCTCCTACTTGTTAGTTACTTCGGGAAATAAAAATTTCAGTGCGGTTAAGAGCACATAATTTTTGTTCCCTGAGAAGGCCTTTTTCTTTTGTCAAAAAAACTGCCAGGCCAGGTGAAGCTCATTAAAGATGAGGCCCATTAACCCAAGGCACAATCTTAGACAATGGGAAGTTTCTTATGGATATTCTTTAACTCCTACTGAAAAAATTCCTTTCTCATGCTATGGAGATCATAAAATCTAAGTGACACAGACATCCTGGGATGAGATTAAAAGTGTTGATGGCTTGGCAATCTTTATTTTTTTTTTGGTAGAATACTTCTTTCATGAGACATTCAAAAAAAATTTTTGGTCATTGGGAAGTCATCTCAATTAATACATATGTATAGGCCTCCCAAGACCTCCTGCTTCATAGTAGGGAAATGAAGCTGTGATCCATATTATTACAAACAAAATATTTATAAGTAAAGTTAACAAACAAAACCAGAAGTAAAAACACAAAAAACACTAGATGAAATGTGTCAGTTTCTGGCAAATATCTATTCCAGCCAAACTAGGAGATATTAGCCAGTTTTCAAAAGTCACTTGGTTTCTAAGATTAGGATGATTTTGAGAAACAGGCTTCCAGCTTCCACCTCCCCCAATTCAAGTGAAAGGGGACTCTGAACAAACTTTGGAGCTACAGAACCCTCAAAATGACACAGAGAAGTTAACCTCCCACTGAGGACAGCCCAGAAGCAAGTGACCAGTGTGCTCTGGGAGCCGATGGCCTTCATGAGCCAGAGGTTTTAGCCCCAGGGCAGGCCTGACCAGCCTCTAGCTGGAGGGACTTCCAACAGCTGTGGAGGTTTCCAGAATTATCAACCCATAGATGCTAAGGACACAGTGAGAGTTCAGTGCAGTGTGGACTTTGGGATCCAGTAGTTTGGAGTGTGATCAGCCTCTCCCCCGCCACCCAGGGTTGAGAAGCCACTGAGGCACCAGGGCAGTGCAGTTGAACTATTTATATCCAAACAATAACTGTAACTTATGAAACTTTTCTCAGTGTGAGAATAGTTGAAGGGAATAGAAATGTGTGTGTGTGTATACACATACACACACCCACACACATATATACATATATATGAGGGTATATGGGCGTATGAATACATGTGAATGTGTATATATATATATATATATATATATACATATATATATATATGCACAGGTATACATAGATGGCACAGGACCAATTTAATAGGAAGGGATGATCCTTAAAAGGTGAAATTAAGAGGTGAGAGAGGAATGTAATGAGAGGAGATGGGGAGAGACAGAATGGGGTAAACTATCTCATATAGAAGAGGCAAGGGAAAATGGTTACAATGGAGGGGAAGAACAGGAAGGCAAAAGGGAATGGGTCAACCTTATCCTCATGGAATTTGGCTTAGGGAGGGAATGACATACTAAATAGGGTATCTCACCCTCCAGGAGAGTAGGGGGGAAGGGGATGAGAGGAGGGATGATGGAAGGGAGGACAGGCTGGGGGGGGGGGAGTTGGAAGCACTCACTTTTGAAAAGGGACAGGATCAAAGTAGAAAATAAAACAAGTGGGAGGTGGGATAGGAGGGAGGGAAATAAAGTCAGTCTTTTACAATATATCCACTATAGGAATGTTTTGCATTAGCTACACATGTACAACCTCTACTGAATTGCTTATCTTTCCACTAAGGGTGGGTGACAAGGGAGGAAGGGAATGAATCTGGAATTCAATGTTTGAAAATCATATGTTTAAAATATATGAATATATATATATATATATATATACACACACACATTATTAGTAGTATTATTTTACATGTAATTGGGAAATAAGACGTACATGCCCTGGGGTATAGAGATCCATCATGCCCTACTGGAAAGTCAGAAGCGGTATGGAAGAAGATATGGGAGAGAGTAGATTGGAGGAGGGGATATCCAGTGGGATCACTATTTTGGGTGGTGGGTAGGAGAAAAACAGGGAGGAAAATCTGTACCCACTTTTAGGCACAAAACCTGGTCCCTGTGACTCTCTGCCCAGTGGACTCTCATCATAGTTCTGCCTGCTCTTCCTGTCTCTGAGCATTTCTCCAGGCAGGAATTCCAACCCACCTCCAGGTTCCCTAGATGTGAGCCTTCAGTTGCCAGCCTTCCCCTACAAGAAGATGAGCAGTCCCTCCTTCATGATGGGAGGCTCCCTGTTCACCAACTGTTTTCCCAGTTTTCCAGATTTCTTAAGCTGATTTGAACTTTTCTGGTCTTATCCCCTTGGTTTGGTACAGCTCTACTCGAACACTGTGCCATTCTCTCCAGTGCCAATATTGGTCTCCCAAACCTCTGGTACCCAGTGTGCTCCTGGTCTTTCAGGCTCTAAAGCAGTGGGAGAGATGAATCACCTCTGCAGGGCGGGGGGGAGTTGTTGTTCATTGTTGACACTGTTTTCAACGAGGTTTCCCAGCCTAATCCCAGAAGGAAATCTTTTATTTTTTTCCCTCTAGTACCTAAACTATGCTTGACACTCAGCTTTACTCCCCAAAGTGCAAAGGAAACTACATTGAGAAGGACAGTATCGTTTCCATGATGCAGAGAGCCCTGCTTAAGGCCTGGGTGCTTTCCTGAAGCAGGTCTTATGCCATGCTCAGAGCCAGAGTCTTATTAATTACCCAGAAGCTATTTTTGAAACCAACATTTGAAAAGACACAACTTAATTGCCATAGAAGTCCTAGCCTGTTAATCCTGAAAAGGTGCTTCCACAAACATACTCTGCCAAATTTTGTGGATGAATTCATTTGTTTATTTTACTTGTAGCAAATAATAGCTATTTTGGAATTACTTCGAGTTTGACAGCCCAAGAGGTAAATGTTAGTCGCATGGATTAACTGCTGCTTGTTAAACCTATTTCAGCATAAACCTGATCCAGTCCCATCCAGGCACTAAGTCCATTACTGAGGCTCTTTCTTCTGCAGAAATTCATAAACCAGTGACACCTCCTGTCATCCAGAGGGTCAGCATCCTCATAAAATAAAGGCACCCAGAACAATTAGGGTTCTATGGCAGCTAGGTCATGTGGTTGACTTTTATTTAAAGACCTGGGATCATTTTCAGACCAACTGCTACCTGTCTATGTGAAATCACTTTCCAACACATTCCTACCAGTTGTCTACAGAGTAATTCTGTGCTCCTGAGCTTCCCAGAGCTGTCTTGAGAATTCTTTCTTAATCAGTAGGAAAGCAATGACTGGAGCTTTTTGTGACCAACCATTGGTTGGGAGTCCTACCAGTTTCCTCTTGCCTGCAGGCTAAGCTACTTACATTGTGAGCTTCTATGGAGTTTGGGGGCTAATTCACCCAACTCAGTGCAACTGCTCTGGGATTGGACCAAAGGAGTTCTTGGCTTGTCCATGTGTTTGAGGTAGAAATGAGAAGTCCTGATCTGGGCTCCCTCTTTATTTTTTTTTCAGAGTTTGACCATTTTATTGACAAAATATAAGCAAGCAGCACCTGTGAGCATGAGCAGTCTTCTTTCCTGTTTGTTGGGCATGAGCAGTCTTCTTTCCTCTTTGTTGAGGAGATGAGCTCTTAATGTCCTGCTTCTGCCTCTGTCCTTTTTGTGTTCACAGTCTCTGTCTCTCTCCCCCCTCCCTGGGGATTCCATAATTCTATCATTGGAATGGTCTTCTCTTCTTCCTCCCTGGGGATTCCATAGTCCTATCATTGGAATGGTCTTCTCTTCTTCTTCCCTGGGGATTCCATAGTCCTATCA
>NW_027185797.1:0-37067 GCF_028583685.1 Petaurus breviceps papuanus | reverse complement strand
CCTGGGGATTCCATAGTTCTATCAATGGAATGGTCTTCTCTTCTTCCAGAGTTGCCTTGCAGCATTCTGGTTCCCTTCCAGTCCTTTAGCAGCTTTCCTCTTGAATTTGGGCCGCAGCTACTGAAGAAGGTCCTTTACAACTCTGCTTCCATTGACAAAATGGAAATTAGTTGTGTCTCCTGCGTTTTATTTACTTCTTTAAGAAAAAAGGGAGTTTATTGTAAAATGTGATGAAGCAGTAATGACTTCTGCTGAATTTCTGCTTTATACTCCTATATAGAGAACAATGTGACCAAATGCATTTCTAAAAGCCTAAATAAACCAATAGCTCCATCACGTACATGTTGCCACTTTAAAAATCTCTTGCTCATGATTCTTTCTGGCTTCCAGTTGATTGATGAGTTTCTTCAGTTGCTGAGACATCAACCCTGTATACTTTCATGGTTATCAGCTTCTGAAGTCAGTAACTGACTCAGACAGGTCAAATGAACATGCAAATATTCCTGATTCACTGTCCAAGATCCAGGCTACACAGCTGCATGCACTCTTGGAAATTATTTCCAGTTCTACAGTCCCAGAGATGCATAGAACCATTATCTGCTACCAGCACCCCATCTGAATTCACAGCCAGTGCATTAAAGATAGCATTATTACCAGAAATGTTTTGAATGAAATTTCCATCAGGGAATTTCCACTGTTTAATATTATCTGGAGAAGCAGAGGCAAACATGAAATGTCTGGGATGCAAAGCCAATGCTCTGACTGATTTTTATAATTTGTTGGCATGACACGTGTTTTTCCTGCCTCTAAGTCTCATAATCTTTTTTTATTGTTTAATTTATTTATTTTTAGTTTTCAACATTAATTTCCACAAGATTTTGAATTACAAATTCTCCATCTTTCCCCTATACTCAGCCCCAAAATAGCAATCCTACTGCATACCCCTTCCCCCAATCTGCTCTCTCTCATATCCTCCCTCATCCCACCTCTGGCTTTCTAGTAGGGTAAGATGGATTTCTATTCCCCACTGCTTGAAGTCCCATAATCTTATGGTAGAATCATGGCTTCCTGTAATGATTTGTGGTTCTGCAGCTTGACACTTTTCAGTACTTTGGTATTTGTGAAAAGGTCAATCCTGGATTGAATCACTATTGGCAAAGGGCTCTACCAAGATTATTTCATCATTAAATCTTTTACACAGTTGAGTGCCATTTCCCAATTTGGGATGTTCTGAAGCTGGCAGTACTGCTCCTAATCTATTAATAGTCAGTAAGCATTAAGGCCCTACTATGTGTCAGGCACTGTGCTAACTAAGCTGGGGAAAAAAATGGGAAAAAAGGTAAAAAATGTTTCAGAATAGCATGAAGTGGTGAGAACTGAGATGCCTTGAGCTGATCTTCTGGAAATGCAATTAATCCCAACATTTCAGTTCTGGTGCCTAGAAGTCCAAGACTGTTTCTGTTAGTGTGGCCTTGATCAAAGTTAAGGTTGTCTGAATTGGAGGAAAGGATAGGGTAGAGGGTGGAGTAGGTTGGGTGGTGTGGACAGCAAATATGAGGACTGGTTTCTTACTATCCCAGGAAATTCTGTGGGAACAGTTCCTTGGAGGAGAACCATCACTTTAGAAGCCAATTAAAGCCTGCTGGGATATCTGCAATCTTCTTCTCCACATGCAAGATTGTCTCTGCTGATAGAGGTGACAAGATGCTATGGTAATTCAGAAAAGTATACTTGGTTATATTCTTAATTTTCAAATGATACGATAACACAAAAAACTGTTAAGGCTGTGTATATTTGCTGTTGAATGTACAAAAGACAATGACATTCATCTTTATGTATGTGACCATCCCCTTCCTGTTTCTGGATGTCCACAACAAAGAAGAAAATCATGTGTTTCTATCCTTCGTTGGGCTTAGTGTTTCTTCACTGTTTTCCTTCTGTCTTTTCAGCAGCAGCATCTGTACAATCCACTCAAATTTGTCCCTGTAGTGAGTTCAATTCTTCTGAACAGGGACTGGCAATTAAGGGGTTAATGATACATGCTCCTTCATAACTTCCACAATCTACCACTTTGGTAGAGCTAAGAATTGTAGAGGAATTCCCCATTTTTGTCCCATAAGTACCTTCTGCTCTAATCTTCCCTTTGGTTGCTTAGTCCTAAGAAAGTCTCAGGTTATACCACAGAGATGTCAGAATCAAAAATGTAAAATTGAAGCAGAGACAGGAAAGAAAAGAATTGTGCTTCTTTGCTGTGCACATTCAACCTTTCCGGATGTGTTTGACAATGTTCTCGATGTACTTCCCATTTTCTTTCATGATCATAAAATAATAAAAGTTTCTGCCATTTTGTTGATTTTCATTTTCCTCCAATTTGGAATCAGATGCTTTGTGCCAAAGTATTTCTTTCCCCCCAACACTGTCAGGGCTTTGAGTATCCTTTGCTGGCACCTGGATATGGTGCGATTTAGAACCATGACTAAAGGTGAAAATAAGCTTCTTCAATGGCTGTATCTGATTCACATAAGTCAGTTTCCTGTTCTTCAAAATCATCTTCCAGTAGGAGCACAGGCAAGTAGCATTGTTGATTGTCTGAATGAGAAGTGAGTAGAGTTGTCAGCTGTGTTCTACCATCTCCACAGTTAGATGCTTTACTTTCCAACACTGTACAATGGAATGTTTTCTTCCATCCCCAGAGAACATGAGTCATCCTGACCAGGATGATCATAGAAATTGATCACTTCTGCACAGGTTTCCCCAGGGGAATTTGCTAAAGACTGTATCATCTCTTCAGGTTTTTAATAAGTCTCCCTTTTGATAAAAAGTAAAGAAGAATTTTCAGAGGAAAAATAGAAGTTCCACCAGGAAACTTTCCTCCAAAAATAAAAAAAAAAATGTTTCTTGGGATTTCTGGAATTCAATGAATTTGACTTTCTAAGATATTGTCAATAGATGACAGAACATGTTGTGGGATATGATTAAGGGGAGGAAGCCTATCTATAGTGGACACATTATAGCAAGGTGGCAAAGATAACTAAAGTGTCATTGTTTTACACATATGTATGATGGGCTTTTGTTTCAAAATATTACCTATCTTAAAGTACGTAATTAAGTCTTTCTGCTAGCAGAAAAAATTTTGCCGCATACAGATACTATAACTTAATGCATTATATGTTTCATGTTATCTCCCTTTGCTTCAACAGAGGCCAGTATCTGTGGCCAACGTAACATATTCCATCACTGCTCAAGATTCATAGGTTTTAATAACCACTTATTTTACTAACTTTGTTTTGATATCCAAGCATTTACTTTACATTACCTCGTGTTAGCAGGATATAGAGGAAATAACAGTGTGTTACCTAACTGACCAGGGGGGGACACTAGTCTACCTCACCTGAAGGAGGCATCTTACCTGGACAGAAGACCAAGCCACAAGGAGTGTTCCACAGATATCCTGATCCTGGTGTTCCCAGGGAGCCAAAGTAGAGACTCCATCCTAAATGCTCATTCTTTGTGGAATAGACCATAAGGCTGCTTCTTTTCATATTGAGATATGAAATAGGGGCCTTCAGTCTGTTTCTCATCACGATCTAGATTCTCTAGAGTTGTGATCTGTCCACTCTAGAGTATTGTCTAGAGAAAAGGGCCTTCAGATCAGGAGAATGATTATCACGCCTATCTGGAACCTCCTCTGGCTCTGATCTTCCAGATGCCTGCACATCTGCCATGTCCAAATCGAAGGTAATGAATTGGCCCAAAAATATCCTGTGAAGCATCTACTGCATAGTAGTATTTTAATTCAATATTAATAGTAAACATTGACCCAAGGATGTAAAAAACTGGGACAAAGAACTAAAGCAGGGAGTAAATTCCGACCCAGTTGCTTAGATATCACCTCCTCAATTCTTCTCCCTTTATTCACTCTAGTAAAGAGACCAAGAAGCCCTTTGCCCCACCCCACTGCTGTCACCAAGCTTTGTGAACTACACAGTTGATTTTTTTTTTTTAAAGCAATTGGTTATTTCTGGGTGTGGTGCTGAGTATGTGAGCCCGGATTTGGTCCCCAAGTCATCCCGACACTGGAGCCGGTGCTCTTACTCACTGTGCTACCTGGCCGCCCCTAAACAGTTGATCTTTGAGGAAAGGCATTCTGTCTTTAGCCCATACACAAATATGTGCTCTTTAGTATTAGTCACCTATTGGAGAGAGCTACCATATTCTAAAGCCATAACATGGACACAGGATTTAGGTTCTCTTCTGCCATTTTGAGACAGATTGACAAGTTAGATAATAAATATTACCTCAGACAGTCAAACATTTTCAAGCTCTGCCTGATGAAAGGATAAATCTATTCTGGTCTGAAACTGTCCATTAAGAAATTGAACTGATCCTGTTCCAGACCTGTATAGGCCACCTTTAAACCATATCTTGAATCTCTGGTGTTAGGAGGGGGGAGGATTTAGAAGTACATGGAACTTTCACCTCCCACCTTTCCCCTGGAAGTGTGAAATGGGGGAGTCTCAACAGTGACGAAGCAAATGCAAGAGTAGGAAGTCTCTTCTGGAGGCCAGAGCCTCAGCTGAAAGATCCAGCATTGACTCACCAGACCCTGCCCCCCTCCTTAAGTTCAGGCCAAGGGTCAAGAAGGAAGAGCATTACTATTTCCAAACCTAACCCAGATCATTGAACCATTGAGTGAAAGTCCCTGAGCCCAGGGATGGGGCTAGAGTATATCCCTGGCACTCTTGTCTTTTACAATGTTCTCCAGTACCCCCTCATTTAGGGGTTCTACCCTATTCTTGTCACAAAGCCTGGCACACCCATCTATTCTCCTCAACCCCCACTTCCAGGGAGAAAAGCTGGTCCCATGACCCTCTGTCCAGTAGAATCTCATCTTTGTCCTGGCTGTTCTTCCTGCCTCTGAGCATTTCTCCAGGGAGAAATTCAACCCACCCCCAGGTTCCCTTGCTGTGGGCCTTCAGTTGCCAGCCTTCCCCTACAAGAGGATGAGCAGCACCTCCTTCATGATGGGAGGCTCCCTGTTCACCAACTGGAGACTTTTCTTCCAGTTTTCCAGATCTCTTAAGCTGATTTGAACTTTTCCAGTCGTGTCCCTTGGTTTGGTGCAGCTCTACTCAAACGCTGTGGCATTCTCTCCAGTGCCAATATTGCTCTCCCAAACCCTTTGGCACCCAGTGAGCTCCTGGTCTTTCAGGCTCTAAAGTAGTGGGAGAGATGAATCACCTCTGCAGGGGTGTGGGGTAGCTCATTGTTTACATTGGTTTAAACTGGGTTTCCCAGCCTCATCCCAGAAGGAAACCTTTTATTTTTTTTCTTTCTCTAGTACCTAAACTTTGCACCTTGTGGGGAAGCCACTGTCAAGCAAAGGAAGCTACTTTGGGAAGGACAGTATCGTTTCCATGATGCAGAGAGCCCTGCTAAAGGCCTGGGTACTTTCCTGAAGCAGGTGTTATGCCGTGCTCAGAGCCTTGTTGGACACCTCACCTCAGTTGGTCTCCCCTATACTTCCCCTCTTCAGCTGGCCCCCATCCTCATTGGCCATGCACCAGCCTGGCCTGGAAATCTCTCTTGAAGAACTGATCCAGATGAGTGCCCTTGTCTGCCTTGCATTGTGTGACTTGACTTTTCCTTCAACTGCTACCTTGTATAGAGACCTTGTATGATGGCAACTGCCCTTTTAAGCTGGCTGTAATTTAGTCAGGCTAAGTAGATGTAGACCACCATTATGTGTGGTGTTTGAGGGCAATACAAAAAGGCATTGCCCATGAGGAACTTATTGTCCCATTGAAGAGACAATTCACAGGATTCATAAGTATGAAAACTTGCAAAAAAAAAAATCACGGAAAAGACCCTGTGCCTGGATATTCTGTTCCAGCTGCAGAACAAGGTACCATAATGGCCTGGGGCAAAGACCAAGACAAGGATGCCTTTCAGCATAGAGTGACACAATTTGCATTAGTGTCTGTGGTCAGTGATGGCTATGACACCTTTGGTGCCTGTGACAAAATCTGGGGGAGACTGAAGACATTTAATTGTATCCAGGAGTGCAGAAGCACCACTGATCACTGGACCAGACTCTGGGATTCCTCTGGATGTTCTGCTAAAGCTTTGGGACATTCCAGGCAAGAAGTTTCCAGTTACTGAAAACTGAAAAGGCTATAAATGATTGCCACTTCATCTCCGAGTTATTCAGGGGGATGGAGTTGATAAGAACACCTTACAAGAGATTGTTGAAGGCATGAAGAAACATAAATGGAGCATTGGGAATATTTCCTTAGGTTCTGGTGGAGTTTTGTTAGAGCAGTTAGCAAGAGACCTTTTGAATTGTTCCTTCAAATGCACTTATGTGGTGACCAATGGCCTTGGAATCCACGTCTTTCAGGACCCAGGTGTTGATCCCAGCAAAAGGTCAAAAAAGGGGCAGCCTATCTCTGTGTAGGACACTTAATGGACATTATCTGACCCTTGAGGAAGGAAAAGCAGATCTTGACGAATGGGGTCATCATCTTCTCCATACTGTCTTCAAGAAAGGAAAGGTGACAAACTTCATTTGATGAAGTGAAGAAAAATGCCCAGTAGACTAGTGAACTGGAAAGGGCGCCTCATTAAGCTTTGTTGTTCTGCTGTGTGTCTTCACCTGCCTGAATAATGTACAGATGGGGGGTGGGGGGAACAGATGCACAGGTATGTATTTTATGATATGTTACAGTCAAATGATTCATTGGCTTATGGAGATACTGCCCTATTTTACTTTATTTTCTGTGAGTCTTTAGAATATCCCAAATGGGGAAATGGAACTTAACTGTGTAAAAGATTTAATGATGAAATAAGCTTGGTAGAGCCCTTTGCCATTAGTCATTCAATCCCATATTGATCTTTTCACAAATACCAAAGAGCTGAAAAATTTTTTATATGTAACAATATCACAAAAAACAGACTGATATAAAATTATGACTGCTTTATGTTTATATCTAACTTGTAATTTTGTACATATAGCATTGTGTAAAATATATTTAAAGTTTCAATGATTTAAGTATCTTTCCAACTATTCATGATTTTTAAGAGCAAAGACTTTTATGAAAACACCCAAAGTGTATGTCTATATGTGGATGTGTGTGTGTGTGTGTGTGTGTGTGTGTGTGTGTATAAGTGTGATCAAAGTGGATTTTGGTTAGAATTTCTTGGAGCTGAGTTTTCCAGGATCCATGGCCAGAACAATCTCCTGTTTATAGGTATTTCACCTTGCCAATCAGGTGCCCAGTCAGGTAGGCTTTAGCACCTCATGGCACTGAGCCAAGTAGGTTTTCTTGCCTTCTGGATCTAACAAAGTGTAGATATTTGGAGAGATTGGGATTTTGGCTCTGGGGCTCCCTCCTGAGGACCTTTGATTTCCTGGATGGGACTCTGGATAGCCACTCAGTAAGAAGCCCCCTGTCCCCACTCAGATGTTGGTACTGCCCTGGTCTGGTGGTATAAATGTTAAAGTATGTAGCAAGATTAGTAAGAGAGGTCGAGCCCTGTTGGGTCACTCATCAGTCTCTGGGATAATTTCTCTATGTTTCTCTGCTTGTTCTGCATTATTGAATTAAAGTCAGATTCCTAAACCCACTGAAGCTGTCTTTCCTTAGAAAAGCAGATCAGGAACTTATCCCAGCCACCCACCTTGTGTGCTAGTGTGGTTGCTAAGACAGTATAGGACTGTCTGTTTAAGGGCAGTTAACTCTGGAGTTGTCTCTTCCCCACACAGTGAGAATCTGGGTAGAATGCTCTAGTAGAAATTTCAGAATGAAATACTCTTTCACCACCATTCATTTCATTGAAGGCTCTATTTTCCCTTTTCTCTCATCTCTAGGATAAGTCTCTAGGCTGGGAAGGAAGACACAGTATGAATGGGACTTCATTCCTGCCACAGGGCTTCCTCCTTTCTTCTCATTTGGGTCCCAGCACCAGTGCAATGGGTGAGAACTTGTAATTGGTGAGAAACAAGTCAAGCCCTGCTTTCTGTGAGCAGAACCTCTGGGTCTCAGGCAGGGACTCCTGGAAAATTTGGAGTTGCCCAATGAAGATGATGCTTTTGCTGGTGCTGCTCACTATGAGCATGAGGAAAAAGAGAATATTTGAGGATTAGGAGCTACTTACAGGCCAAAAGAGAGAATAGAGTTAGAAGCATGATGTTGCCCAGTGTTACATTCCCCTTGAACCTCTAAGTCCTAATTTCTGTTAGGAATATAAATAATTCATCAAAGGGGTCTGCACAAGATTGAGGAGAGAATGAATTCTGTCTCCTCAGTCCCCTTTAGCACCTTCCTCTGCCCCCATGGGAGCAGGGTAGCATCAGGAACCCAAAAGCTCTCAGGTAAAGAGGGAACTCAGCTTAGGACATCTCAGGTGTCCTCTGACCAGGCCGGTCTGAGGCATCTGTCTTTTCTATCTGTATTCTCAGCTTAGCACTGTGTTGACCCATAGGAGGACCCTCATATTTGTTGATTACTGATGGATTACCAGCAGCACTCTCAGCGTTATTCAATCTCCTCTGGCACAGTTACTTCTGATAAGCAAGGAGGCAAAACAAGCTACTTTGAAAGAGGCCCATGAGATTAACTTTTTCTTCCTTTGATGATGAATGAATGCTAAAGCAGGTGGCCACGAATCTGGATACTCAGCCCAAATTTAGCTTCCTGAGGTGGGGGCAGCTCAAGTTCTTCCAGCCTTCTGAGTCAGTAATTCTCACCCTCATAGACAAAGGTCAAAGGGCCTCCTGAGGTGTGAATCCTAACTAGGTTCATGTGACTCTACCCCCTTTACTCCTTCCCTCCCAGCTCCCCACCCTGGGGAATCATGGGGGGGGGGGGGAATAAAAGGGGCCTGGAGGAGTGGAACACTCAGATTCCTGAGCCCAGCAGACTGCTGCCTCCTGGCATCTGACTTGGCTCCTGCCCTCCCCTCTCTAAATCTTACCCAGATTCCTGCCCCTCTCTCCTCCACCCTTCTGCTCTGAGTTTCCAAATCTTACTCACCCAATCTCTTTATCATCAAATCTCACTCAGGAAGCAAGAGTTTTGGACTGGTGGCTCCAGCCACCTGAGCTGCTGTTGGGAGTTGCTGAAGAACCAGAGTGAGCAAAGGAGAGATGGGAAGGCGGCAAACCACTGCCCCTAGAGAGGGCATTGGCCCTGGTGCATGTTTCACTATGGCAGAAGCTAAGAAACTCAAGTTCAGCAACACTGTGTTGCCCTCAGAGTCCATGAAAGCTGTGGCCGAATCCATGGGCATGGCTCAGCTGTCTGAAGAGGCCTGCCAGCTCTTAGCAGAGGAAGTCAGCTATCGAATCAAGGAGATTGGACAGGATGCCCTGAAATTCATGCACATGGGAAAGTGTCGGAAGCTCACCACAAGTAACGTAGACCATGCCCTGAAGCTGAAGGGCATGGAGCCTCTGTATGACTTCAAGGCCCAAAAAGACAGCCCATTCAGGCTTGCCTCTGGTGGGGGCCAAGAGCTTTATTTCTATGAGGAGAAAGAGGTTGATCTGAATGACATCATCAACACTCCCCTACCCAGGTTTCCTCTTGATGTCTGCCTCAAAGCTCACTGGCTCAGCATTGAGGGGGTTCAGCCAGCCATCCCAGAGAACCCAGCCCCAGCCCTCACACAGCAGCAAAGGGCTGCAGCCACAGAGTCCTGGAAGCCCACAAAGGCAGGCCAGGAAGAGCATGGAGCCCAGAGAGCCAAAGGTCAAGGGGCTGTGTCAGCAGAGGCTAAAGGGAAAGAAAAGAAAGCTGCCCCTCTGCCAGAGGGAGCCCCCCTGACACTGAAGCCCCCCAGTATCCATGAGCTGTCTGTGGAGCAGCAACTGTATTACAAGCTGGTGACTGAGGCCTGTGTAGGGGTCTATGAGGCCAAGAGAGCAGAAGCTCTCCAGAGCATGGCCACAGACCCTGGCCTTGACCAGATGCTGCCCAGGTTCAGCACTTTCATCTCTGAGGGGGTAAGAGTGAATGTGGCACAGAATAACCTGGCCCTCCTTGTCTACCTTATGAGGATGGTGAAGGCTCTGCTGGGTAATCCCACTCTGCACCTGGAGAAATACATCCATGAGCTGCTGCCTGCTGTGATGACTTGTGTTGTGACCCGCCAGCTGTGCCTCAGACCACAGGAAGACAATCACTGGGCACTCAGGGATTTTGCAGCTGGCCTGGTAGCTCAGATCTGCAAACGTTTCACTACAACTAGCAACAACATCCAGTCCAGGATCACCAAGACCTTCACCAAGAGCTGGCTGGCTGAGAAGACTCCCTGGCCCACCCGCTATGGCTCTATTGCTGGCCTGGCAGAACTTGGACATGATGTCATTCAAACTCTGATCCTACCCAGGCTTCGGCAGGAAGGTGAGCAAATTCAGAGTGTCCTAGAAGGCCCAGTGCTGAGCAGAACTGACCACACTGAGGCTGGCCACGTGCGGAGCCTTCTTTTGAAACATTGTGCCCCAGTGCTAGCAAAGCTGAGGCCACCACCGGATCATCAGGATGATTTTAGGACAGACTTTGGTTCCTTGGGACCTCTTCTGTGCTCCCATGTGGTCAAGGCCCGGGCCCAGGCTGCTCTGCAAGCCCAGCAGGTGAAGAGGACCATACTGACCATCACACAGCCCAGGCCTACATTCTCACTCTCCCAGGACCCCCAGTCTGGCCCTGGAACCACTGGGCTGCTGAAGGCTCCTGGCTCCATTTCATTACCTGTTAAGACACTGCTGTGACCCAGGGTCACATCTCCCCCCAGCCTTCCTCAAGCAACTCTATTGCTTCAGCAACTTTATTACATTTTAGTTTGGGGTAAGGAGTAGGTGCCCTTACTCATCAGCTCTGTCCCACTCTACAGCCCCCTCCCCAAAATAAAACTCTTCAATTCACAACCCCCTTCTCTCCCCGGAAAACAACCCTCATTACTCAGTGAAAGAAGGCTTGAGTGGTCCAATTCTTTTGAAGCAGACCTGCCCTAGCAACATTCACATGGAAGAATATCAACCTTTGGAACTCAGTTTATGGTTTAAAAAGAGCTCCTGAAATCAATAGATTAATTTCTTACATGTGAAGACATAATGCAACCTGAATTGCTTTATGGGGGGTGGGGGTATAAAAGGGGCCTTGAAAAGTGGAACACCCTCAGATTCTGAGCCTAGCCAACCTCCACTGGCTTCTTCCCCTCTACCCTCAGTCCCTGTGATGAGCTCTCCTTGAGTCCTTAAGGAACAGGCTCTTGAACTCTGATTAAATTGTCTCATTTGATGACACATTTGCATGAGGCAATAAGCTTTACATTGTGGATGAGCCCAAGCTTCTGTTAGTTACTAGACTTCCCACCCCTGAGCCTATCAAAATATCAATCCAGCCTTGAACTGGCCTAGCCCACCATTGTCTGTAGTCTCCAGGTGGCCCCCCATGCTTAATCACTCATGGACCTCATTAACTCCTCCTGAAGACCCTCCACAAACTCTTCCTCTAGGCCATCCCTAGATTCCTCCTAAAATCTCCTGTATATAAGATCCCATCCTGTCTTCATGTGTGTGAGTACTAAAGCAAAGAAACAGTCACCAGGAACTGTCAAATGAAGCTCATGACCAGGTGTGGGAAGAATGTTACAGTCAAGTTTTATGTCTACCAATACACTCTAGATAACTTGACTACCAAAAGGGACAGGATAGGACCACTGGAAAAGAGACTTGATATCAATAGAGGTCACATGGTCACAAAAGCTGAGAGCTTCAAAAATGGAAAAGGTGAAAATTTTGCTTGGTGGCTACCAGTCCAAAACCATGGGACTGATCAAACGATTGAAGGATTTCTGGGACCAAATAGAGCCAACTCACTTGGAACTTCTTACTTCTGAGGAGCTAATGAAGCATGAGGATTCAGCAATTCCAAGGAGGTTGGAATGTGTAAAAGCAGATACACAGCAGCAGCTAGAAAGAGAAAAGGAACTGCATGGAGGATATGGAGATTTGCTGCTGGAGAAAAGAGACTTTAAAGTCAAAACACTGAAACATTCTTGGTGTTTTGTTTGAAAAAGACTTAGAGGCTAGTTTCCTTCCTCTGGTAGAATGAAGCTAATGTTTATGTTCCTCAAAACTTTTGCCTGCTTTCTGTGACTTTTCATGTGTAATTTGATTTAAATGGATTCCATCATCTGTATTCTTTATTTATAAACTCTGCCTCCACAAGGATTTTTAGAGGTTAATTTATTGAGAGAATCATAATTCATTTAGTAATATCTTGTTCACTGTTTTTTTATTTTGGCCTTTCAAAATAGTGATTTTTTTTTTTGTTTTTAAAGAGTTCTTAAATGTGTTGACTGTGAGTAAATTCTTGGATAAAAATGAACTGTAGAAAAATAAGATATATGACAGTTGTCTTCCCATAGCAATCAAAGCAGTTCCTGGGGCTTCTGTCGTTCCCATTGGAAGTGTCTTCAGCATGGAAAACACACATGAAGAATATCACTGGCCTCCAGATTGGATCCCAGGCCTGAAGAAGGATAGTCTTAATGCAGTCAAAGTGGAAACAAACTCCAGAAGAAAATTTTGGCAAAGTATTTGATGGAACCTACTGGTAACATAAATGGCCTGGGGTACAAACGACATGATTTTGGCTACAGAGGAGTATCCTCACAAGAGATGTCTGGTATTGGAGGCATCTGCTCTTTTGGTGAACTTCATGGGAAGTGATACAGTAGCAGGAATTTTTTTTAATTAAAAAATATTATGGGACAAAAGGTCCAGTGCCTGAATAGAACACCCCTGCCATAACAGCCTGGAGCAAAGACCATGAAAGAGCTGAACCAAGGTAAAGACCAGCATCATGCTAAGTATTTATGGGCCCACCCTTTCTTCCTTCAGTTTTGTAGAATAACATGATATTTCCAGGAATGAGCTTCCTGGGGAATAGGGGAAAAGTCAGATGTGCTACTGCAGTGTGGCCAGGGGAGAAACAAAAGGTTCTCTGCTGAGTTCCTTCTTGAAATGAAATTAATCACTGAATTTCAGCTCTGGTGAGTAAAACTTCCAGAGAGTTCTGGTTAGGATGGTTTTGAACAAAGTTATGGATGTCTGAACTAGAGGAAAGGATGGGGCAGAGGGAGGAAGAGGCTTTGAACTAATGCTTCCTGGGATGGAGAGCCAGCAGGAGTGGGCTGGGTGGGGTGGACCCCAGATATGAGGACTGGATTCCTGCTATCTGGGAAGTTGTGTTGAAATGGACAAATGAATTATAAGCCAATTATAATTTGATAGGAGTGTTTATTAACCAGCTGGTGACTGCCTCCCCAGTAGGGAAGACAGAATCGAGTCTCCTGAAAGGTACTACAAATAGTGTAATATGTTGCTAACAACAAAGTGTGGTTCCAAGGTGGGGGAGTGCCACTTATAGTAAAGTCTTGGATGCCTAAGAAAAACAGACTTGCATCTGGGCTAACAAGAAAAGACTTGTCTCTGGAGTGCTCCTAGAAACTCATATGAAAAGTTTCCTCACTATTATGGCCTATCAGGCGGTTTCCAGGGACCCTGGTAGGGGCCCCTTTTCTGGCAGGTTTAGGGGGCTTTGGTGTATCATTTCTGGTGGGCACTTCACTCCCCCCTTTCTCTTGTTCACAGTTGAAACTCGGACTCAGCTGAGTCCGAGGACATAGGTAGTGCGAAGGGCAAACAGCTTGACGGCTTGGATCCTTTTTCTAACATAGGTGGACAGGTAATTTATGAAACACGGAAAACAACAGGAACCTGGGGTCAAGCAGGGCACAGAGATCAAAGGAGAGGGTGGGCTGCCCATGAGTCACATTCTTTGCAATTAGAGTCCCATCAATTGTCTTAGTAAGAGTCCAAGAATACAAGGTGGGAGCATAGGAGTTGGGACTGGCCAAAGGCAGGAATGCCAGGAACAGGAACGTCAGGACAGTCTCTTATCTTCAGTTGTAAGTCACCGGCTGGCTCTGTTACCCACAGGTCTGGTGGGTCTGCAGGAGCTGTCACCTTGATGTGTGAGGGGTGGATCCAGGCTTTTCTTCCAGCCACCTTAACAGTGGAGTGGTCAGGTACACCACTCAGACTGCGTTCTG
The DNA here is from genome assembly GCF_028583685.1 of Petaurus breviceps papuanus. Classification (NCBI taxonomy): domain Eukaryota; kingdom Metazoa; phylum Chordata; class Mammalia; order Diprotodontia; family Petauridae; genus Petaurus; species Petaurus breviceps. Next base: position 22,943 of record NW_027185797.1, on the reverse strand, counting down.
GATGTCTTGGAGAGCTTGGAGGGACTTAAGAAGCAAATCATTAACAGTCATACATAACAGCATTCGTCACTGGTACAATAGAAGGTGGGGTACAGAACAGAATTTCAAAAAGGGAAATGAATTTTACACATATGTATTCAGTTACAAATATTAACACTTGTTTAAATAATGAATCAAAATAGCAAGTTCTCTTCTGCTTTACAACTTGTTACATCAATTTTGCAAGTGGAGGTTTTAGTGGGTCTCTTAAAATCATACTAGAGATTTTAAAAATTTCTTCTAAAAGTATTTTTCTTCTTCAAAACGGTTTCAAGATTTATAAATTCACTAAATTTATCACTAAACTTTTATAAAGAAAATTAAAGACTTTTAAATGATCTTAAGCAGTTTGCATAACTTTCTGTACATGTTCTAATTTTAGATGAAAAATAATATTAGATTTTCCAATAAGCTAACATGAAAGAGCTCATATCTTTTACTGATTACTTGCTCTGAGCATAGAGACCTGTTATAGAGGGAAAAAGCAGGGACATGTAACATTCCAAATGTGCCAGGAGAAAACATCCTTGGCTCTGTATAAATTCAGGTACAGTTACAGATATCCAACCAGGCAGCATCTGTTCCATCTCATAGCTAAATTCAAGAATAGGTGGGACACATTCCTTTTCAAAGGAACCTCATAGGTAAACTGAGCCAGGAGGGATCCCATCCCAGACAGAATGTAAGATTGTCCCTTCTGCCGTTACCAAATGTAGACTTTCACCTGACAGTACAAGATCACATTCCTCTGAATAGCTAGTGGCATTTTCTCTCAGACACTGATTTAATGCAGACAACTATACCCAAATTCAGATTAAAAATAAATTTGTTTTTTTTATAAAAAGGTTTTTGTAGATGTCACTCAACCCAAGTGATAGGTATTATTCTTATGAAGAGGCAGAGACACATAGTGGATGACAAGTTGGACTTGGTATCTGGAAGACAGAGTTCAAGTACAACGGCTGACTTTTTCTAGGTCGTCCTGGACAAAGCATTTCATTTCAGGCAAAACTCTCTGCACTTATCCACTAAATCAGGGGTGACTGATTTACTCCATTCTGAAGAAATCTTGGGTTTTGTTGCCTATTTCCCCGAATTATGTTTATCATAGCAAAGTGACTTTACTGAGTCTGGATAATTTTTTTTTAATTAGTTAATTTATTTACTTTTAGTTTACAACATTCCATTCCACACTCCCTTGAGTTACAAATTTTTTCCACCTGCCAAGTCAGTGTGCAATCAAATATTGGATTTACAAATACCTTCATATTAAACATTAGTTAAATTATAAAGGATTATAACCAACGGAATGAACAATGGGTAAGAGGAAACAAAACAAAACAAGAAAAAGAGTGAGAGCAAGTCGTTAGCTTCAATCTGCATTCAGACCCTGCAGCTCTTTCTCTGTATGTGGATGTCTCTTTCCATCATGAGTCTTTTGGAGCTGTCTTATAATCTTACATTGCTGAGAGGAGTCCAGTTTATCAAAGTTGGTCATCACACACACTTTGTGTCTGTAATTGTGTACAGATTTCTCCTGGTTCTGCTCTTCTCACTCACCACCAGTTCATATATGCCTCTCTAGGTAAATATGAAGTCCATCAGCTCCTCATTTCTTATAGCACAATAGTTTTCCATTACATTTATATACTACAACTTGTTCAGCCATTCCCCAAATGATGGGCATCCCCTTGATTTCCAATTCTTTGCTACCACAAAAAGAGCCACTATATAGATTTTTGTATTATATGGGTCCTCCTCCCACTTCTGATCTCTTTGGGATATAACCCTAGAAGTGGTATTGCTGGGTCAAAGAGTATGCACTTATTTATAGCCCTTTAGGCATACTTCCAAATTGCTCTTCAGAATGGTTGGATCAGTTCACAACTCCACCAACAAAGCATTAGTGTTCCAATTTTTCCACATTCTCTCCAGCATTTATCATTTTCCTCTTTTGTCATCTTAGCCAATCTGGCCTGTGAGATGTGGTACCTCAGAGTTGTTTTGATTTGCATTTCTCTAATCAATAGTGAATTAGAGCATTTTTCCATATGCTTATAGATATCTTTAATTTCTTCCTCTGAAAACTACCTGTTCATAACCTTTGACCATTTATCAATTGGTGAATGACTTGTATTCTTATAGATTTGACTCAAATCTTTGTATATTTTAGAAATGAGGCCTTCAGGGGCAGCTAGGTGGCCAAGTAAGTAGAGTACCAGCCCTGGAGTCAGGAGGACCTGGGTTTCGATCTGGCCTCAGACACTAAACACACAGACACAAAAAAGACTATCTGTGTGACCTTGGGCAAGTCACTTAACCCCAACTGCCCTCCAAAAAAAAAGGAAAAAAATAAAATTAAAAGAAATGAGGCCTTTATTAGAGATACAGTTTGTAAAAATTCTCAATTTCCCACTTGCCTCTTAATCTTGGTAACATTGGTTTTATTTGTACAGAAACTTTTCAATTTAATGTAATCAAAATTATCCATTTTGCATTTTATAACAATGTCTACCACTTGTGTCATCATAAAATCTTCCCTCCTTCATAAATCTGACAGATAATCTATTCCTTGTTCTCCCGGGTTGCTTTCAGCATCATCCTTTATATCTAGATTGTGCATCTATTTAGACTTGATTTTGGTATACAGTGTTCAATATTGCTCTATGCACAGTTTCTGCCATACTATATTCCAGTTTTCCCAGCAATTTTGTCAAACAGTGTGTTCTTATCCCAGAAACCGAGGTCTTTGGGTTTATCAAACAGGAGATTACTATCCTGAGCCTGGATAATTGAGGTAAAATGCAAAAATTAAATATATGTGTATAAAAATATGTGAAAAAGCAATAGATTATAGGCTTTTCTATTTTGTGTTTAGGCATTTGGAACCATACAGAAACTGACATTTCATCATATCCAGGCTTGGCTGATCTCTGTGTATTGTTCTCATTTTCATATGTCTGTACCCAAAGCAGGCCTGCTTCTAAACTTCCTAAGGGAAGGCTGGGATACACTTCCTTTATTATCTCTCAGTAAATGAATATCTGTCAAAAAGCAGTGAACTTCTGAAAAATGGGGACATTGACTTATCTACAAAGATTTAGACCTAGAAGGGACCTGTGGTTGTTTGGTTGTTTCAGTCCTGCTCAACTTTCCATGAACCCTTTGGGGTTTTCTTGGCAGAGATACTCGAGTGGTTTACCATTTCCTTCTCCAGTTCATTTTACAGATGAGAAAACTGAGGCAAATGGGGTTAAGTGACTTGCCTGGGGTCATGCAGCTATTTAAGGGTCTGAGGCCAGATTGGAACTAAGCAAGAACAATCTTCCTGACTCTAGCAATGAGCCACCCAGCTGTCCAGAAGGAACCTTAGAGACCAACTCTTAGAGGCTCTTCATTTCATGAATATCCTGTTAAGTTCAGATGAGAAATTTGGGGTCAGAATGGGATGTGCTTGACATTATACAACTAAAAAGTCATGGAGCAGGTGTTGCAAGCAAGGCCCCATGAGTCCAGACTCCTCTAATTGATCTTTGCTTTCCCTGAAAACTAGTGTGCAATTATAAGAAGGGATGGGGCACAGTGGGGAAGGCACAGGTGACACGGAACAGAGGATGTGGTTCCAATGATTAGCTGTTTGCCTCTGGGCAAAGCACCTTGCCTCTCTGGGCCTAGGTGGCCTCATCTGTAAAACGAGGCCACTGGAATGGATGATTTCTCAGACCTGTTCTGGCTCTATGAGTTTAACAAATATAAAATCCTCTCCATGACCTGCCCCACCTCTCCACTTCATACTCCCCACCACCACATACTGTGTGATCCAATGTCCCCCAGCTTCCTTGCTATTCCTTGAACAGGAGATTCCATCTTTCAACTCTGGGCTTTTTCACTGGTAGACCCCATGCCTAGAATGCCCCCCTTCTCATCCCCAACTCCAGGTTTCTCTGGCTTTTTTCAAGTCCCAGATAAGTGTCCACCTGCTATAAAAAGCCCTTCCCAATCCCTCTGAAATCACTTATTCCCAGTTTATTCTATATACATCTCTTTTGTACATGGTTGTTTGGATGTTCTCTATTCCAAATTCCATATTCTCTTTATATCTCAAGAGTTTAGCACAGTGCCTGGCAAATATAAGTGTTTAATAAGTGTTTATTGACTGAGGGTTTTCTACATGCCTGCTGGGTGGAATTAATGATGTAACAATTAGCCTTGAGAGCAAAAATCTAGATTTAATCTAAATTTAAGAATTCCCTTAATAAAAATTCACTGTTCTCCTTTTTCTCTGAACCTTTGCAAGACTTTGGTCCTTAGTTGTAAAGTATGTGTTCTCTATGAGTCAACAATTTTGTTCTCATGCCTTCTATGTACCAAGAATACTGTTAGGGGCAGCTAGGTGGCCAAGAGAATAGAGCACCAGCCCTAGAGGCAGGAGGACCTGAGTTCAAATTTGACCTCAGACACTTATCTTGGAAAAGTTGCATATATGATAACATTAAAAGGTGCGGCAGAGTTGAAAGGGAGGATAGAACACGGACTTCCAGGGAGAGAACTAAAAATGTCCAGAAATATTAAGCACTTGCCACGTCCCAGCTCCTTAGCTACCCAGTCCCCCAGGATTCTCCATTGCATGGGATTGTAGGTTGAGAACTGGAAGGAAAGCCTGGAGGCCCCCAAGCCCAGCCATTCCATTTTACAGAGGGAGGACAGCAAGACCCAGGGAAACGAGCCGATGTGCAGGGCTTGTTATCCTTGTTACACTGCTTCTGAGAGTCTGGGTTAGCACTGGAAGTGTTCTTCCTGACTCAGGGCCTGGGTGCTACCATCTACAGCCAAGCAGGTGCTAATCCTCTTTGGCAGGAGGAATCTTAGCCTAGAGTCCCTCATTACCCATGAAATAAGAAATTAGGTCTTTCCCCAATAGCGTGAGAGGCGGCATATACAAAGATGAACAATGACATGGTCCCTGCCTTCAGGCATGTGTAGTCTGGGGGGGGTGGGGGGAAGGGCAGGGGAGGAGGGATGATAGGACATGCACAGAGATAAGGGAAACCGAAAGGAAGGTGTGAGGAGGGCAAAGGAGAGAACCACAAGGCTCCAGGACAGTCTGAGGCAGAGAATCCCAATGGCGTGGCCAAGCTCTGGTGCATTCTGGGGCTTTCCACCATTTGAGCTGGGATCCCCAGCTCCCCAGCTCTGCCTTCTTTTTATTTCATCCACTGCTGAAACCCACCTAGTTCTGATGGGGGACGGGATCCCAAGAGGTTCAGCAGGAATTCTGATCTTATCTAAGACCAGAAAACCTGCAATATTGTCTGGAAAGAATTCAAGGTCTCAGGCTTAATTGGAGTGAGAGTTGTAGAAGTTTATTGTTATGCTTCCATGAGAAGTGGGCAAGAGTCCTTTAGGGGACCTGCAAGTGAGAGGGGTACATGCTTTTATCTTTAAAGGGTAGGGCTGCCATTGTCAGGGCTGACCAGACGGGAGGGGCCTCAGTGCATAGACCAAGGTCAGAGCTGACCAAGAGGAGAATGTGAATAGATAGTTTAGATAAGATTTGGGCCAAGTTGAAGGAGACAAAAGGCAAGGATAAAGGAGGGTGTGTGCCAGGCCTGGGAAGAAATGAAGAGATTAAGTAAGAACAAAAGGGGTCACAGGGTGTTGCCTAGGTGGAGTGTGGGATAGGGAGAAGGGGCAGATCTCAAGGGTGGGAAAGGACAAATTGCAGTTACAATTGAACAGACTGCTTTTACAAGTTGGTTTCACAAATTGATCTAGACCCCAGGTACCCCATCAGTTCTAAGCCTTAAAAGACCCAGTTCTCTGTGCTGGGGCTTTGGGAACTCAGGTGAAACTTAAAAAAACCAAACAAACCTGGGGGTGGGGAATTGCTGGGGGTGGGTGGGGGAAGGGTGGCCCAGCTGGAGATAATTGGGTTTTGATGGGTGGCCTGGAAATAAAAAGAGGCCAGGGAGGGGGGCAGCCTGGGAGCTGTGTGTGTATTCTGAGGGCTGGAGGGAAGCGGGGAGGTTGAAGTGGACAAGCTGGTGTTACTACTCTGAGATTCCGGGGGGTTTGGTGGTAGAAAGGAACACAAAGGACAATTAGAACACCCAGGGCACGATGTCCAGGGCTGGCGTTTGGCTGAAGACTCCTCAGACCTTAAGGGAGCTCCCTGAGGCTGGGCTTCTGGGCCGGGCCCCTCCTCTTCTTGCCCCTGTCCTGCACTGCCCCCTGCCCCAGGGCGGGAGTGACCTCCTGGCAGGCTCTGGAGGGTCTCCCTCTTTAAATGCTGTCCCTGAATCCCTCGGGAAGATGCCGGGGCTGGGCAGAGCCCGCGCCCGGCCCCAGAGGCGGCTCCTTCTGCCTTCTCCTGGGCTGCCTATAGCTGCGGCTCCTGGTTCTCAGGGCGATTTGCTTTCCCCGCTTTCCTTCTAGGTCTGGGGCCTGGGCAGAGACTCTGCCCTTTTGTGCAGCTCTCTCCTGGGTGGGGCTGAGTGGGGGAGGGGGCGTCTCTGCAGCTCCGTCTGTCCCCTCCCCCTCTTCCAATGATGTAACTCTCCTGATTCTTCTTAATTCCTGATCTAGAGACTAAACCGAAAACTACTATGCCTGTGGCACATGCAAGTCTTTCCTCTAGTAACCTTCACTTCTTGTGGGTGTTCTCATATTTTCTATAAAAAAAAGGGGCAGGGCCCTGCCCCCAGCCACAACAGACCTCCAAGTGCATCCTGTCCTGGATCTCCAGGGTCACATGGTCCTTGAATGTATCATCCAGCCTAGGGGAAAAAAATAGACTGGAATAAGACTGGGAAGGGCTTTAAATACCAAACAGAGGATGTTTCTATCTGATTACAGAGCCAAGAGGGAACCAATGAAATCTATTGAGTTGGGGAATAGGGCATGCTAAGGCCAGATTATTCAGTTTAAATAGCACAAACAATTTCATTCCTGACAATCTCCCAGAAAAGCAGTTTGTTCTGAGACATTTATAAGTTAAAAAAAAAAAAAAGAAATATTTTAGGTTTGGATTAAACGAGAATGTTGATATGTGCTCTGTCATCCAACATAGCTGGTTTTTAGGACTTCTAACAGAATAGATGCTTTGCGGGGTTTGCAGAGTACAGTGGAGGGATTGATTATGCCTTGGGTCTATTGCCTTGAAGTCATTAAAGTGGAGGGGAGGCACCCTTCTGTAATGGAGACCTACCAAGTCTGATGAAGTACTTGGTATTGGTGTAGCACTGACTAATGTAGAAGCCAGGTTAGTTCAAAGGGATAGTGAGAATCTGGAGCAATGCTGATGCCTGTACTGAGTTGGGCTTCAGCTATGCAGCTGAGCACGCAGATACATTAGACACATGCATGGTCCCTGCTGTCAGGTGAAAGTTGGCTTTTGAGTTTGTGCTCATTAAAGTTTCTCCATGTTCAATAATTTTCTGGATATACACATATAATTCTTTCTTCACACTTCCCCATCTTTCTTATAAGAAACTTAGTCTCTGGAAAACATTTTTGCCTTTTGTCCTAAAACTAAACATCAGTCTTTCACTTGTCATAAAGTGTTCTTATTTCAGATTCTCCAAAGAAAAGCAGATGAGTATCAGATATTAGAACCTTCCTGAAGGTTGTTCCCAATGCTGACAGTTTACCTAGAATGGACATTTCATCCCTTTCCTAGTAACCTTTTGAGTTGCTGCTATGACTTGGAGTGTGAGCTTTACCCCTTACCAAGGGGAGAAGCCTAAGAGCTTCAGTCTTTTGATTTTTTTCTTCAGAACAACACTCCCTTATTTTGGGTTATTGCGGTGGCTTAAGGTTCTCTTCCCCACTTTCTTCACTCTTAGCAACAGGCTTATTCCAGACCAGCTGTTGGCTTAAAATTGGGAAGCCCTGAGTTCAAATCCTGCCTTAAACACTCACTGTCTGTGTGACCCTGGACTAATCACCTAACTGCTCTCATCCTCAGTTTTAGGTTTTATGTTAGTTGACTTGACAGGGTTGGATGTACTCAAATACTCAAGTAATGAATGCTAGTCCTTGTTTCAGCTGCTGGGCCTGCTAGTTTAGTCTCTTTCTCTTGTGAAAGATATTCTAACATCTTCAAGAATGCTTCTTAGATCCCATCAAATGGACCTAATGGTGGACTGCCCTCATTGATGTGCACAAACATTCAAGGCTGATTGACTAAGAAACCAGTTTACAATGACTGGCTTTTAAAGAGTGGTGGTCATGACCTTCCAGCTCTATCTTCTGGACATAGAGACAAGATGCCAGGTCAGTCCTGAATTGGCCACACCACACACTGGGTCAACTACTGTGCAGCCAAGCTGGTAGCTTCCAGCTAATGGAAAGGCAGCACCTCAGCTGAGTCTCTTCTCTTGCTTTATCTGGTCTGTACCTTTTCACAAATAGACAAGCTTAGGGACTTAATGCTACTGCCCCTGCCCGCACCTCCAATCACAAATGGAAGGTCTGTTCTTTTGAGTATCAGGCACTGTGAGTGCCCATGGTGTTGCTTTGCCATTCAGATTGGCTGTGGCATTAACCTGCCTTTCCCAAGCTGATTTTGGATTTTTTTCTGGGTCGTAAGCTGATACTTTTCTCAGGGATGAACACTAAGAGCCATGATGAAAAAAGCCAGAGAAGATCCTAAGCTTTCTGCAGCAAGGCCCTAAATGGTAGTTTCCTTGTGTCCCTTCCACCAATATGTAGGTTGGTGTCATTTAGCTTGATCTGGGGAACTTGCTCCATAGGAATGCCAACATTTGCCCACTTGGGTTTTTCAGGTTTGATTCTAGCTTGTCCATTAGGTCCTTGTTGCAGGAGTTCTCACGCATGTGATACAAAATGGCACAATTCCTGGGGCACTGATACCATCCTTTCAATCTCCTAAACTAGGACATCCAAGTTTGGGAAATATTATTAAGAGGAGGTTTGTGATACCTGTGCTATAGAGACTTAGAAAAACAAGGGGTCTTGTAGAGTGAAGGAACTGGAGACAGTTAAATCTCCTTGGGACCAAGAAGGCAGGGTCAGTTTCTACTGGCAAGGAAGACATAGCATCTTTATACCTTTTGAGAGTCATGAATTGTGTACTATGGGACCAACATGCATACTCCTTTTTGCATTGAACCTTTTGCAGGGCCCCAATATGCTTCTGATATTGATCTAGTCCTAGTCTAAAATTTATTTGGGGGTAAACTTGGTAGCATAATGAGGTCACTATTGTTTCCAATGTTTAGGATCACAGAAAATACAAAACTCAAGCTAAAAAATAAAAGACCTACCAGGTCTTTATCTGATGCAGCTTTTAGGTGGTTGGTGGATATAGGCTTTTCTTCTTAGGAGTTGCAGCAGCCATTTGTGACTAGAGATACCATTAAAAGAGTCTTGTCCTAGGTAACTTCAAATACTCAAATGATCTTAATTCAGAAGTTCCCTCTAACAATGCAGATCATACACCCTTCATATCTGCCCATCCTCATCACTCAAGGGGCAAAGAGATGGTATTGGGTGTAGCCTTCATCAACCTTTCTAGATATCATAATAGTACTAGTGAAATACTCCAGCTGTTAATCTGCCTGCCATTCTTTGCTCTTACCCTGTGACCAGCCCATCTTCTCATGCCATTCATTATATGAGAGCATCATTTTCTCTAGTTCCCCATTGACTGTATATAGCCTTTTCATAGCCACTATGAGCCTTTCCATTACCCTCTGGGCATCAGTTCTCCAGAGATCATTGTATTCCCTGTCCTTCTGTCTTACACTAACATGGGCAGAAGGGTAGCATTTTGGTTTTAACAAAAGAACCTCTGTTTTGTGGGAAGCTTGGGATTCAACTTGTCCATCTGTATAGTGCTAGGTCACATCTGGATGGATGTTATATAGGTTAGCCATTCAATTGTAAGTTTGAATGTAATTCAGGATGTAACTTTGCAGGGGTCAGCTTAGATGAGAAGTGGCCTTGGAGGCTTCCTCAGACTCTTAAGAAAAGATGGCTTTGTTTGTGATGAGATCATCAGTTTCTGATTTGCATTTACTTAGACCCACTCACTTGCTTTTTTGTTGGCAGACTCTAAGCAGTGCTGGACTCCATAGCCTTGATGGCCTTAACCTCTGACACTGAGAATTTCCAGATTTTTCAGTAGCCTTGTCATGGTGTGGGAGAACTCCAGTATGAAGTCACAGGAACTTGGGTAGATAGCTCTCAGCTGGGGATGATAAATAAGCCCTTGGGAAAGATGGGGAAACAGGGGAATGGTAATAGTCTGCTGCCTACCTCTAGGCTGACCAAGTCTGTGGAAGGTGGTATGTAAGTAATGCTGAGTAGGCTATTCAGAGCAAATTAAGATGTCTGCATCCTTCATTACACAACTATTGGACTGAAACTTATTATCTCATCTAACCCTCTAGTCCCATCACAAACTTCATGACAGTATTTGTTCTAGGCAAATCTAGAAGGCTCTCTCCTGCACCCTTCTTTCCTGACCTCCCCTCCTTCCCCCCAGATTGTCAGACAGCTGCAGACCTAATTTTATAAAGACAGCTTGTCCTGGTTGACCCAAGAGATAGGGCTTTTAAAGGCAGAGTACTCAAGCTACTGGAATTTTTACTGATTTCTATGAACCTCTTGAACAGCCTGGGTTCTAGTCCTGTTGACTGACTGGTGTAAAGCCACTCTTGCCTCTGATTTCATGCTTGTTTAAACTCTGGCTTTATGGAAAACCAGAGCACTGGGTCTAATAAAGTGACCCAGTAACTTGCAAACCAAGTCTATGTAGCTTAGACCAGGCATTCTCCCTATTGCTCCCAGTGCAGACAAATGTCCCCTTTGTGAAGGCACCAGGACTCACGCTACCACACAGTCCTTTTTGCTTTGCCATTTTAGGTACATCATGGGAATGGTGGCCTTCTGCTTTGCCCAAACATTGCTTGGCTCTTGCAGGCAAAAGCTGTATCTCAGCTAGGGCTCCAAGTTGCCAATTTCTCCTTCTTTTCCTTCTTCCCTCCCCTGTACACACTCATGCATTCTTCTTGACCTGTGACCACTCCTGATCATGATCTACACCAACCCCTGTACAAGCTTAGAGCTTAGCAATTCAGCTTAATAAACCCTGGCTGAGTATATATGGGCTTCTCAGCTAGGCTTGGCACACAAATGAGCATTTCTGTCCTTGGAATTTACATTTTACTGTGGGGGTGGGAAAACCTGTCTAATACAAAGAAGTAAACACAAAGCCATCTTAACTGAGTACTTCAGGCTTCCATGTACAAAGGAAATAGTCCTCATGTTGTGTTTTAGAATCAGATCCTTTAAAATCTAATTCAGTTACAAACAGTTGGCAGAGAATATAGTCCAGCTTATATTAACTGGGAGGTAGACAGAATCTTGTAGCTAATATATGTGTGTGTGTGTGTGTGTGTGTGTGTGTGTGTGTGTGTGTGTATATACACACACACATACACACACACATGCAAATGAAGGAGTCATTCTGGGTTAGCCCCTTCCTGTGTGAGAAGAAAATCTGTTGTCTGGGGGTTTCCCTGGATATGCAAGTAAATATCTAGAATGTTGCATGTTCCCTCCAGCTGCCTTGCTGTCCACCTTCAAGGACCAATGGCTTGTGCTGTTAATGACTGAAACAGAATAAATGCTCTGTAAAACAAGACTCAGTCAGAACATGTCACCATTCTAGGAACTCAGCCCTAGAAAACTCTGCTCCTTGGGAATGGCTCATCAGCTTTCTTATGTTTCTTACTCTTGCTGTTCTCTGGACCAGAACACCACTTTACCCCTCTCAGAAGCTATTCAGAGAGGGAGTAGATGCCCAAGAGGGGCTGTCTGCCATCTCAGTTTGCCACCCAAAGTAGCCAGCAGGGACACAGAAAGGAGAAAGAAGACCCCTGAAGAGCCTGTCCCAACCCTGCCTGGCTCCTCTGGCCCTAACTGCTTCTCCTCTTTGACATCACCTAGGTTATCACTCTCCAAACTGGACATACCTGTGGCTGTATGGGATAGTCTGGGGAGTGGTTCAAGTTATGGGCATTAAACTGAGTCTTTAAAGGAAGATAAGAATGTGAGAGATGAAGCTTGAGGGAGAGTACACTCCAGGTATAATGGCTCATCTAGGCAAATACATGGAGGAAGGAAACAAACCCCAATTTTGGGGTGGAGCAGATGGGGAGGGAGCAGCAAGTGGTTCAGCTTTTCTGGTACAGTGTGTGGAGGGACATAATAGAAGTTGGGGGGGGGGGAGAAGCAGTAATCAGGCATTTAAATACCTAGCTGTATAGGTTCTGTGAGTTTAGGGGTGAAAAGGAAGTAACTTAGTTTTAATCTATCCTTAATAACTAGTTAAATGAGCAGTTCTATGTAGGAAAGTATAATGGGGAAAAAAGCTTGTACATGAAATCACTATTCTGTTATGAGCTGTTTATTCTTTTAAAGAATAGTCTCAACTTACAAAACTATACCATGTGTATGACTATTGACCCTAATTCTCTTACCTTTGATAACCTTATTGCTAGTCTTCCTTTCTTCCCATTCCATTTTTATTGACAGGTAAGGGAAAAACCACACCCTGGTAATGAAAGTTTTCTCAAGTGAAAAAATTTTTCATGTTGGTCATATCAAAAAACTTGTTTTTTCTTTTTCTATCCATAATCTATCACCTTTTCTGTCAAGAGGTAGATAATATACTTTGTCTTCTGAAATTGTGGTTGGTCATTGTGTTGATCAGAGTTCTTAAGTATTTCAAAGTTGATTTTCTTCATGTATAAGCTTCCCTCTGCATTTGTTGATGGAAATCTTCACAGGTTTCTCTGAAATTTCCCCTTTTTGTTTTTAACAGAATATTGTGGCCCTTCAATATATATTCACATACCACAAGAGCTTGTTCAATCATTCCTCAATTAATGGGCACCCCATGTTCCCCATTTCTTTCTGATCTCTTTGGAATATAATCAGAGGCATTGATAGCAAGTATTTTAGCAACTGGCTCTCTAGAAAGAAAAATGTACAGATTACTTAGGTTATATCTGGGTTCTTAACTTTTTCTCCATGACTTTGTCTGGACAACAAAACAATAAACCAAACTCTGGTTTGTAGCATTTTGACTTCTGAAACAAACTCACACTGAAAATGTAACGATTGTCTTCTTGTGAGCTGGCACATTTCTGTGTATGGCACTAATAGTGGTACTATTGGGTCAAAAAGGTCTTCTATTAGACCAAAAACTTTTGCGTAAGTGTCCATGCTCAAAGATTATTTTGACAGTAGTTCTGAAAATGCCTTGGGGAGGGGAGAGAGAAGGAAGCAGGAGACTCTGGTCCAGGCCCTCATTTCTCTAACAAAGTGATGGCTATAGAGTAGCAAAGCCTCCACTCATCAGATCTTCTATTGACAATTGCTAACGTGGGCACAAGTTAGTGAACTTGTCTGATTTGGAGAAAATTTTCTCAATAGAAGTAGAAATTATTGGAGGAAAAGTGGGGATGAGTTTAATTGAGGAGATGGTCATTGTATATATAAATGAGAGGACAAAGTAGAGAAGTCCAACCAAACGTGGTAGCAGTGTGTTGTATTGTCATTCAAAAGAGGAATGCAAGTGACTACATAGATTTGGTAATACCAAGTGGTTGAATCCTTGGGAACTAGTTAATTTGTAAGGGAAGAGAATGTAAAATATAAAACATCAGAAGGTTACTTTGAGAGTCTGGAAAGGAATGGTTCAGTAGGAGAAATGGGAAAGATGGAAGAAACATAGTCCAAACCTCTTAGAGGTGAAACTGAGACCAAGGGATGAAAGTTACTGGCATACATAGAAATGGCAGGATTGGAAGAGCATCACAAGGCAAATGAGAATAAAATAAATAGGAGAAGGGGACATACCCCCAGAGGGCAAGAGTTGATAAAGATCAATGTTAGCTTTAGGGCAGTTATATTGCCCTAAATTATGTTGATACAGGGCACTGTCATAGTCCAACCCACTTCTGTATATAATCATTGCCTGTAGCACATGTTAAGCCCTTATGCTCCAGAAGACCTCCTTTTCCTTCCTTGCAAGTATTTCCCTCGCTCTGAAATAAATTCTGCTGCTACTTTGTTTCCTATCATTTCTGCCTCTGGCCATTCTCAGATTAGAGCCTGATCCAGTCCGGACTGAATTAAATTCTGTTGACAGGCATTAATGTTGACTTATCAAAAGGACAGAGATGGGGGAGGGTAGGAGCTGAGCCAGATGCCAGGAGGTAAAGGTCTGCTGAACCCAGGAATCTGAGTCTGTTCAGTCCTACAGGCCCCTTTTATATACCTTCCCCTCAACAGCTGGAGTCATGTGAATCTCATCAGGATTCACACCTCAGGAGGCCCTTTGACATTTCTTGATGGGCATGAAGAAGCACTGACTCAGAAGGCTGGTAGGACCTGGGTTGCTAAGACACCAAGAAGCATTACTTGACCTAGGTGATTTTTCTGCTAATTTTAGGCCGCACTCTAAGAAATCCAATTACTACTTCAACACTCATCTGTTGGCCTTTCAAGAAGTAAGGTGAGCATCTCTAGACAAAAACTTCATGGGCTACAGTCTGGTTCAGAAGGGGTGCAACAAATTTTGAAGCATTAGACACAGAGGCTGATTTCTTTGGTAACCTTTTCAAAAATTGAGAAGTAGCCTCTTTATATCAGTTGCCCAATGTTGGGGGGAACTTGGAGTTGATAATTGACCAGTTTTATGCAGGTGGCAAAGATTAGAGATGCATTTTGTACTTGTAAAAGAGACAGCAATCCCCTTCCCCTAGCTATATGTTCTTGAAGGATTATGAAAAATCCAGTTGGAGCATTTTCTATGATTTGTACTTTTCCTTTCAACTATTTCTCAACAAAGCCTAGGCATGTTCCAGGGATGCCCTTCATCCAGATCAGTTAATTGTATAAAGTCACTCTACTAGATCAGACACTTGTCAGTCATCTTCTTCCACAACATAATGTATGAGTACTCATCAGTTTCCAGACATCTTTATACTTGACCCTGGGGTTTTGAGGTTTCAATCTATGTGTAAGGGATTCAACTTAGAATAATCTACCATATGGCCTAAACAGTTACCAAAAATCCCTCCAATAAAATGGAATGTATCAACTACCTTCAGGATTAAGGGCATCAATGAAAATATTCTCAATTCTAAAGCAACATGTTGGGAGCCAAAGAGGCCTGAGCCAGGACTTCAGATAATTACCTTGATATCAGTGGACCCAAATATCAATGACCTCTTTGAGAAGTGACTTTCCTCAAGTTAGCTCCTGAGTTCTTTTGATATGGGTTGTACTTACAAGGATGTTGCTTGAGTTCTGACACCAACAGGCTCTGCCCTACGATTTTAGTTGTTCAAAACCAAAATATTTGACTTCTTAGGTTGTCAGTTCCTATGCAGATGTCCTTGATGATGCAGCTTTGGCTTTAGGCCTTGAAGCCAGCTCTCAAGCATCCTTTGTAAATGTGACTGCATATGAAAGGAGTTAGCTGACTTTTCCTGAGACTTTCTGGCACCTAGAGAACAAAAGCCTTACTGCCATGCTACTTCCAGGGTATGACAGACTAAGATAATAAGAATATTTGAGATACCTTCCTTTGTCTCATTGCTCTATAAAAACCTTGTCCTGAGAATCAATAAATGGAGTTCATCATTCTTCCTTGAACTACCCACGTGGCCTGGTGACTTCTTATTCACTCCTCCGAATCATGCTAAGTGCTGCACACTGAGCAGCCCATGGCAGCAACAGATCATGTGAAATGTGTTTATAACCAGGCATTTGGCATTCTGTAGAAATTAGGTGCAATAGATCCAACACTGAGCTTTCATATAGCCCTCTGATCTTTGCAAAGCTACATAGGCGATCTCCTATGATCCTCACAACAACCCTATGTGTGTGAGGTCAGTGCTCTTATCCCCATTTTACAGATATCTCAAATTAACCAATTTTCATGTGCCATGTGACAAGTCCTCAAAGAAAATAGGTAAAACTAGGACATAAGGAACAGGGAAAAAAATCCATAATGATGCTAGCCTCAATACAAAGCATTATAAAGCAACGACTCTGGTTTACCAAGAATGCAGCAACATTCTTTCAATCCTCTTTACTCTCACTCTGTATAATACATTTAGCAAAGAAAGTTACAAAAATAGCTCACTTTGGAAAAAAAAAAAAATCTCCATCAGGAAGATCTTTGACCAAGATTTTCTCTAACCAACTTTTCCCTAATTAGTGAACTCTAGTCTCCTGTCCCAGGGATATTACTTGTCAGGTTATGGAGGTTCACATTTCAGGCCAGGTGGTTAGTGGCATCCAGTGTCTACTTCTGGATTTTCAACAATCAAATAGCATCTATCCCTTTGCCTGCTCCAACTGAACAATCTCTTGGGGTTTTAAGACCAGGCTATACATGCCTCAGCTGGAGACTGTTAAATGGCTCATAAAAATTACAGGTGTCTCCCTAGAAATGGAAGGGACCCTGAAGATGTTCACCCAATGTCTGTTACTCATCCACCAGAACCAATTTAGATCCTGAAGTTTATCAAAGAAATTATACAGACCCCAAAATAGTGGAGTTTGGAAGTGTGAGACATTTATATTAAAAAATAGTGTATGGAGCAATCTTTTCCTGTTCTAAGAACTTTTTATATCTGTCCTGTACAACTTTTTAAAAGCAGGTTTTGAAACAATTGAAATTTGAATTGAAAATTTGAAACAATTGCTCACAACTTGCCAATGTTTAGTACTCATTTTTTTTAAGTTACTTTCCCCCAATTATGCATTTCCCTCTCACGTCTTCCCTGAAAACACACCAAAAAAATTTTTCTTGACTATGTTCATTTGTTACAAATTTTCACATTAGTCATGTCCCAAAGTATCTCTTCCTACAAATTAATCCATTACCTGTGTGTCAATACCTGGTAAGACTTCATTGGTCCCTCTGATCATGGTTGAGCATTGTGTTTAATAGTTCTTAATGATTTCAGAATTGCTCTTTGCAATGTTGATGTTATTAACTTCTGCTTCAATTCACGTGTCTTCCCAGGTTTCTCAATTTCTTGTAGCACAATAGTATTCCACCATAATCACATATCATGATTTGTTCAGCCATTCTCCAACTAATGGCCACCCCTTCATTTCCAATTCTTTACCAGTACAAAGAGATCTGTGCAAGTTTTTTTTTTTTTTACATGTTTTTATTCTTTGATTTTTGTTATATAGTAGCATTATTGCTGGGTCAAAGAGAATGCACAACTGAGTACTTTTGGGCATCCTTCCAAATTGCTTTTCTAGAATGGCTAGACCAATACACAGCTCTACCAACAATACCCCACCATGATCATTTTCCCATATTCCTTTTGTATTGACTTTGCTAATAATATGCTAGGTGTGAGGTGGAAGCTCAGAATTGGTCTGGCCACTTCTGGAAAAGAAGAGATTGATTTACTCCCACTGTATTCTAGAAAGAAATGTAGTAGTAAAGTCATACAACCTGAGGCTTCTCTGTAACTAAGACAGTACAGAACTCTGAGGAGAGAGAAACAAATTTATTTTTTTAATCGAAGAAAAGGAAAGTCGAGATACACCTGCCTGCCCTTGACTGGAGATTCTACCCTGACTTGCTTAGATTTGTGCCCTGCCCCTCCTTCCCTACTCTAGGCTTCTCAGAAGCAAGCTCATTGACTAACCCCAAGTAAGCCAAGAGTGCTTCCAGTGATTGGCAATGGCTCCCAAACCTTCCATTTGGAAGCTATTGGCCATAGAATCACAGATCTTAAAGATGATCTGGATCAGCTTCTGAAGGACTTCCTCTTCCCCTCTTGTGATGAGACCACCACTGGAGGAAGTCACACAACCATGAACCACCATTTCCACTCTATTCATTCTCCCTAGTCACATGTGGACACTCAGTGATACAGAACAACCCTTTTCTTCTTTTGATTCAATTTGTGCTGCTCTGCCCACTCATGAGGTTCTGGCCAATGGGCCTAAGGTGAGACTACCAGAAACAAACCAGATGGGGCAGCAGGAATTAGTTTTATTCCAACAAGAGGTATACATAGTGAACTTACTGATTTTTAGTCATTATTTTTATCTTCTGTGTAGCTATATAGAAAAAGAAAAACAGAATGTCTGCCCATCCTGAGCACAACCTTCCCATAGTCATAGTACCAGTATGAAACTCCCCACCCCCTTTCTGCTTGATTTCTACCCATTTTCTTCATTGGTCATTCCTACCTTTCCTTGGCATTAATAGGGGTAGAGGACACAGATTTTTCTTATAAATTGGCTCCTTCATTGCGCTATAATTCATTTGCCAGCAAGATTGGATCACATTGGGCACTACAAAAGATTGGTTTTGGGTCCAATTCTTCAAGGATCCAAAAAGCTTGTAATTTCAGGGAGAGTCAGGAGATGCTCCAGGGTCTGGCTACTCAAATAGCTCATCTGCTGCTGGGCCCCTGCCTACCCCAGCACCCTTGTTTTGACTGAGTCAGCAATACCTTCCTGTCAGTAGCCTGGATATGCAGTTCTGGGACTAAGAGGGAGAGTCTCTCAAGCCCATTCCAATCCATGAGCAAGTATAAAGAAAGGGTCATCTTTCCTATAGAACTCATTGTTCCAAATCAATTCTTTTACCCTTTTGATTATATTTCCTCACACCTTATTGAGAAGACAGAGTTCAGGCCAGACAGCCTATCTTCTACTCCCCACCTCAAAATTTCTATCCATATCTTGATTCATCTTAACCTTGAAGAGAAATGCCCCATCTGGGGCAGAAGGAGAATTCCTCTGCTTGTTCTCTGATCCCATCCTTCCCCCTCCCTTAGCTTCCTTCCACAATAATTCCCTCCATTGGCTCCTTAGATGCCCAATGTCACCCCTAATGTGGCCAGGTCACCCCTAATATTTATTGTTAAAAAAAGATTTTTGCCCTTTCTCAGTTTATATCCTTTTTTCATGGTTAATCTCCTGGAAAGTAAGCTGTTCTCTCTATTTGATATCCCATTACTTTCTGAAAAAAAATTTGACAATTCCTAATGACCACACCTATACATAAAACCTTTGTTTTCCCTCAATGTAGTTAAACATTACTCAGTGAACATGTTGAACATGTCTGATTTCATTCAAATCTCATTCCTATATAGGCCACTGCCAAGAAAGAAAGAATGTACTTTCTTTAAAATCACTTTTTAAAAACAAAAAAACCAAAACTACTTTAAAATCACTCAGTACAAGTCCTCTGAAGTCAAGACATGAAGTTCTTTCTAGACCATGTATTTTTCTTCCACTATTTCAATGTAAAACTCCTTGAGTGACCCCCTCCCCCCATGGTTGTTTTGTATTCCTGTGGTTTTGACCACAGTTAGAAACAATTAACAAAATTACTTTATACAGTTTCTTAATTTTCCCTCCCCCCCCCCAATTATTCCCTTTGGAATTGGTCACTTGTCCCTCCAGATAAATTTTATTATGTTGTTCAATACTATATATTAAGTCCTTAGTCTGATATGTTGCTAGATCAATAAAAGTGACAGTGCCTGTATTTATAACCAATATGGTGTCACCATGAAGAATGAATTTCACCCTAATGATTTATCTCTGTCTGTAGGGGATTAAAAAAAAAAAGAGTTGTATTCCAAGTCCTTCGTGCATTGTGGCTTGTTTTATGTGCTACTCAATGTTTTCAGTGTTACCTCTGGCATTCTTCATGAATATTCATTCCCATTCCCCTATTTGAAGTTTGGCTTCTTGACTTCACCATCTTACTAGAATTGCTCTACTAGGTGTTGGACACTGTGCCCAGAATTGTGGTGTGCCTAGAATATCCCCCTGACACTCTTGTCTTTTAAAATATTCTCTAGAGATTCCTTTTAGAGGTTCTATTCTATTCTCTTCACAGAAGCCACCACACCCATCTTTTCTACTGCCCCCTTTTCCAGGATCTGTGCTAGCATTGAAAGTATAAGATAAGGCAGCCAAGTTGTGCTGAGAATATTTTATTTAGAGATTTTTTTTTCTCATGCCCTTAAGAAAAAGTGGAGGTGATGATCATATTTAGTAGTCTTTAGGCAATGCTTTCTGTGACTCTATTTCAAAACACTTATCCTACGATTTCTCCACTAGCTAATTGATCCTTCATTACCTTCCAGGCCTTGTAAGTTAGGGGGGATCTTAGTGTATGGTGAATGTTGGATACCAACTTCACCACCCTGCTCTATGTAACCTTGGTCAGAATGACAGCTTTGTCCACAAGAATTTAGCATGCTGAATCTGTTCTAGGCAATTCAGGCATAGAAACATTGACAGATGCCACTCATTTAGCTGAGATTTTCCTAATGGCCTTCAGTGATTAATGTCTTCTTGTGAGGACAACAGCTCTAGAGACTTCTTCCCAGGACAGCTGCTATTCTCTAAACCATCATAGGATCTATGTTCTTAGGTTAACATTTATCTTAATAAATTAATGTCGTTTTCCAATGAAGTCAGCTGCTGGGCTCCTTTGGGGGAAAGGGAATAGCATCTTTATACTTAAGCTTACATGGAGTTCCATGGAGAACAAATTCCCCAATTCCAAAGGAATTCTGTTGTTGGGTTTCCTTTTCTCTTTGTATTCAGGTTCCACAGGATGGATTTCCCCATGGTAGGTTTTGTAAAATTCTACCAAAATTGATGAGTTTTTTCATATTTTGCCTCCTTTTTAGGACTGGATCTTTACATGTCATTAGGAACACAAAGTCTCTGAGATTCTTAGACTGCAGAGCTGATATCCATTTTGTTTTCTCTCAAAGGTCTCATCAGTACTCTAACTTTATTCTTCTTTTACTTTTCTTTTTTTTAACTTGCATCTCCAGCACTCCTTGCAATCTTGTACTGCTTTCTGATTTCTCCTGGGGTTTTGCTTTATATCAAAGTGAGTACAAACAGAAAAGTCCCCTTTGTACTTAGTTTTGGACTATTGAGGTTTTCCCCTCATAAGCAGAAGTTTTCCCAGGAAGATTCAAACTACCCCCCCCCCCTTTTTTTTGTCCCTCAGTGTACAGTTGAACAAATACTGGAACAAATACTGGCCAGTTCATGGTGCCCACATAATCCTATCTGGATAGAGGGGTATAGGAAGAATTAGTACCCTACCATATAGTTGGAATGTTAAATTAGCATAACTAAGTCCATTTTGTTTTAAGCCTCCATTTTGTGTTCCATACATTACAATGGACTGCACACTTGCTAAATTATAGTTTCAAAGAGGTCCCAGGATTTCTGGTAATCATTCCAGTTGCCTATGGCTAAGTGGTATTTTAGAGAGTATTGATATTCCTGTGAAGGGAGCCTTGATCACTGCCTAGGATTTCCCTTGAGCACTTTTCCAGCAGGGGGAGAGAGAGAGCTCTTGAAGTTTTGGTGTAGTTGCTTTATCTTCTGATGCCTCAGTGCTGCAGAGAGTGAAATCTGCCAATTCAGCAGTCTGGGGGGTCTCCTCCTCCTCCCTGCCTCTCTTCTCCCCTCCTTCTAGAAAAAAAAAATATGTAAAAATATGACTGCATAAGCAAGTCATTATCTATAATTACCTGGTGGCTGTCTCAAATGGTTAGAATACCACAGTCATAGGGAAACTGATATTAATGAATTCAAGGAATGCTACCATTTTGACTTGTCAGTATACTTTGTAAACTTTCTTATAGATGGTGTTTATCTTGGTCAAATTTCAATTCTGGGGGTAAAAAGGAAGTGAAGTGATAAGATTAAGGGGTGATCAAATTTACCCAGGCTTTTAGTACTTTTTCTTTCTTTGCCTTTAGGCTCCTCAGGCTGTGTGCTATATCTGGTTTTACTTCATTTCTGGTACTTGTCTATCTTCTCTATATAATGAAGCCCTTTGAATATGTGACCTTCCTATTAGGGTCTATGAATCCTTGGAAGATGACAGGGAAAGAGCCACTGAGCATATAGAGTAGTAGGTCCCAAATGGCCCATTCTTGTGATTTCTAGTTTGATGGTGTGTTATTAATGTGACCAGCATATCCTGAAAATGATGCCAGTTGTATTGGCAAAGATAACTTTGCAATTCTGCCAACTATGCCAATTATATTTAGCAACCATACTAGCACAGGTTCTTCATCTGCTTTTATAAAGGAAAGATAGCTTCAAAGGGGTTTATAAACTTAACTTTAATTCAACAATGCAGAAAGATATGGCTCAAGAAAGAATAAGCAGAGAAATGTAGAGAAATTAGCACAGAGACTGAGTGATCCAATAGACAGGACTCCAACTGTCTTAACAGAGTAACAGAACTGTTCACATACATCACCAAATATGAGTAACTGGGTGGCTCCTTAACAATGGCTACCCAGAGTCCAGTTCAGGAAACCAAAAGATCCTTCCCTTTTTTTAAAACCTCTCTTGACCTCCAGTTTCTTCCTCTATATGAGGATGTTAGAAAAGTTTGCCTTTAAGATGCCTTCCAACTCCTAAATCTATGATTCCAGTGGTTGAGCAAGAGTCTGCTCTTAAGCAGAAAGAAATTGGCCCTATGGATGGCTGTTCTGGTCATGTGGGTGAGAAGTCATTCTGTGTGGTAGGCCAAGGCAGGGAACCCTTCAGGGCTGAGAGAATGTGGGAGCCCTGCTATCATCCAGAGGCTGTGAGAGAGAGAGTGAGTTAAAAGATAGATGGGGACTCAAAGAATGTTGGAATGGTTGTCTCTTATCTTTAAGTGCAAGTCTTTTATAGGATGCTTCCTAATGGCTTTCCCCTGTGGACATTACACACCTCAGTGTTCCTAGGCTGGGGGTGAAAACACCACATTTATCCAATCCTCATACCTTCATGCTAGAACTCTTCCCTGGGGGATGGGAAACCGATTCAGGCCT
>NW_027185796.1:7116-11103 GCF_028583685.1 Petaurus breviceps papuanus | reverse complement strand
AATGAACTTTCCTGGTGCATTGGGGCTGGTTTTGCCTTGCTTGGTGCACCAGGAGGCAGCCCACGGCTGGAAGCTGATGAGGTGCCATGGCCATGCAGCCACCACCATGTGGCAGCTTCAGCTCCTGGCCTGCAGATTGTAGGGGGACCAAGCAACCAGTCTGAGGAGTAATTGCTCTTGCTTAACCTGCTTGAATATGGATTGCGGTCTAGAGTGGAGGTCCTGGATTGTGCAACCAGCTTGCCAGAGCATGTGGAGGCTTCAGGGAGGGCACCCAATTAATACCTTTGACAGCTGAGAAAACCCTAGCACTTGGGATAAAGTTCTCCTGTCTGGTAGCAGAGTCCTACTGTGTCAAAACTCAAAAGTCAAGTAATTGAGTGGCAACATGAGCAGGAAAAGGGAGCAAACCAAGCAGAGCAATCCAATTTTACACTCCTATTTTGGGGACAAAAAGGATCAAAGAATGGAACAGGAGGAAGACAATGAAGTCAGAACTCCTGCACCAAAAGCTTCCAAGAAAAATACGAGCTGGTTACAGTCCATCGAGGAGCTTAAAAAGGATTTTGAAAATCAAATAAGAGAAGTGGAGGAAAAATTGGGAAGAGAAATGAGAACGATGGAAGAAAATGAGTAGAATCATGAATTATGAATTGAATTATGAAATGAAAGTCAACAACCTGAGTGAAGAAAATAACACCTTAAAAAATAGACTAACTGAAATGGCAAAAGAGGCTCAAAAAGGCAATGAGGAGAAGAATGCCTTAAAAAGCCAAATTTACCAGATGGAAAAAGAATCTCAAAAGCTCACTGAAGAGTATCATTCCTTCAGAATTAGATTGGAGCAAATGGAAGCTAGTCACTTTATGAGAAATCAAGATGCTATTAAACAGATCCAAACAAATGAAAAAATAGAAGGTAAAGTGAAATATCTCATTGGGGAAAACCACTGACCTGGAAAATAGATCCAGGAGAGATAATTTAAAAATTATTGGACTACCTGAAAGCCATTATCAAAAAAAGATCCTAGAAACCATTGTTCAAGAAATTCTCAAGGAAAATTACCCTGATTTTTTCTTCTCTTGTTGTATTTCAAGTAGTTTAATTTTTTAAAAAAGCAATCGGGGTTAAGTAACTTGCTCAAGGTTACACGGCCAGCTATTTCTGGGTGTGGTGCTAAGTATCTGAGCCCGGATTTGATCTCCAGGTCATCCCGACACTGGAGCCAGTGCTCTTACTCGCTGTGCTACCTGGCCATCCCAAAATAGTTTAATTTTAAAAATATTCTATTCAGTGCTAAAATACATCTTCACTCATAGTCGCCCATTTTAATTTTCTTAAACTATTTTTTGAAAAAAAAATAATATCACTACATTCTATTCAACATGCAGATTTCAAAGAAAAGGAACCCTTCCAGAAAGTCTGAGCTGAAGAGGAAGTGAGCTTGGTGGTTCCAGAACCTCACACTCTTGCTGGGACCTACGTCATAGCAGCAGTGCTGACTCAGGACTGGGGGCAGGGGCCACACCAGAAGGAAGGGAGGCAGGAAAGAGAGGCATGTGAGGGAAGGGGAGGCAGAGGAAGAGTAGCAGTCAGGGAGAGCCTAATAGAAGACAGACAATTGAGGAAGAGGCCAGGGCCCAGGCAAATGGAAATCCATGTGATCTGCCTACAAGCTCAACCAGGTAGTGAAGAACCCCGTCCTTTCCCCAGAAGCCTAGATTAGGCCATGGCACCCAATCCTGGCCCTCCTCTCCAGTGGCAGCCCCAGCCACATTCTTGCCTGAGAGCTTACAACTTCCAACAAGGGTCACTAACATCCCTATTAGAGATCTTTCTCTCTCTGGGGCATTCATTTGCCTCTGCACTACTCTCACTAGCCTAGCAGCAGCTCAGCCCAAGGAGCAGAGATAATGGTTGATGCTCCAGGCTTGGCTCCCAAATAAGCAGGGGTGGGGCCTGACACCCACTTGTAAGCCTTTGTGCTCCAAAGAACTTCAAGAGCCCAGAGCTTGGGGAATCCTGGAGGCACCCACTTGCAGCTTGAGTCCCCTAAGGAAAGAATAGGGGGAGAAGCCTCTTCCTAGGAGCAAGCAAACAGGTACCAGAGATGGAAAGATGACGCCATGACCCTAAGTCCTCTGGCCACCTTCATACTGCAGCCTTTCAGCCCAGGGGGTTTAGACCTGCAGTCTCTTTACCCCAGTGCTTGCCTTCACCCCCACAACATAGCACAGCCAGGACCAGAATTCAATAAATAGAGGCTAGGGGCCAAGTGGGCAGGGAGGCCGGGTGGCCCTAGCTTTCTGATGCTGTCTGCAGCACAGCAGACCGCTCCACACAAAAACGCTTCAATGGTGGGACGCCTGAGTCCCTTTCGTCCTCCGCAGCCTGTGTCTCTAGCGGAACTGGTTCTTCCTTGGTGAGGGTGGGAGGTTCATCAGCCCCTTCGGAAGCAGGCAGGGATGGTTCCTCCAGGATCTCCTTGCCTAATGTGGGTGGCTGGGAATCATCTGTTCAGAAATCAGAGGTGTGTGCTGGGCCCAGTGACTCACTCTGCTGGGGGCTGGGGCTTGAGTTGGTGCTACTGTCCACCTTTAGCTGACAGACATCAGACATGGAGCTCTGGTTGCTGTTCTCATATTGGAATTCAAGGAGGAGAGAAGAGATGGCAGAGGCGTCAGAGGGAAAATCATTGAGTTCTCGGGCTGCTGAATTGTTCGATTTGGATTTCTCCTTCTCTTTGCTGTAGGCTACTGGCACCGATTTAAGTATTCTGAGGGATATGTCCCCAACAGTTACCCACTTCTTCTCCCATTTCTGCACTTTCTCAATGGCAGACATCACCTTTTTGATGTCGTCTTTGGCACTGCTGCGGGTCTTGGCCCAGAAAGACCGACCTGACATGGTGGCGGCAGCGGGAGTGGCAGAGGCCAGGGCTCTGCTCCCAGGAAACCAAGGAGCCCCCGCTGCCATGGCTACCCTGATGTTTTAGAACCAGAGGGCAAAATAGAGGTTGAAAAAATCCACCTATCACATCTTTTTCAAAAGATTGCAAAAAGAAAACTCCTAGGAAAATTATAGCCAAGTTCCAAAATTCCCAGATCAAGGAGAAAATATTACAAGCAGCTAGGAAAAAACAATTTTAATATTGTGGAAACACAATCAGGATAACCCAGGATCTGGCAGCTTCTACACTGAGGGATCGAAGGGCTTGGAATATGATATTCTGGAGGTCAAAGGAGCTGGGATTAAAGCCAAGAATCACCTACCCAGCAAAACTGAGTATCATGTTTCAAGGGAATATATGGTCATTCAATGGAACAGAGGACTTTCAAGCATTCTTGGCAAAAAAGCCAGAGTTGAATAGAAAATTTGACATTCAAATACAAGAAGCAAGAAAAGCAGAAGAAGGTAAACAGGGAAAGAAATCATAAGGAACTTATCAAAGTTGAACTATTAACATTCCTACATGGTAAAATGGTAATTGTAACTTACAAAACTTTTCTCGGTATGAAAATAGTTGAAGGGAATAGAAATATATATATATATATATATATATATGTCTATATAGGAGGGTATATGGGCATATGAATACATATATGAATGTGTGTATATATGCATACAGGCATACATAGATAGAGGACACAGGACTAATTTAATAGGAAGGGATGATACTTAAAAGGTGAAATTAAGAGATGAGAGAGGAATATAATGAGAGGAGATGGGGAGAGACAGAATGGGGTAAAGTATCTCATATAGAAGAGGCAAGGGGAAATGGTTACAACGGAAGGGAAGAATACGAAGGCAAAAGGTAATGGGTCAACCTTATTCTCATTAAATTTGGCTCAGGGAGGGAATGACATACACAATAAATAGGGTATCTCACCCTAGAGGAGAGTAGGGGGGAAGGGGACAAGAGGGGGGATGATGGAAGGGAGGGCCGGCTGGGGGGGAGGGAAGTTGGAAGCACCCACTTTTGAAAAG
>NW_027185796.1:4575-7016 GCF_028583685.1 Petaurus breviceps papuanus | reverse complement strand
GGGATCAAAGTAGAGAATAGAACAAGTGGGAGGTGGGATAGGAGGGAAGGAAATATACTCAGTCTTTTACAATATATCCACTATGGAAATGTTTTGCATAGCTACACATGTAAAACCTATACTGAATTGCTTATCTTCCCATTAAAGGTGGGTGACAAGGGAGGAAGAGAATGAATCTGGAATTCAAAATTTTAAAATAAAATGTGAAAAAAAAAATATATATATATATACAATAATACTATTATTAGTATTATTTCACATGTAGCTGGGAAATAAGATATACAGGCACTGGGGCATAGAGATCAACCATGCCCTGTCAAAGGGGGTATGGGAGAAGATAAGGGAGAGAGCAGATTAGAGGAGGGGATATCCTGTGGGACTGCTATTTTGGGGAGGTGGGTAGGGGAGAAATGGGTTGAAAATTTGTAACTCAAAATCTTGCAGAAATGAATGATGTAAACAATAAGTTAAGAAAGCATTTGAAAAAAAAGATATTGAGGACTGCTCAGGGTCAGAATGAGCAGAAGGTGGGGGGGCGGGTCTCCTAGCTCTGATGATCCATGTTCTAAGCTTCCTTGCTGCTCTGAGCCTGTAGGAATAGCCAGGGAGTGAGAGTTGATGTAGAGACTTAAATCAGGGCTCTTCCTCCACTGTGACCATGAGATGAGAAAGACTGAGAAACACTAAACAGACCTTATCCCCGGTACCTTATCTCTGCTTCCAGGCAGAGACCAACCCTCTAACCTCAGACCACAGCCCAAGGCCCAGATCAGCAAGTCAGCAGGCCTGGGGATGAACCTCCAGGGGGAGAGGGTCTGAGGACCTAAGGGCCTGAGCTGGGAGAGAGGAGGCTGAGATGGCAGGCAAAGAGGAGGCAGCCTGGATAGGGCAGCTTGGGAAGTCACCAGGCCCATGTAGACCCAGCTGAGAAACATGGCAGCCCCAGGAAATAACTCCATCCCAGGCTGCTGGAAAAGAGGCCCTGGCCTGGAATGAAGGAGGGGAAGGCTCAGCTGTCCTGGCTCTGATCCACCCCATGGGAGCTGGGATCACTTTTGGGCACCAGAATTCAGGAAGGACAGTGATCCTCTGGGGCTCATGGAGAGGAGGGAGCCCAGGGGGAAAGGCCTTGAGATTATGCCATGGGCCAGTCAGGGGAAGGGCGTGGGGCTCTTCAGAGGGAGAAGAGGAGACCCAGGGGGACCTGAGAACTGTCTTCTAGTCCTGGAGATTGGTCCTGTAGCTGGAGGGACAGACTTGACTTGATGAGTCCCTCAGTACAGAGCTGGGTCCATTGAGTGGAAGGGGCAGGAGGCAGGTCTGGGCTGGGTTGAAGGACTGGAGCCATCACAGAGATGACTGGGCTGCTTGTGGAGCTGGTGGCTGCTCCCTCCCTAGGGGCTTCCTGTTGGAGGAACAGACAGTGCTGGCCACAGGTGTAAGAGCCAGGGGCTTAAGGCCAAGGTGGGTGGGGAGTGAGAGGCAACCCCTCCCAGGGACCATTTCTGGGAAGAAGAGTTAGGAGGGGATTCGAGCAATGAGTGAGGGCCATGAGATGCTGTGGGCTTGGGGGTCAGAGGGCAGACACACTCACCTGGTGTAATAGAGCCAGGTGAGGCCATAGGTGAGGAAGAAGCCGGCCCCCATGAGGGCTCCCCTGAGCAGTGTGAGCATCAGGGGCCAAGAGCTGTGTTCCTGAGCAGAGAAGGCTGTGGGAGAGAGATATGGGGGCTGGTTAGAGGGGGCTTTTTGTCCCCCAGGCCTCATTTCTTCCCCTCCAGCCTCATTCCCTCTCAGGCCACAGTGGTCCCCTTTAGTTCCCAAGACCCAGGGCTGCCAGGCTCTTCACTTGGGGTAGAACACAGAGCCTAGCCCAGGAGGCATAGGGCAGGGTCCAGGCTCTGAGAACTTCCTTCAGCATCTCTTCCTGCCTGTTTCTAGCAGTTGCTCTGTGCCCAAATTCCCCTAGACTTCTTTAGTGGATTAGGGGACACTGAAAATAGAGCATCCTGGAGTGTCAGCAAACTTTGAGGGAATCCCCAGTCTGCTGTCTCCTTGGGGAAAGGATGGAGAGATGAAGCCTGGTGTGTTACAAGCTCCAGTCTCCTGGCTCAGACTCCTGACTCCTGGCTCTGCCCATGATGTCTCCTTGGCCTCTCTCAGTAGCCCCTGATACCCTTCCACCTTAGGTCTTTCCTGTGGCCTTAACTTGCCCTCTGAATCAGCCCCCTCCTAGATCTTCCTTCCTCCAGGTGCCCCAGGCCTCTTATGTGGCATCAACCAGACACTGAGAGTGTCTTCCCTTTGGCAGGCCCCTCACCTCACAGTAGATACTGAGATTTTGGCTGGGCTCCACCTTCAACCTCAGGCTGCTGTTGGCCCCAAGGCCCAGACCTCTTTGATATGACCTGGAAGGTGTCACTGCTACCATTGCCCTCCAC
>NW_027185796.1:0-4475 GCF_028583685.1 Petaurus breviceps papuanus | reverse complement strand
AGTGCAGGGAGGGGGCTGGCTCTGCTTGGACAGAACAGGAACAGGACAAGCCCTCCTGGACCCAGGAGCAGGAAGGACTAAGTACCCTTGGGGGGTCTGTTGGGACATGCAGGAGAACCCCCCTTTAGTGGGTGACTCTCTCCTTTCCCCACCAGGACTCAAGAACCCCATGGTGCCCAGCCCCCTCACACTCACACTGCACAGAGACACTCAGGGAGGCCTGCTTGGAGCCCAGAGGGTGCTGAGCAAGGCAGGTGTAAGTCCCTCCATCTGCTGGCCCCAGGTGGGGCAGATCCAGGGGCAGGACTCCATCCTCTGAGGGCTGGGAAGAGGCCAGGGTTTGGTTCCCCAGGACCCAGCTCAGTGCAGCTGGGGGATTGCTGTTGGCAGCACAGAGCAGCTGGAGGGGCTGCCCCTCCTGCACCACAAGAGCTGAGCTGTTTCCTAGTATGAAAACTGAAAAAGATCAGGAGGTCCCAGCAGTGAGAACCTGGAGGGATTTCAGAGATCCCCTAGTCCCCCCCTTCCCTGTGCCCAGCAGGGACCTGGGAGCTAGAATGCTGGTGTGACTTCCCCAAGATCACAGGAGGAAGGGGCCTCTGGAAGGGGACAGGACCCCAGGCAGGAAGGGAATCCCCCAGGCCCTGCCCAGCCTGTATTCCTGCACCTTCTCCCTCTACTGCATCTCACCTGGCTGCTCCCCAGGGTCAGACAATGGAGTCCTCACCTGTTCCTGCTACCAGCCCACGCTGGGCCTTGGTCACGTTCCCTGCCTTTCACGGGATCAGGTTTTACTTTATCTTCCTTCCTATTTCACTTCTTTTCTTTCTTTTGTCTATCATTTTTATGCTTTTTCTTCATCTCCTTTTTTCCTTTTTCTTCGTTTCTTTCTTTATTTCTTCCTCTCTGTGTCTCTGTCTCTCTGTCTCTGTGTGTCTCTGTCTATGTCTCTCTGTGTCTCTGTGTCTCTGTCTCCCTCTTTTTCAGTTCAGGGTCAGGGGAAAATAATGTGAAAGGCAGAACAACAAAACAAGATCTCAGGAGAATGAAATGTTCACACTGTGAGCCTGGGAACTTATATCACAGGAGACCAATGTACCTACCCCCAGCTTCGAGTTTCCCACACCCAGCATCCCTGTGGCCTCAAGGCAAACACTGTACCAGCCCTGACTGAGCGTAAAGGCCTGGCCTGGATGGCCAGACTCCTGTCCCCCACTGACAGCAGCCCCCAGACCCGTCCCCCATAGTCTCTTCCTACACAAGACCCTCAGACCCCCCAGATCAGTCCTGAAACCAAAATCAATGCAGGAGGGAGCAAAGGCCTCCCTTATTGGCCTGGGCTGTAGACAGCCAGGTCAGCTTCCTTAAGAGGGAAACCATGAGAGGGCCAGTGGACAGAGCCCTGCCAAATGTGGGCCTCCTCCTTCTCAGCCCAAGCTTGGTGCAGTGGAGAGGTCACTACCTTTAGACTCCACATGTAGAGTTCACACCTCTCTGGTGCTGGGGCCCTGTGGGAACTAGGTCAGGCCCTCCTCACAGCTCTGAGCCTTAGCTTTCTGATCTGGGAATGGGGATAAGAACTCTCCCACTCCCTATCCAATGGGACTGTGGGGAGCAAAAAGGTACCTAGCCCTTAAAGTCAGTAGGAAATGGGACCTAATGTCATTCGAAGAGGAGGAGCACCCCAGGACAAAGAGAACTGGGCCTTCAGAGAGAGAGCCCCTCTCTCTCCTGCCTCCCTCCTCCCCCTGACATCCACACACACCCTCAGAGTAGAAGCTGAAGCACCCGGGTCCCCTTCCTGCCCTCACCCTGGGGCTCTGTTATACCTGACGTCCTGTTGTCCTGGGCCACGGTGATGGTCACATTCTGCACAGCGTCTGCAACAGAAGGACCAGGCTGGCTGGGGCTGGGGCTCTCTGCCCAGCCCAGCATCAGGCAGGGAAGAGATTCAATTCCAGAACCACAGAACATTAGGATGGAAGGGAGCCCAGAGGCCATCTAGGCTAACACTACCTGACTGACATTGGCACATGAAAGCACAGAGACAGAGAGAGAGAAAATGGGAAATCCCAGCCTGTGTCACTGCTGAGAGGCAGCTTTCCCTGCCCTGCCCAGGAAAAAAGCATTTGTTTCCCAACCCTGGGCTCTCAATGCACCCCTCCCTCACCCCCTCACTTGGGGGATGCAGGCCTCCTCCCCCCAGCACTCACAGGACACATTGAGTTGAACGGTTCTCTCTGAGCTCAAATGGCCTCCAGGAAGGGTCACCTGACAGGTGAGGTTGGTGCCATGATGCTGGGGTCCAGGGATGAAGGTGACCTCTGAGGAGCGGGATGGCCAAGAGCTTTGTGGCTTGGAGGAGAGGGCAGCCCCCATCCAGGAGAATGTGAGGGGCCTGTTTTCCCCACAAGCCCTAGGAAATGTACAGTTCACAGTCACTGGGCTCCCTGACTCCAGCACCTCTGGAATGGAGATATCTGGTTTCTGGATCAAGTCTGGAGAGAAGAGAGACAGTGAGCCCTGCGCTGGGGAGGGGAATTAGGCCTCAATTGTCCTTCCAGATGCTGGTACCTCCCCCACCCCTAAGGTCCCTACTGTGTTCCCCTTATAGTATGACCCTAGTCAGGGCCCTGCTCCTCACCAGCCTTCTGGGCATCCCCTGTCATCCTCAGGCCCCATGTCACTCATAGATTTTAGGTCAAGAAGAAATTGTATCAAACACCATAGAGAACAAGCCCTTCATTTTTCATGAGGGGAAATTGAGTCCCAGAGAGGGAGTGGGAAATTATCTGGTAAAATGCCCCAAAGAGAGTCAGTCAGAAATCTGGGGTTTCAACCTCCTTCCTTTGGCGGCAGCTCCAGAGTTCTTTCCAGCCTAACCATGGCCTCCTTAAGCATGGCCTGGGGTCCTGGTTTCTCCCAAAGAGGACCTACCACGTTCCCTCCCCTTTGCAGCTCTGGAGCCTCAGGTGGGGTCTTCACCCCTCCCCTGGGCCTGCCCCTCCCCCTGAGTGCGGTCCCCACCTGTCCCCATGTACTCTCACCCCTCCCACAGAGAGATTCAGGGTCCTACCTGTCACCTGCACATAAAGTGTCTCATCTCTGTAACTATAACTCTGATATGCAGAGTCAAAATGGAAGAAGTAGCTCCCAGTGTCTGAGATCTTGGCATCTGTGATGCTCAGAGAGCAATTCTTCATCCTGGGATCCCCAAGGAGAAGGAATCTCCCCCGGGCTCCCTCCTCCACCCATTGATATCCATTACTGGTGGCCACGGGATTGTCATAATAAACATTAGCCCCTTCTCTGAACCAGTAACCATAAACTGTGCTGTGTCCATTTGGTGACAGTCCTGAGTGTTGGAAGATGCAGGGGACGTGGGCACACATCCCCTCCTGCACTGTGACCCTGGGCTGTACCTCCAGGCTCTGGCATAGGGAACCTGCGGGCAGAGAGAGTCCTGGTCAGCACCTTCTCACCCCTCAGTCCAGCCTCCCTCTGCCCCAGCCTTACTCACCCTCCCATAGCAGGGGCAGCAGCAGCAGCAGCAGCATCTAGAGACAGGACAGAGGCAGGTTCTGTGGGGAGCTGTGTCACTCCCTGAACACCATGGCTCCCTCTGTCCATCTGTGTCAGGCTCAGCACAAAGAGGAAGATGAAAGAGGAATTCCTTGTGTGGAGAGAGGGAGGCCCGTCTTCAGAAGAGGAAGCCCTGATCTCTTCCCCCAGTGGGCTCCTGGGCTCCTTAGCTGGGATCAGTGTGGAGGGGCCTCCTGTCTGGAGAAGCTCCAGGGACAGGGAGGACTCAGGGGCAGGGAGAGGACAGATCTGCTGCACAGGCTGGGCCCTGGATGTTGTAGGGAACAGCCTGTCTATGTGGTGACAGGGGGCAGTGCCCAGGGCCTGGCGCAGAGCAGGGGCTGCCCATCAACCACTCCTGCCCCTGTCCTGTGTAGGCCAACCTGGAATTAGGAGCAGCTGAGCTGAAATCCAGCCTCAGGCTTTTCCTTCCTGCTCCTTTCTCCTGTCTCAGTCTCAGTTTTCCCTTCTGTAAAATGGGGACAGTAACTGCACCTCCCTCTCACCTTTGTTTTAAGAACTGTGTGACAATTTACCATGTGTTTTGTCTGACCTTGAATCACTGCACGGATGCTGGTGATGATTATTATTACTTTTCTCCCTTCTAAGATCTCTGTATTCCAGCTCCACTGGCCAGCTTCGGCATGGCATTCCATCTCCCATCTCCAGGCCTTGGCCCTGGCTGTGCCCCCTGCCTGGAACCCTTTCCCTCCTCACTTACTTTTTCCTGCCTTGAAGCCAACCTCAGCCCCAATGCCACTTCCTGATTCCCCTTTCCATTTATTTCCTTCTGCTCTCCTTCCCTCTTCTAAGTACCTGCTTATTGACTTGGTGCCTTCCCAGGAGAATGAACTTTCCTGGTGCATTGGGGCTGGTTTTGCCTTGCTTGGTGC